>NW_027397140.1:2905130-2975420 GCF_003265705.2 Callorhinus ursinus
GAGGAGCTGAGAACTCGGGGCCCCGCTCCTCAGTGTGCCCCCAGAGAAAAGCAGTCACTTCCATGTCCCCGGTCTCTGGCCGCACTCCGTGCTCACCTGGCCTGTGACCGAGCGTTGCTATCTCTGGCACCCGACCCCGCGCAGAGTCTCCAAACCCAGCAGATCCCTGCAGTGCGTTCCCGCACCGCTCCTCCCCGGGAAGGAAGGGGAGTCTCCCTGGATCTGCCGCCTGCTGGGTCCCTGCTGGAGGAGCCGTGCGCCGACTGGGCCGCAGATCACAGTTTATGGCAACCCTGAGCTGAGAGCCCGCGACTCTGCTCCGTCTCTGCAGCCGGCTTCCCCGCTCCGATCCCTGGGAGCTCTGGCGCACTCAGGCACCCCCGGTCTCTCTGTGACCCCAAGGGTCCTGAGACCACACTGTCCGGGGAGGATTCCACCCCCCGCTTAGCCACTGCAGCGGCGTCCCTCCACGGAGCCAACTCCTAAAAGGTCCGATTTTGTGCTCCGCGGCTCTAGCACTTGCCAGAAGCGGCCGCGGAGGCCCCTCCCCCGCCGTCTATCCTCCCGAATATCGCCTCGGATTCACTTCTCCGCACGTCCTACCTTCCAGAAAGTGGTCACTTTTCTGTTCAGAGAGTTGTTGCTACTCTCTTCTTTGGTCTCCTGTTGAGTTCGTAGGTGTTCAGAATGGTTTGATCCCTATTCAGCTGAATTCCTGAGACCAGACAAAATCTAGGTCTCCTACTCCTCCGCCATCTTGCTCCGCCCCCCCTAGGTATTATTTCTTCTTAAATGTCTGATAGAATTCCCCTGGGAAGCCATCTGGCCCTGGGCTTTTGTTTCTTGGGAGATTTTTGTTGACTGCTTCAATTTCCTTAGTGGTTATAGGTCTGTTCAGGTTTTCTATTTCTTCCTGGATCAATTTTGGTAGTTGATACATCTCTAGGAATGCACCCATTTCTTCCAGGTTATCTAATTTGCTGGCATAGAGTTGGTCATAATATGTTCTTATAATTGTTTGTATTTCTTTGGTGTTGGTTGTGATCTCTCCTCTTTCATTCATGATTTTGTTGATTTGGGTCATTTCTCTTTTCTTTTTGATAGGTCTGGCCAGGGGTTTATCAATATTGTTAATTCTTTCAAAGAACCATCTCTTAGTTTCGTTGATCTGTTCTACTGTTATTTTGCTGTCTCTTCCATGATTTCTGCTCTGATCTTTATGATTTCTCTTCTCCTGCTAGGTTTAGGCTTTATTTGCTGTTCTTTCTCCAGCTCCTTTAGGTGTAGAGTTAGGTTGTGTATTTCAGACCTTTCTTCTTTCTTGAGAAAGGCTTGTATTCTATATACGTTCTTCTTAGGACTGCCTTTGCTGTATCCAAAAGATTTTGAACAGTTGTATTTTCATTTTAATTGGTTTCCATGAGTTTTTTAAATCTTCTTTAATTTCCTGGTTGACCCATTCATTCTTTAGTAGGATGCCTTTAGCCTCCATGTATTTGAGTTCTTTCCGACTTTCCTGTTGTGATTGAGTTCTAGTTTCAAAGCTTTGTGGCCTGAAAATATGCAGGGAATAATCCCAATATTTTGATACCGGTTGAGACCTGATTTGTGACCTAGGATGTGATCCATTCTGGAGAATGTTCCATGGGCACTAGAGAAGAATGTGTATTCCGTTGCTTTGGGATGGAATGTTCTCAATAGGTCTGTGAAGTCCATTTGGTCCAGTGTGTCATTTAAAGTCTTTATTTCCTTGTTGATCTTTTGCTTAGATGATCTGTCCATTTCAGTTAGGGGGGTGTTAAAGTCTCCCACTATTTTGTATTTTTCTCAATGTGTTTCTTTGCTTTTGTTATTAATTGCCTTATATAATTGGCTACTCCCATGTTAGGGGAATAGATATATACAATTGTTAGATCTTCTTGTTGGATAGACCCTTTAAGTAGGATATAGTGTCCTTCTTCACCTCTTATTACAGTCCTTGTTTTAAAATCTATTTTGTCTGATAGAAGGATTGCCACCCCAGCTTTCTTTTGGTGTCCAATATCATGATAAATGGTTTTCCACCACCTCACTTTCAATCTGGGGATATCTTTGGGTCTACAATGAGTCTCTTGCAGACAGCATATTGATGAATCTTGTTTTTTAATCCAATCTAATAGCCTGTGTCTTTTGATTAGGGCATTTAGCCCATTTACTTTCAGGGTAACTATTGAAAGGTATGAATTTACTGCCATTGTATTCCCTGTAAGGTGACTGGTACTGTATATTGCCTCTGTTCCTTTCTGATCTATGCTGCTTTCAGGCTCTCTCTTTGCTGAGAGGACCCCTTTCAATGTTTCTTGGAGGGCTGGTTTTGTGTTTGCAAATTTTTTAGTTTTTGTTTGTCCTGGAAGTTTTATACCTCTCCTTCTATTGTCAATGAGATCCTAGCTGGATATAGTATTCTTGGCTGCATATTTTTCTCATTTAGCGCTCCCAAAGATATCATTCCACTCCTTTCTGGTCTGCCAGGTCTCTGTGGATAAGTCTGTTGCCAATCGAATGTTTCTACCATTGTAGGTTACATATCTCTTCTCCCAAGCTGCTTTCAGGATTTCCTCTTTGTCTCTGAGACTCGTAAGTTTTACTATTAGATGTCAGGGTGTTGACCTATTTTTATTGATTTTGAGAGGGGTTCTGTTTGCCTCCTGGATTTTGATGCCTGTTTTCTTTATCACATTAGGGAAGTTCTCTGCTATTATTTGCTCCAATATACCTTCTGCCCCTCTCTCTCTTTCTTCTTCTTCTTCTGGGATCCAAATTATTCTAATGTTTTTTCGTCCTAGCATATCGCTTATCTCTCGAATTCTCCCTTCGTGTTCCTGTAGTTGTTTCTCTCTCTTTTTCTCAGCCTCTTTTTTTTCCATCATTTGGTCTTCTATATCGCTGATTCTCTCTTCTGCCTCATTTATCCAACAGTTAGTGCCCCCATTTTTTATTGCACCTCACTAATAGCCTTTTTGATTTTGAGTTGGTTAGATTTTAGTTCTTTTATTTCTCCAGAAATGGTTTCTCTAATAACTTCCACACTTTTTTCAAGCCCAGCTTTAAAGTCATGATTCTGAACTCTAGGTTTGACATTGTACTAATGTCCGTATTGAGTAGGTCCCTGGTAGACGGTACTACCTCTTGTTCTTTTTGCTGAGGTGACTTTTTTCTTCTTGTCATTTTGTCCAGGGGAGAATAGATGAATGAGAGAACAAAATGCTAACAGGTTGACAATGTCCCCAGCAAATATACTGTATACAAATCAGAAAAGACCTGAAACCAGGGGAAAAGAAAGGGAAAGAAAGAAAAAAAAAAGAAAAAGGGAAAAACAAAAACAGGACAATACAAAAAAAAAAACAGAATATGATCAAATATGATCAGGCTAGTGGTTAGATCAGTGCCACACACTAAATTTTGGGCGTATTTTGGTCTGTTAGAAAAAAGTGCCTCCTAAAATTTTAAAGGAAGAAAGACTTACATATGTACAAAATAAGGGTAGATACAATGAAGGAATGGAAGATGACTTAAAGATGAAAATTATAAAAGAGTTTATAAAAGGAATTGATAAGATAAGGTGTTGTTTGTAAAAAGAAAGAAGATTTAAAAAAAAAAGAAAGAAAAAAAGGGAGAGAATATGATCAGGCAGGAGACTAGAATAAAGCCCTACACTAGTGATTAAGGGTATATTTTGATCTGTTAGAAGAAACTGTATATCAAAATTTTAAAAAGAGAACAACTTATTATATATGCCAAAAATAAGCATAACTAGTATGAAGGGATAAAATATGACTCTAAAAATGAAAAGTAAAAAATGTTATTTTAAAAAAGGGATTGATACGATGTTGGTTGAACAAGGGAAAAGGAAAAATTTAAAAAAAAGCAGTTAAAAAAATTAACTTTGAAAAACTAATGAATCATGGTAAAAAAGCCATGAATTTTATGTGCAGTATTCCCCTAGCACTGGAGTTCTCCCGTTCTCCTTGACCGGTAAATTTGGTCTTGGCTTGCTGGCTGTTTGTGCTGATCTTCTGGGGGAGGGGCCTGTTGCCGTGGTTCCCAATTGTCTTTGCCGAAGGCAGAATTGCCCTGCTCTTGTCAGTCTGGGCTAAGCAAGCTGTTCGGGTTTGCTCTCAGGAGCTTTTGTTCCCTGCAAGCTCTCGGCACAGCTTTGGAGGACCAGGGTGAAAATGGTGGCCCGTCAATCTCCACCCGGAGGAGCTGAGAACTCAGGCCCCCCCTCCTCAGTGTGCCCCCAGAGAAAAGCAGTCACTCCCGTCTCCCCGGTCTCCGGCCACACTCCGTGCTCACCCGGCCTATGACCGAACGTTTTTGTCTCTGGCACCCGACCCTGTGTGGAGTCTCCAAACCCAGCAGATCCCTGTGGTGTGCTCCCGTGCCGCTTCTCCCAGGGGAGGAAGAGGAGTCTCTCCAGCTCTGCCACTTGTTGGGTCCCTGCTGGAGGAGCAGTGACCCGACTGGGCCGCAGATCACAGTTTATGGCAACCCCGAGCTGAGAGTCCGCACCTTGGCTCCGTCTCTGCAGCCGGCTTTCCCGCTCCGATACCTGGGAGCTCTGCTGCACTCAGGCACCCCCGGTCTTTCTGTGACCCTGAGTGTCCTGAGACCACACTGTCCCGCGAGCGTTCCACCCCCCGCTTAGCCACTGGAGCGACGTCCCTCAGTGGAACCGACTTTTAAAAGTTCCGATTTTGTGCTCCGCGGCTCTATCACTTGCCAGAAGCGGCCAGCGGAGGCTCCCTCCCCTGCCATCTATCCTCCGGAATATCTCCTCGGATTCACTTCTCCGCATGTCCTACCTTCCAGTAAGTGGTCGCTCTTCTTTTCAGACAGTTGTTGCTACTCTCTTCTTTGATCTCCTGTTGAGTTCGTAGGTGTTCAGAATGGTTTCATCCCTATTCAGCTGAATTCCTGAGACCAGACGAAATCCAGGTCTCCTCTGCCATCTTGCTCTGATGGCTTTCCTTATTATTTAAGCCAGTGGAGATAGGCTCTAATATGGCTTACAGCTAAAGGCATCCAAATAGAGGTAGGTGTTTCAAGTTTCCTAACTTAAAGTCAAGGAAACACGACATGTACTCTCACCCAGAGCCTGTGCTCTTGGAGCTATGTTGAGTAGATACAAGATTATCATTTCTAGGATAGTTATTGAGAGTTCTTTAGGATTATGTATTAAGTGCCTTTTCATTTGCATAGATTTCCTCCCCAAATTTACTTTTAAATATCACTTTGGACAGTAAAGGAAAAGACATAATTTAAGGAAGTGAGGAAGTGAAGAAGAGAAGGTAGCAGTGAGGATAAAAGAAACACACAGAAACACATTGGGTAGTGATGTAAGACAGTGTATGAACCTTGTGAAATTGATGGTTCAGGTATTACTGTGGGATTAAGTGGTCAATAAAACATCTCTCTTCTGGGGTGCCTGAGTGGCTCAAACGGTTAAGCGTCTGCCTTTGGCTCAGGTTATGATCCCAGGGTCCTGGGATCGAGCCCCGCATTGGGTTCCCTGCTCAGTGGGGAGCCTGCTTCTCCCTCTGCCTCTGTCTCTCTCTCTCTCTCTCTCTGACTCTCATGAATAAATAAATAAAACATTTAAAAAAAACTCTCTTCTTTTTTCCTCTCAGAACCAGTTGAGAAAGAGATAAAGTCAACTGAGTAGAAATCAAAATATCAGGTTTATTACTGGTGAGATCTGGAGTGGAGAATATGTTTTTTATAGGCAGGCACACATCATGCTACTCCCAGCCAGGGCGGCACTGGGAAGCTGCAGGCTTCAGAAGCTAGCTTCAAAGGAGAGAGGGCAAGGGCATGTTCAGAGTGCCTGCATTTATTCTGCTCTGATTGACAGATGAGTTACCCCAGTTCCCATGAGAGGAATGATAGCCTAACATCAGTCTCTCCCCACCCTGGCAAAGCTCTGTCCAATATCAGTCCCAAGGGAGAAAATTCTCAGATAGAAATAAATGAAGAACTAAGTCAATCAAAGACAGACAAATACTGTATGATTTCACTCATACATGGAGTTTAAGAAACAAAACAAGTGAACATAGGGAAAAAAAAAAAGCAGAGAGGCAAACCAAGAAACAGACTCTTAACTATGGAGAACAAACTGACAGTCACCAGACAGGTTGGGGGGATGGGTGTGATAGGGGATGGGTATTAAGGAGGGCACTTGTGATGAGCACTGGGTGTTGTATGGAAGTACTGAATCACTAAATTGTACATCTGAAACTAATATTGCACAACATGTTAACTAACTAGAATTTAAATAAAAACTTTTTAAAAAAAGATTTAAAAAAAGAGCTAAAGACTTAATTTAAACCTGGATGTGTCTTTTTTTTTTTTTTAATTTTATTTATTTATTTGACAGAGAGAGACAGTGAGAGCAGGAACACAAGCAGGGGGAGTGGGAGAGGGAGAAGCAGACTCCCAGCTGAGCAGGGAGCCCGATGCGGGGCTCGATCCCAGGACCCTGGGATCATGACCAGAGCCGAAGGCAGACGCTTAACGACTGAGCCACCCAGGCGCCCCTGGATGTGTCTTAAAAGAAATAAGAAGTGGGGCACCTGGGTGGCTCAGTCGTTAAACCTCTGCCTTCGACTCAGGTCATGATCCCAGGGTCCTGGGATCGAGCCCGATGCTCCTGGGATTGAGCCCGCATTGGGTTCCCTGCTCAGTGGGAGGCCTGCTTCTCCCTCTCCCACTCCCCCTGCTTGTGTTCCCTCTCTCGCTCTCACTGTCAAATAAATAAATAAAATCTTAAAAAGTAAATAAATAAAAAGCAATTTGAACTTTATAAACAATAGGAGTGATTTTAGGAAGTCTTGTAATAATGATAGGATTTTAAGAAAACTAAGCATGAATATAACATGAATATATTACTTAGGCTTGAAATGTAGGTAAAGGCTTTATATACTTACTTTGAACCATAACAACAATCAAATATGCCAATAATTCACCATCTTGCTCTGAAGTCTTGAGTTGGGGGATTCTAGCATCTCTGCATTCTCCCTTCTCTGTCATATTTATCTCTCCCCAGATCCCACTATATCTTCAGGTCTGACCTCTCCCTCCTCCCAGGTTCAGCGCCTCCCTGAACAACATCCTCTACATCCCATTTCACAGATCTCAGAGCCTTCTTCCCTCATCTCTCCAACAGGGCTTTAGGTCATGATGTTGGGGTTGGAACTACTTGGTTCCACCATTAAATTGTTTAGGATTAAGTAAGTTCATTAACCTAGGCCTCAGTTTTCTTGCCTGAGAGTTAACATGACAGCAACATGAGCTTTAGGAAGTGGCTAAGATGATGAGTGTCTCAGAAATCTGTGGTCTTGGTGGTGTTATTATTCTAAGTTCTTCATTGTTGGACTGCTGAAGATAATTGAGAAGAACCACAGAAACCTGCTGACTGGCTCCACTATAAATGTACAGTTTCAGTCTCTGTTGGAGCCTCCAAATGGCTCAAGCATTTTGTTTTGGTTTTGTGCCCAATTATCTCTAAACACAGAATTGGACTGTTTTATCTGGCTAATAAAATATCCCCCTTGTAGAAAATTTGGAAATTAGAAAATGTTGTTAAAACCCATGATCCTACCCCCTAAAGATAGCTTTACTCTACTGTTTCCACATGTTAGGATATTTTTAGTGTATTAGGTATCTCTATCTAGCTGGCTAGTTGGCAAACTATAATATATATATATATATATATATTCATCCATATAACCTTGTATCCATCTTACTCTCTTCTATGGACTCAGCATATTTTCCTTTCTCTTCATCAGCTCTCTTTCCCTTATAGCAGCTGTTGGAGAACCTGACTTGTCTCTTTAAACTAGGTCAGTTCATGCTGTTCATCTTACCAAATGGCCACAGAGAAGATACAGAGAGAGAAGCCAACAGCTCTGCTACCTCCTTGTTCCCCAGACTCCTATGCGTCCTCCTGCCTTTTAGCTCTTCCACTCTGCTCTGTTTCCATGGCTGTTCTCTGCTTACCTTCTCTAGGACTCAGCTCCTGCTACCACCCATTCCCTAACATCACTAGCTCTGGTCTCTCTCAGGTACCCCCCATCCATCATCTCCATGCAAAGCACCCCCCCCCTTGTCTCCACCCTCCAGCCACTGTTCCCTTCCCCATCACTCAGGAACTATGGTCTCTCTCCCTCCTCAACCTACCAACGTGCCTTTGGTCTTCTGCCTAATGCATTAACCATTTTCATGTAAATTACCCACACCCTCTGAAGCCCCCACACCCATGGCCTCTTTCCAGACTGCCTTTCCTCCAGTTCTCAACTGCTACATAAACTCTTGACTACCTTTGAGTTCCAATTCCTGGTTTTCCTGATACTTGCTCATTCTTTCTCCACAGTATTTTTTAATTGATTGATCATCCTCTGCCCCTTTCTTAGGGATCACAGGTTCTTACTCCACACCCACTCTGTGGTTATTCATCCACTTTAAAATCTTCACCTCTTTTAATTTTTAAGCTTTAGACTCTTACTTCCACATCACACTGCTCCTCACTACCCTGCCCCACTGCACTTCCAAATTTTTGTGAGCAAAACAGAACATCTTTACAATGAACTGTTATTCAGCCTTAAAAGGGAAGGAAACCCTGACACATACTACAAAGTGGATGAACCTTGAGGAAATCATGCTAAGTAAAATAAGACAGTCACAAAAGGACAAATAATGTATGATTCTACTTACATGAGACACCTACAGTAGTCAAGTTCACAGAGACAGAAAGTAGAATGGTGGTTGCTAGCATTTGGACGGAGGGAAGAATGAGGAGTTAGTGTTTAATGGGTACAGAGTTTCAGTTTTGCAAGATGAAAGGGGTTCTGGAGATGGGTGGTGGTGATCATGGTTGCACAGTAGTGTGTATATACTTTATGCCACTGAACTGTACACTTAAAAATGGTTCAGCTGGTAAAATTTTCTTCCAACTTTATTGAGATATAACTGACATACAACATTGGTTACGTTTAAAAGTATAATGTGATGATGTGATACACATATATATTGTGAAATTAAGCTAGTAATTTTATGTCATGTGTCTCTTACCACACACACAAAAAAAGAACATCTTTTCCTCCTTTTCTGATTTATCCACTTCCTGACCCGTGTAACCTCCCTTAGTCTCCATTTTGGATAAGCAGTTGCTCAGTGTTCCTAACTAGCACCATGGGAGGCAGCTGCGCTCTTGGGTTCCTTTGCACAGCCCCCATTGCTGACCTGACAAGCATGGCTCTGGGATCCTGCGTTTACTTAAGCCCCACCTCCTGCCTTAGTCTGAGTTTCATCTCTTGAGAATGGGTGCCTCTTCAGTTTACCCTATAGATTGCTTTCCTGAATTCAAACTATACTATTTCTGTAGAATGCCTAGCTTTTGTATGCGTACTTCTCTTTGCCAGGAATGCATACCCTCTTTCGTTTCTTTGACAAGCAAAGTTATACATACATGATCTGCACACAGAATAACAGATTCAAAGTAGATCCTAGAGCTAAATGCAAGCACTAAAATGATAAAATATTAAGAGAAGAAAAAAGTAAGACTAAGTCTTCCTGATCTTAGGTCCAGTAAAAATTTCTTAGATGTGAAATCAAAAGTCCAAGTGATAAAAAAAGACAAAAGATATTGATAATTTGGACTTTGTCAAAATTTTAAATTTTAGCTCTTTAAAGTATTGCTAAGAGAATGAAAAACAATCCACAACCAGGGAGAAAATATTTGCAAAGCATATAACTGACATAGGAATTTATGTTTTGACCACAGAAAGAACTCTTGCAACATAATAAGAAAAACACAGTTTGGCAAAGATTCTGAACACACTTTTAAAAGACATTAAATGAATGGCCAATAAGCAAAAGAAATGGGAAATGCAAATTAAAAGCAAAATGAGATACTCATATCATACCTACTAGGTTGACCATAGTAATAATTATAAAAAAGAAAATAGCAAGAGTTTGCAAGCATGTGGAGAAATTGGAACCCTCATATTGCTGTGGTGACTGTAAACTGATGCAATTACTTTAGAAAAACAGTTGGACGTTTTCTTAGGGTAGTTAGTGTATGATCCAGCAGTTACACTCCTAGGTATGTACCCAGGAAATGAAAACGTTTGCCCACAAAAGACTTATACACAAATGTTCATAGCAGCATTATTTATAATACCCAAAAAGTGAGTATTCAAATACCCAAATGTTCAAAAATTGACAAATGCATGAACAAACTGGTTTAGATTCATACTAGGCGATAAATATTTGGCACTAAAAAGAAATGAGGCACTAATATATGCTCCAAATAAATGTGCATCAAAAATATCATGCTAAGTGAAAGAAGCCAGACGCAGAATAATACACGCAGTGTGGTTCCATTTATATGAAATGTCTAGAAGAGGAAAATCTACAGAGACAGAAAGTAGATTAGTGGTTGCTTAGGGTGATAATAGTGTAATGGAGAGTCACTACAAATGAGCACATGGCTTATATTTGGGATGATGGATATGTTCTAAAATTAAACCGTGGTGGGGATACCTGAGTGGCTCATTTGGTTAAGCATGTGCCTTCAACTCTGGTCATGGTCCCAGGGTCCTGGGATTGAGCCCCGCGTCAGGCTCCCTGCTCCGTGGGGAGCCTGCTTCTCCCTCTACCTGCCGCTCTCCCTCCTTGTGCTCTGTCAAATAAATAAATAAAATATTTAAAAATAATTAATTAATATAATTAAACTGTGGTGAACTTCGCAAATTTATAAAAAAATTATTTAATTGCACCCTTAAAACAGGTGAATTTTTTGATATATAAATTATATCTCACTATTAAAAATAGATCTCATTATTTAGAGTGTAGAAATAAAATTTAAATGTAGTCTTAATTAAAATATCAGACATGAATAAATCAGGCAAGTTTCATGTACACCTGAAACTAATGTGACATTGTTTCCAAGTATACTTCAATAAAATATATATATTAGATAAATACAATATATATTACATGTATATTATAAATGATATGTATAATATAAACATAATATATAATATAAATGTATAATAGCAGGCGTAATAAAGATGGCCTAATTTCTGTTAACAAGTAGTTTATCTCTGTGTGTACACACACACACACACACACACACACACACACACACAAATACCAGATCAGAAAAAGAACTGAAAGTGTATGCATCAGAACAGGAACAAAGGTGACTTTTGGTTGGAGATATTAGAGGTGATTTTAATTTTCTCTTTTCCATTCATATTCTAATTTTACCACAAATCTAGATGAGAATTTTCATTGAGACTCCATCACATGCTGATGAGATAGAATTACTCTCTTTATTGGCCTGCCTCCTTCTTAGTGCTTCTTTTCCTCAGTGCACACACACTATCACGAGGACACTAGCATCTCATTGCCTAAATTTCTTGCAAACATATTCACATCTTTCTTTTCAAGGGAGCAGACATTTTATTTATTTAAAAATATGTGTT
Source organism: Callorhinus ursinus (assembly GCF_003265705.2). Classification (NCBI taxonomy): domain Eukaryota; kingdom Metazoa; phylum Chordata; class Mammalia; order Carnivora; family Otariidae; genus Callorhinus; species Callorhinus ursinus. The sequence goes on from NW_027397140.1 coordinate 2,916,659, forward strand.
TAAATACAGGGAATTTTGTCCTTTTTTCCCAATATAGCATTGTATAAGTTTAAGTTGTAAAATGTGATGACTTGATAAATGTGTATATTTGGAAATATTTACCACAATAAGTTTAGTTAATACATCCTGCACCTCACATAATTACCATTTTGTTGTTATTGTTGTTATGGTGAGAACATTAAAGCTCTGCTCTCATAGTAACTTTCAAATATATAATACAGTATTATCAACTATTAATTATAATCACCATGCTATACTTTAGATCCCCAGAACTTATCCATCTTATAACTGGAAATTTGTACCCTTTGTCCAATAGCTTCCCTTTTTCCCCCACCCATCAACCCCACTACCGATCTATTCTCTCTGAATTCAGCTTTTCTAGATTCCATATATAGGTGGATCTCACAGTATTTGTCTTTCTCTGTCTTGACTTACTTCACTTAGCATAATCCTCCCAAAGTCCATCCGTGTTGTCTCAAATGGCAGAATTTCTTTTTTATGGTTAAGTAGTATTCCATTGTATGTATAGAGATATACCTATCTCTCTATATATTCCATTGTATAGTAATATTCCATTGTGTCATATTCCATATATATATATATGCACACACACACACACAGAGACAACATTTTTTTTAATTTCTTTTTTTATTGTTATGTTAATCACCATACATTACATCATTAATTTTTGATGTAGTGTTCCATGATTCATTGTTTGTGCATAACATCCAGTGCTCCACGCAGAATGTGCCCTCTTTAATACCCATCACCAGGCTAACCCATCCCCCCACCCCCTCCTCTCTAGAACCCTCAGTTTGTTTTTCAGAGTCCATCATCTCTCCTGGTTTGTCTCCCCCTCCGACTTACTCCCCTTCATTCTTCCCCTCCTGCTATCTTCTTCTTTTTTTTTTCTTAACATATATTGCATTATTTGTTTCAGAAGTACCGATTTGTGATTCAACAGTCTTGCACAATTAACAGTGCTCACCATAGCACATACCCTCCCCAATATCTATCACCCAGCCACCCCATCCCTCCCCCCACACCACTCCAGCAACCCTCAGTTTGTTTCCTGAGATTAAGAATTCCTCATATCAGTGAGGTCATATGATACATGTCTTTCTCTGATTGACTTATTTCACTCAGCATAACACCCTCCAGTTCCATCCACATCATTGCAAATGGCAAGATCTCGTTCCTTTTGATGGCTGCATAATATTCCATTGTGTATATATACCACTTCTTCTTTATCCATTCATCTGTCGATGGATATCTTGGCTCTTTCCACAGTTTGGCTATTGTGGACATTGCTGCTATAAACATTGGGGTGCACGTTCCCCTTCAGATCCCTACATTTGTATCTTTGCAGTAAATACCCAGTAGTGCAATTGCTGGATTGTATGGTAGCTCTATTTTCAACTGTTTGAGGAACCTCCATACTGTTTTCCAGAGGGGTTGCACCAGCTTGCATTCCCACCAACAGTGTAGGAGTGTTCCCCTTTCTCCGCATCCCCACCAACATCTGTCATTTCCTGACTTGTTAATTTTAGCCATTCTGACTGGTGTGAGGTGGTATCTCACTGAGGTTTTGATTTGGATTTCCCTGATGCTGAGTGATGTTGAGCACTTTTTCATGTATCTATTGGCCATTTGGATGAGACCACATTTTCTTTATCCGTTCATCTTTTGACGGACACTTACCAAGTCTTGGCTATTGTAAATAACAACTGCAATAAACATAAAGATGCAAATATCTCTTTGAGATAGTGATGTCATCTTTTTTGGATATATTTTCAGAAGTGGGATTGCTGGGTCATATGGTTTATTTTTTAATTTTTTGAGGAACTCCCTTTCATTTTCAACAGTGGTTGCACCAATTTACATTCCCACTAACAGAGCCACCAGGGTTCCCTTTTCTCTACATCCCCCCCAGCATTCCTCAGCTTATTTTTTTGATAATAGCCATTCTCACAGCACTCATGATCTTCTATTGCCATCACCACACCCTTCATGGACTGTGGTGGTTTATTAGTTGCTAAGACTGCCATTACAAAGTACCACAGACCAGGTGGATTAAACAACAGAAATGTATTTTCTTGCAGTTCTGGAGTCTAGAAGTTCAAGATTAAGGTGTCAGCAGGGTTGGTTCTTGCTGACAGCTCTGAGGGAGAATCTGTTCCAGGCCCTTCTCCTAGCTTGTGGTAGTTTAATGGCCATCTTTGGGTTCCCTGGCTTGTAGAGGCATCATCCCAGGTTCTGCCTTCATGTTCACAGCTGTTCTCCCTGTGTGGTGTCTACGCCCAAATTTCCCCTTTTTATAAGGACACTACTCATATTGAACATTGATAATGTCTTATTTCCCTTTGAATTCCCTCTTCTGTATATCGGTAATGACATATACATGGTCATCAATAATGTTTATTGGATAAATACATGAAAACTGTAACAACAGAGTGAGAAGGTTTGTACCTTGGAGTTTAGACTGAGGTTGACCATAAGGCTAATGCCAGTAAAAACCTGTGGAGTGAATCTCCACAACACACACACACACACACACACGGCCATCCTTAAACCCAGAGAATGTGTTTTGATTGCATATTGGTTCTGTCATGTTCCCATGCTCAGAAGGAATGCAAATGCTAATGGCATTGACCTTAGTGTACTATGAGGGAGACTGAAGACACCACAGGAAGAAAATTGTTCCTGCCCACAACTGAAGACTGCATTTTGGCTGATGCCCACAGCTGCTATTTTCAGTTTGCTCTAATAAGTGACTCTATCCTTGAGGATTTAAGGTTACTTAGTGGATGTGCTCAAAATGGGCTGTCCATCTCTGATTGCTCCTTGTCCCTTTGCTTGTTTGCTTTTCTGTTTTCCAGCACCCACAACTCTGTAACTGTACTTTAGCTATTATATATTGATTATCTCCTATAACCCAAAATGGGTGCATGGGGTGTTTGTGAAACAAGTAGATAGCAATTACTTGGTAAACTGTTATATGTGGCCTGTGTTGTTTTACAGAATTGTGAAATTTTAGTGATCTCGGTAGTCATCAAGGACAACCTCTTTATTTTAGGTGAGGATCTGACTGAGTCCACAGGGGAAGAGTGTCGAAGAAGCCTCCATGGTGGACATGTCACTTGAGTATTCTTTGCAGAAAGATGGGATGGGGTAGGAAAAGCTTGTAAGATGGTGAAAATATAAAGAGGGCTAGCCATGGCGAAGAGCAGGGTGATACAGAGGGAATCAGACAGATTGGATGTATCAGTGCAGTTGGAAAGTCAACCACAAAGCTCATGTGGACCAGCCAGAGTTTATAGCTCATGTGCTGGGCAGGGAGAACACTTAGTTGCTTAAGAAGAGCAGGTTTTTGGCTCAAGCAATGATGAGCCCAGTATCAGGTTTATTTGCAGGTGCAGGGTAGGTCACCCTGGCAGGATCCGCCTGTCGGAGTCCTAGAAACACAGACTGAGGGAAATAAGAGCATGAAGGCCCAGAGCTGTGGGGCCTGGCCAAGACCAGAGCACACAGAGGACTCCTCAGGAGAGGACAGGCTCCTCTGTGCTGCCTCAGATGCAAACACAGAGTGAGGTGGGACTGACCAACAAGGACTGAAGAACATTTTAACAAGTGACCAAGAGAAGCTAGCCTAAGGCAGGGGGAGGTGGCACACTGCACTGCCTAGGGATGATGATGAGGGTATTGGCCAGGATGGGAGTGGGGCAGGGAAGAGAAAGTAAGGAAAAGAAGGACCTTTACAAAAGATTTTGATGTGAGAAAAGATGGGGCTTGAACAGCGGGTCTAAATAAGAGTGTCACATGTCTTTTGGACTAAATTCTTAACAAGTATTCCTCTTATAAGCTTGGTTAGGCAAATGTAGCCAATAAATGAATAGAAGGTGATGAATGAATGAATGAATGAATGAATGAATGAATGAATATAAGACTGAATGACTAAGTTCATGAATAAATGAATTGATTTAATAAGTGCCTGGCCATTAACTAACTGATAATCTTTTTCGCAATAACCCACAATATTTAAAAGTTGCATACTGGGTGCCTGGGTGGCTCAGTTCGTTAAGTGACTGCCTTGGGCTCAGGTCATGATCCTGGAGTCCCGGGATCGAGTCCCACATCGGGCTCCCTGCTCGGCAGGGAGTCTGCTTCTCCCTCTGACCCTCTTCCCTCTCGTGCTCTCTATCTCTCAAATAAATAAATAAAATCTTAAAAAAAAATAAAATAAAAATAAAAATTGCATACTGTTGCAGCTATCTAGTACTTCTTTGGTGTGTGTGTGTGGGTGGGTGTGCATGTGTGTGTGTGTGTGTGCACGCGCACATATATATGCAGATAGATAGGTAGATAGCTAGACTATTTTTGGAGTGAGAACAGTAATTCGAAGTGTTCTTTCTGTTTCTCATGCCTTTGCAAGCTTTCTCAGCTTTCTCAACTCCACAGCTAGGATTCAGCCACTGTGCTGCTTATAGATATATTTTTTTTAGCTGGTAGTCACAGCTTGGAGATACATTTTCCTTCCCATGAGTTTGGAATTGTGTATTTGTGTGTATTTACATTTACATTTATACATATACATGTATTCCACAGAATTGCTGACCCTGTATTCCAGTGTCCTGTCCCTTGGCTAATCTTTGAACCTCAGCTACACCAGTCAATCCCTTATCCCCCTTCCTTACGCTCTCACTGTCATCCAGCCTGTCCCAGAGGGAGGGCATCCCTGAGAACTAAGGTCCCTGGAGCAGCTCTGTCAAGCCTGTTCTACAGAACCTCCCAACATTTGCTTCCGCTCTGGGAAGTCATCTGATATAGTGACCAAGTTCCAGACATTATTTATCTGGCTCATGTCCTTCACTGGAAGGCCATCAGATCAGCACAGGTTGTCGTTCTTTAAAAGTAAATTTGCTAACGACCATAAGGGCTGGAAGTAAGTCTAAGGACTTTTACAGATGTCTGTCACTCACAGTACTGTTTCATTTAACCTTGCACAAATGACTTAAGGATATGGGGTTGCATTTTCAGTCAGAGCATAGCAGGAGACAACAAAAAGGATTGTATCTTTTGTGACATCACACTCTATACATTTTTGGTGCCAACAATTTCACGGTTTTAAAGGTGAATATAAAGCAAGTGAATCATGACTGATTAAATTACCAGCTGTTAATTATATTGCTGATTATAAATTATAAACTCTAATTCTAATTAACACAGCAGTTAATTAATTGACAACTTTGGTTGTGTTACAACTGAGTCTGGCATGCACAATTCCAAACTCATGGGAAGGGAAAAAAAATGTGTCTACAAGCTGTATAATCAGTGGCACAGTGACTAAATCCTAGCTGTGTGGATCCTGAGACAGTTACAAGGGAACGAGAAACATAAAGGACACTCAGAATTATTGTTCTCATACTAAAAATAATCTAGCTGTTATCCAACATTAGGCAAGTCACTCACAGAAAACCTGTATTTTAATATCCAACATTACTCACAAAATCAGGAAAATGTACAATTAACTTGAGTGTTGATGTTCTAACCAGCACCATGGTGAATACAGACCTTTTGCTACTTTAAATCACCATCTGGATGCTATGTGAAAGTTTGTTGTCAATGGCTAGAACCCTCTTGGCTGGCCCACAGCTCTGCTTGATGACTCCTGGGAACTCGTATGCATAGGAATAGTGTCAGATATTACGTTGAAGTTTACCAGGACCACAATTGCCAGCCGAAGGAGTGCACTTGCTTTCTTAAAACAATGCTCTTCCTTTTGAATAATTGAACACTTCTTGTTTATTTACCAACTTCTAAAGCAAAACATGGGCATTTTAACAATCAGAATCATCCTTTCATGACTCCTGTTGTCACCATCAACATTTCACCTTCTCTTCATGAATCCTAAATCTTCCCTGTGCATTCATGATGTGAAGGCATAAGTACTAAAAGGGATTAATTAGAAACATCTGTTTACATTTACCAGAAGCAGATATTAGAAGAATTAAAATAAGCAAAACCAGCATGCAATAGCTTAAAGAAATTGAATATACAAGAATGTCTGAATATCCTGAAAATGCTGGATTTCTGTGTAAACACACTCTATGAATACACTGTATGATATAAAAAGATCCTTTATGAAATGTTATAAATAGCAAGCAAAGTTAATATGTACTGAATAAATATTCTGAAATATTCATTTCTCTTGTTCTTTTACCAAACAGCTCGTCACTGTGCTGTTTGACGGTAGCAGTGCAAGTTGGGTTGATGGCCACAGTTATTTATAGTATCAGGACCTGGAACGAGGCAGGACATCCATGCTCTGAGGCAGTGCTCAGACACCTGTGCTGAAGCACTGTCAGAAACCTGTAATCCTAGAGCCCCAACCCATGTCTTCATGTTGTCATGTTAGCTGCTTGACAGAGTTGATGGTTTTTGTTGAGACCGCTTGAAGCAGTTTGCAGCAGGACATATTGGCAACCACTAGAATCTCAGACGCAAGTGGGAAGATTGTGTTCTTGCAACTCATGCAGCACAGATTCTCCTCTTCATGGCAGCGCATGGCAGGAGCCGTCCATATGCCTGCGTTTCAGTACACACATGCATGCTTTCTAAATATAGACTGTTGATGTTAGGAAATAGAGTTTACTGATTTTAATGAAGTGAAAGGATCCTGTATAATTTTAAGTAAAAATAGTGATCAGAATGTGAACTTATGGTGTAAAGAATAATTACATGCAAAAATAAGAATCACAAATGGAACTTTTAAAAAATACCAGTGCTGGGTGTTACCTCCTACAATTCTGACCCAAGCCAGTTAGGTTGGGCCCTGGAATTGGACTAGGAATAAGGAAAGAGAAAAGGTAAAGATGATAAAGACACTACCAAATAGAGCTGTCAAAGGAGCAACTGGATAAGGAATCTGTGCTCAAAGGGATACCTGGCTTGCAGATAAAAACAGGGAGTCATTAGCTAAACATTCTGTTAAACACCCTAGGGATGGATGACATCACCATGGAAGAGGGGAAGAAAGAGGAAAGGAGCAGGGACAAGCCTGAGGCAGTCAAACATTGAGATATAGTTGGGAACCTCCATACTATTTTCCAAAGTGGCTGTACCAGCTTGCATTCCCACCAACAGTGTAAGAGGGTTCTCCTTTCTCCACATCCTTGCCAACATTTGTTGTTTCCTGCCTTGTTAATTTTAGCCATCCTAACTGGTGTAAGGTGGTATCTCATTGTGGTTTTGATTTGAATTTCCTTGATGGCTAGTGATGTTGAACATTTTTTCATGTGTTTGTTAGCCATTTGTATGTCTTCTTTGGGGAAGTGTCTATTCATATCTTCTGCCCAGTTTTTGAATTGATTGTTGATTATTTGTTTTTTGGGTGTTGAGTTTGAGAAGTTCTTTACAGATCTTGGATACCAGCCCTTTATCTGTAGTGTCATTTGCAAATATCTTCTCCAATTCATAGGTTGTCTCTTTGTTGACTGTTTCCTTTGCTGTGCAGAAACTTTTTATCTTGATGAAGTCCCAAAAGTTCATTTTTGCTTTTGTTTCCCTATACAATGGAATATTACTCAGCCATCAGAAAAGAGGAATACCCACCATTTGCATCGACATGGATGGAACTGGAGGGGATTATGCTAAATGAAATAAGTCAAGCAGAGAAAGACAATTACCATATGGTTTCGCTCATATGTAGAACATAAGGAATAGAGTGGAGGAGCATAGGGGAAGGGAGGGAAAACTGAACGGGAAGAAATCAGAAGGGAGACAACCATATGAGACTTTTGATTCTGGGAAACAAACTGAAGGTTACAGAAGGGAGGAGGGTGGAGGGATATGGTAGCCCGGTGATGGGTATTAAGGAGGGAACCTGTGGTGATGAGCACTGGGTGTTATATGCAACTAATGAATTGTTGAACACTACATCAAAAACTAATGCTGGCTAACTGAACATAATAATAAAAAAAAGAGAGAGAGAGAAAGAGATGAGAGGTGGAAGCACAGGTTCTTTGAGCTGAACTACCAATGGAGTAGAAAGGCTAGAGGAGGGAGTGTCTCAGGCTGAGTAGAGTGTCTCAAGGAGAGTGAGCTTTCAGCCATGCTTCAAGCTCCCTATATGTTGAGTCAAAGGAGAACAAAAAGTGCCCTTTGGAGGTCATTGGGCAACCTTGCTGTGACCAGGCTGGAGATTGGAAACAAGTCTTAGATGAACTGAAGAGGGGATAAGAACTCCATGTTCAGCAATTTGGTTGACCAGAAATTCTAAAGAACTCTCAGTATAAAACTATTAGAAATGGTGAACAAATCATAATAAACATTATTGAAATGTATCACTTAATTTATAGGAAAATAAGAGAAAGTTCCAGGAGCCACAAAAAAGGACAGATTTTGAGAGAAAGCTGAGGATGAAAGTGTTGTAAGCTACACTTGAAGATTGGTAGGCCTGGGGTCATTTGCCCTATGTGACCAGTTGGCTTGCTGTTAATGACCACGTAGAAACAAGAGACTAAGCTAAAGAATACAAAGCAGAGGGTTAAAATTGAGTCTTCATGGAGCTGGTGCACTCAAGGGCCTCACACTCATTAAAAGGGTATTGTAGAAAAACATTCCCCAAAGGAAATTCCATCAAAGGGAGATGATAAAGAAATGTGTCTGTCTCACTGGGCTTTAGGTGGCATGAAAGATGTCTTCCTGAGAATTTGTATCACATGCCTATACTAATCTGGATTTGGGGATTGACTTTAAACTGCAGAGAAATTTTCACTGGAAGTGATCCAAGGTTATCAACCAATGTGGAACACCAGGTGAAAGCACATGCATAACTTTTATGAAGGGACACGCTGGCAACACAGACCCCATAGAAGTTCTGCTCACTTGATTAGCAAATGTTTATGAAACCTCTGTCATGTGGAAGGCACTGTCTTAGCACTGTGCTCATAATACATCAGTGAGCAAAACAAAGTTCCTGTACTCATGCAACTTACATTCTAGCATGGGAGAAAGAAAATAAACATAACTTAAAAATATAACAAATACAGATATCATCTAGAATATGAGCAGGGTTAACAGAATGTAAGAGTGCAGGGGATGAAGGTTGCCATTGTCAGGAACAGCTTGTTCAAAAGGTGAATTTGAGTAAAAATGAAGCTGAGTAAGTCAGACTAAGTTGAGGAAGGTTATTTGGGGAAAGAGAATTCCAGGCAGAAGGCATAGTTAATACAAAGGGCCTGAGGTCTGGATTGTTTGAGGAACAATAAAGAGGGTGTTGTTGCTGAAATGAAGTTAGCAAAGAAGAGGCTGGAGAGGTGGTAAGTGGACCAGAGCATGTCCACCTGGGCTTAATTTTCAGTGAACTAAGGAGCCATAGTATGGTTTTGAACACCAGAGCAAATGATCTGACTTAAATTGTTAAAAATCACTCCAAATGTTCTATTGAGAATAAGACCATGGGAAAGGCCATGTTCAAAGAACCATTTAGGAGCCTTTGAGAGTATGGAGGGAAGAAAGATGGTGTTTGACCAGGGTGATAGCAGTAGCAGTGATGAGAAGTGGCTGAACCACAGTCGGTTTTTAATGTGGAGTCAACATAATTTCATATGGATTGATGTAGGATGTGAGAGAAGGGATAAGCAGAAAATGAATGGAGATTCTGATTTGAGTAACTGTAAGGATGGAATACCATCAAGTGAACTGGGAAGACTGTAGGTGAATCTGTTTTTGGGGTGAAATTAGCAGCAGTTCAATCTGGATGTGTTGAGTTGATTCTAGAGTTTGATTTATACATCAGGTTGGAGATAAAATTTGGGAATCCTAAGCATACAGATAACATGTAAAGCCATGAATCTCTAAGAGATAACTAGGGAAGTAAGTACAGATAGAGAAGAAAAGGGATAGAGGTTTGGTTGAGTAGGTAGATGGTGCTACAGAATGAGAAGCCTTGGCATTAAGAAGAAAAGGAAGAATTGGAGTGAGTGGCAGAGAAGATGAGCCAGTTGAGTAGGAGGAAAAGCAAAAGACTGTGTGTCAAGACCAGTGATTGGTCTGGGATTTCCCCGACAGTTTCATGGATGCTGGAAGAAGGCATGAATCCCGAGGGTGAGACAAAGGACAGTTGACTACTCTCATCTAGGGCCAGCTATATAATTTGTGGGGTCCAGTGCAAAATGAGAGTACTGGGTCCTTTGTTTAAAAAGCAGGAGTAAAGTGTCATTCCTCTCCTATTTAAAAGTTAACACTTGTGTTTCTTCTTCCTTGGGCACTTGTGCTTGACTGAGTGTATGAAAATCGGCATTGCAGTTTCTTTCTGACTACCTAAGATTTGATTACAATGTCTCAGAGGATAGGACTGTTTCATGTAACTCCATGTAGTGATGTCCATCCAAATTTTTCTCCTGAAATCAATAATTCAGAAAACAATGATGATCAAGCGAGTATTTTCTCAGTTATATAAAGTACAATATTGTTAATATTGTGATTTATCTAACAGCAATAACCTAACAGGTTCTGGGTAGAAACCAGAAATAGAAATAGATCTCAGAAATGAATGGGCTTGCTGTCTAAAAATAGCACATCTTCTTAGAAACTGAAAGTACTTTAAAATGTGTGGCATCACTAATCCACATGATTTGTCTCTGAGGAGAGGAAATCCATTGTTAAATCCTGCTATAGAGGCACATATATAAAAGCAAAGGGCATTGAATTCTCACAGTATAAGTATATGATGGGGTTCTTCATTTAAAATGGGAATATTCATCCTTTATTTTATGATAAATACCCTTCTTTCTGTTGAAGCATATTTTTTATTTGTTTGCTCTCTTGAAGGGATTCAAAGAGAAGTGATTTTCAGTTCAGCAAACCTAATAATGTCAACTCTAGAAGCCATGTAACCCAAAAGATGACCATCACTATTTAAAGATGTAAAATCTTCAACCTCATGGCCATCTGCAGGCACCATGCTCAAGCAAGGAAAAAGCACAGAGGCTTGTTAAATGCCACACAGTCAGAATGTAGGCAAGTCACTCACAAGTCTCCAAGTGTGACATTCCACCAGTTGTTCAAATATCCCTCAAATATAGAGGTGTTGAGGCTTCCTTGCACAAGCAATATGGCTGTTTCTCACAGCCAGTTCTTGGAGTATCTTTGGATGAATGACATTTTTAAGACACATCCCATCCCCTTTTGGAAGCTTATTAATTAAAGATAGTTGCTGGAAAATAAAGATAGGTATCTGATTATATATACATATACATTGCAGATTTTATATATATATGTTATTTTTTATATATTAATATATACATAAGTTACTAAACAGTCTGGTGTCTTTAGTATTATTCAGATAAATACTTTTTTAGAATAAAGGAGAATATGCAGTGACTCCCCAGTTTACAAGCACATTCCAAAATTTCATTCATATGGTGTTTGTACTGAGTTGAAACATCTGTTCCCATACAGAGTGTGAGATATCTGATCATCTTGTATATTCTTGTATTTAACCCATTATATATCCGAGGTCTGGTGTTGGACTTAGCCTGCCCTAGACATGGGTTAAGTGTTCTTCTGGGATGCAATTTGAGAGTCCAGGAGCTTATCTCTAATCATGGGGCTATCAGTGAAAACACTTCCAACCCTCTGTACTGCTGCTGCTGACTCATGGACCAGTTCTAGATACTGAAGGCATTTAGGCAATAGGATCAACAGAACCCAGTGACTGAATAAATGTTGAATGTAAGATGAGAAAGAAAAAAGAGATTGATGTACATACAGCCTCTGGTTTTGATTTGGTTGAGAATGAATGAGTGGGTACAGAATGGTGGTACAGAATGGGGAACAGGTTTGGGGTAGAAAGAGAATGAGTTAATTTTGGACATATTGAGCTTGGGTTGCCTGTGGGGCATCTGGATGGAAAGGTTCAGAAGGCAGCTGGATCCCTCCATGCAAATCTCAGAAAAGTATAATGGGTTAGAGACACTGATGGAGGAACCTGGGAATGGGAAAGAAAAGTGGGTATACTTCTCTCTCCTGGCTTCTTGGTGCCCAGTTTGGGAGAATAACTTCCCCTAAAAAAAAAAAAAAAAGCTATACAGGGCCACTAATTTACAATTAAAGGGGGCCATGAAAGGGATACTTAGTAAAAATGTTCTTTATATAGAGGGGTCAACTGACTATAAAATGGGCTTTTTCCCATTTTAAAATGGGGAGGACTGGGTGGGAAGTCAGTCTGGGAACACCTGAAGGTCAGGTTATTCACAGCAGGTCAGGCGGGCAAGATAGTTTTGGTTTTTTTGTTATTAGTGCTATAGCTATTTTTACAAATCTGTGTTTAATATTAATCTGTAACTTCAAAACATTTTACAGCAGAAAAAAATGGTTGATAAAAATCTAGTGACCTGATACATTTGGATATTGAGTGAAAGACAAACTTAGGATTTTAAAAGCAAAGGGTGAAGCCTGCTTCAGTGGTGTTGAGAATTCTACATTGAAGTATTAGGCTAAGTCTTTTTTACCTGCATCTCCAAATAATAAAGCCCATTTTTCTTTGCAGTTTGGTATATACTTGGCATGGAACAATGCGCTGGGGGTCCAATGGTTAAAGAAGAGCATTTTTCATCTAGTGCTGGGAGGCTTCTTTCAGGGATGACTGGCCCTGCTCTAGGATGAGGGAAGACAACGTAGAATTTTTCAAATGCCTATTATGAGTCAAGCACTGTGTTAAGCATTGTTAGCTCAATTAATTGCTAGAGCACTTTTGTAAAATGGCCATTTTTAGTTTCTTTTTTCCACAAGAGATTTCTGAGACTCGGAGTGATTAGGTAACTTTCCCAGGTAAAGTACAGGGCAAGGAAGCCTATTCAGTGTGTCAGAGGCATCCTGCTCTACCACCCCCTGCACATCGGAACCTACCAGAGACTTATTTAGCTGTGGGCATCTCTCTTACATTTTCCTTATTCTCATTGGCTTACGTTGAATTCTCAATTTCTTCTGATACTACCTTTTTTTTTTTTTGTCCTTTGAATGTAGGTCAGTATAATCATTTTGCTTTTCAAACTTAATGGACTCCAGAAAAATATCTATGGTATCTATTCATATGTAAAAAGAAAAACATATATTCAAAATAATTTATATTCTATGCCAGTTTTTCAGGTGGCTTTGGAGGACTGGGGAACTTGTAATTATTTTCATTAGCCCTTCTACATTTCATATAGAGGTGACCGGTTCATCTTTTGAATACATTTAGCATTTAGGTGGATGAATAAAAAATACAAACTATGAAGCTTTGGATGGGTATGACAATTATAAGAAGACCAGAATATCTCAGCGACCTTCCTTCTCATTTGCACACCAGCCTCCTTCTCTGCCAGCCCCAGACATAGTAGTTATCCCTTAAATATACACTTCTTTTGCATTATTGTGCATTCCTTGACTCCTAATGAGTGCCCTTTACTATGTTAAGCCCTTAAGAGTGTGGCAGGCTGTCTTCCCAGATAGGGTAAGTGGGCTTAGGACAGTGAAATGGTTCACCTACATTTGCTGAGCCAACAGGAAGGAGGCTGACTTGAAACTTGGGCATATTTGATTCTAAAGCTCCTTCTCTTAATTACTTTCATTTTTTTTCTTTGGTTCAATTTTATGTCTACCTCCTAGATAGTGAGCTATTTAAAGTTACAAATTATGTCTTCCTTATCTCTGGGTCCCTGGCACCCTGCATGGTCCCTGGCCTATGGAGATATGCAGTGAATGCTTGAAGGGGGTTGGGGGGGGGAGAGAGGGTAGCAGAAAGAGGTAGGTCATGCTTTCTTAGGAAAGATCACCATATGGATTCAACGAATGGAAACCTAATCACCAGTGAAGTCTGTTGTGGGAGGAGAGATGGATGTCATGTTGGATACTCATTTTTAGATCATTAAAAAGAATGGGTTCAAATTCTCTAAATAAATTTTAATAGAAGGGTCAAGATTCCCCCAGCTTAATCTTAGTTGCAGAAATGCCTACAAAAGAAATCTCTGTGACCTAGGTCTTACGTATACTTTTCAGAACAGTTTTCCCTAACCTGAGAACAACTTACCTGAGAGGTTTTGTATCACAAACTTGCTGAACCAGATGTAAATGCAGGTGTCCTGTGGCTTTCACAGCTGCTGCTAGATATTTAAATGTGGTTTAGAGATTGCATTTCTTTCTCGGGATTAGTAAATTTTGTCTTCATTTCCTGCGCTGAGGAAATCTCTTCAATTTCTTAATTGCAGAATAATGAGCAGTATTTCCACTTTCGAATATGTATTCTTGTTATTTTAATGTGATAAATGTGGAGAGATTTCCACCAGTAGAAAGAAACTTTGTTGTTTATCTCTTATTGCAATTTATGTGAGCTGCTTGAATGGCCAAAAGATGGGCTGAGGTTTAATTTTGTTATTTTTGTTGTTACTGCTGCTGTTTCTACATTCTTAGGAGATTTTGACAGGATTGTCACCTATGTATAAACGCTTGGCAGATGAATGGCTCATATTCAAGAATGCTGTTCCCTGCCCCCAGCCACTGGGGCTTCTAGAGCTGGGAGTGCCAGCAACCCTTTCTTAAGCAGCTCCAGACTGCCTCTTCCGGTCCCACCCACTGTATCTCAGCCCACTGGCTCCAAACCCTGGGACCCTGGGCTGGGCTGTTGTCTTACCAGGAACTCTGGCTTCCGACCTTTGCATGAAATGGATTTTTGTAATCTGGGGTAAAACCAAAAAAATGTGTCATATTTTTTTCAATGACAATAATTATGCAAATTCTAAAGAAATTACTTAAAAACTTGAAGAACTTCAATCACTAGTATTTGTTCTCACCTTGTGAAGGTAATATGAAGCAGGTAGGAATGCACCTCCATGGAGTTCAGTATGCTGATTGATTTGATAAACAAACACCTGCACACACGGGCATGCACACAGTTAGAGAGAGGAGAGGGTCCATGACTTCATTAGCTTATCAGAGGGCTTTATGATCCCCCCAGAAAAGCCCCGAGGAATAATGGCCTTTTAATTGAATGATTTTGCTTGTAAGATTCTGTGAAAGAAAGACTGTTCTGAATATAGTTCTTCAGTATTTCTTCTTGCTGATCCTCAGTTTGTTATATGCCTTTTATAAGACAGGGAGAGAAGAATTCAAGACATTTAACCTTATCTATTGATTTTGATGAGTTACCATAGTTCAAACCACCTATAATTAAATAATCCACATTTATACAATATATCCCAGAGAATTCTAGGTCCTAGTGGACTAGAGAATTCTGGATGAGGAAATACTTGGGTTTCCTCCTCACTGCCTGACCTCTCTCCACTGCATCCCATGTCCCAGGGCTACAGTGTCCCCTGTAGCTTATACTGTGACAGATCATGTCACAGTATAAGCCAGAGAGCTGGAGGTTCTCGTTGTGTGGATAACCATGTCAGATACAGATGAACCTGGCAGGGCAGAAGCCCAGAGAGTCTCAGCAGGTGTCCCGGGTCCAGGTCCACACACACGCACACACATACACACACTCAGGCAGTCTGTGACTGGATATGGAACAGCAGTGAGTCTCCACCCCTGGAGACATGTCTGAGTTAACCTAGGAGGCCAAGGATGGTTCCTCTGTATGGGCTTTCAGCTGCCTTCCCTGGCAAGGATTCAGGGGTGGAGAACTGAGTGAGTGGAGAAGCAGAGGTTACCACCTCTATTGGCAGCTGAGGGGGGCTGAGGGCCAGGAAATCAATGCCTTTCCTTAGGGCCTCGCAAATATCTGGTGCCAGCCCCAATCCAGGGTTGAATCTGCACCTAAACCAGGAACCCAGTGTTCTCAGGGCCCCCGGGGCTGTAGAAGGGGCTGCTAACACAATGGATGGGAGTCACTTTCTATGCATACACACTCAATGTGTCAATTAATTAACTTATAGGAGGATATTTTATAAATGCTCAAAGTACTGCAAATCTCAACCACCACCCAAAGCACAGTCTCCTGAAATCAAGTGATACCAAATTATACCCAGAAGAAACTTTGTGAGCATATATTCCCAGCCAGGTCTGAAGAATGTGGGAGAGGGCTAGGAGTGAAGGTGTTCCCTCTCAGTCCATGAAGGCCCCACAGCAGAGGGGATTCTATGTCTCCTGGACACAGGGCCCCGTCATTGTGCCTCCTCTGGCAGCTATTTCTATTAGTCCCGATCTCTAGGCCATTACTCCCTCCCTGCATCCGCCAACATGTCCTGTCTAGATGTGCTTATATGGCTTGTTGTGCCACAGTAAGAATCAGTGCCAGGAAGCAGACTGTCTCTTCCTACTGTGTGCTAATCTAATTAAACCCACCCTCACAGGGTGAGGTTTCTGGAGCCTGTGTCCATCACACTGCATGGTGAAGGGGCTTCATGGGTCCCACCCTTCCTGGACACCCACTGCTTTCATGGGCCTACTCCTCCCAGACTCCTGCTTCTCTCTGTGCCCCACCCCTTCCTGCACCTCTTTCCTCTGTATTCCTCACCAAGCCTGGATGCTCCATGCTGCCTCCCAGAAGCCCACACTACTCCCTCTAGCCCTATTCCTCCAGACCGTCACTTTGCCCCACATCGGGCCCTTCTCTTACTCTGACCCCCTCTGACACCCATACCTCCTACTACTGGCTTCTCCTTATACTCCACTCCCCGCTCATCCTCACCCCTTTCCACACCCACTCCTCCCTAATGTCTCTGTCCAGGAGACTTAGTTTCCCCTGCAAAGGGCAAAGGTGGGAAAAGAGAAAACAATCATAATTGCCTCTCACCCTGGCAGAGGCTTTTGGTGTCTGAGAGTTATGTGTCAGTGTGACTGCAGACCCCTCCCTGTGCTCAGGTGGATCACATCGCCAGAGCGAGAAAGATGAAAGTCGGGGACATGGTGAGTGCTGCAGAGGCCCAAGGAATGGAGATGCTGGTATTCACCACCAGTATCTGACTCACCAGTATCACCTTATTCTAATTCCCATGACCCTTGGAGCCCCCCGAAAGCCCTGCATTTGAGATATGCCATTTCAAGGCCTCTCCCCTGTCTCCTTTCACCCCCTCCAAACCTCCCCTCAGCTGCCCCATATTTGGGGGTGACCAATCCAGGAAAAAGACAAGGAAGGCCCACAAAGGCATTGGGGAGCTCCAAATATGGAAAACATCAACTTGTCTGGGACCCCCTGAAGGAAAGAAACTTCCACAAGGCATCTGTCTACATCCCAGCTGTGCTAAATGTTTGCAAGGATGGGGGGCTTTAGTGGTGCCACAGTGTTTATTCCCCTCAAAAACGGCATTACGTTATGTAACTTGATTCTCCACTCTTTGAGATATCTCTGCAAACCATCCTCCCACCAAGCTCATTTAAGTATATTATGCAGAACAATTTAGCTCCTGTCCCTTAGAGCTTTGGTTTTGAGGTTGAGAGTTGCACCCTGCAGGGAGGTAGCCCCAACTTCAAATCCCATGTCCCCCAGTTACTCCCATTTAGTGGGGCATGGAAGGGAGGGAGGAGGCAAATTACTTCAGTTCTTTAATTTTTTTTCTTCATTGATTGGGGATGATAATGAGAATACTGATAATCCCTGCTTTATGTTTAAGTGAAATGACATTAGAAATGACTGGCACATACCAAGGGATCAGAGCATGTTCACTGCTACTGTCATTATTATGCGAGGTGCTCACCACTGCCCAAGCACAGGAGTCAGCACCATGGCCTACTGTCTGCTGTCACCTTTCCTTTGTCTGCCAATCTGTACAGGAGTAAGAAGTGGGATACTGACTAGTGTTCCCACTGATGTAGTGAAGCCATTGCTTCAGAAGGCACAGCTGATGCAGCAGGTTTGGATTTAAATATCTATTTTTCTCCCTCTGTCACCTAAGCTCTCTGCAACCCTGTCCACTCAAGTCACCTCAGCAAACGCCCAAGACCAAATTTGAGAAGTGCTGTTAATGGTGTGGAGAACAGCACAGGTCAAAATAAGACCCAGAGCCTGAGTTTGCAGACTCTGGATGACAACTGGGTTCCCAGGGCACACTGACACATTCCCTCCATCCTCATGGCAACCCATGTGAACGCCAGTTGGAAGGGAACTCAGAGAAGTGCTAGACTTCATGACTCAGGCGTAGGATGTGGGCTTAGAAACCAAAGAGAGAAGCAAGTGAAATGCTTCTATTTCAATAAGAATGTAATTTGGATCATTATATTCAAATCGAAAATCCTTTAGCTGGTACTGCTGATTTATTTCCATCTTGTTATACCACCGAAACTTTGAATGTTTCAGTTAAAATGCATCACCTACGTTAGCCATCATTCATGGTAATGCAGGGGATGTGATTGCACTCTTTGGGGGTCCATTCGCAGCCTGAGGTTGTACATCAAGCCCAACATCTGTGAACTTTTAAGATTTCCCTAACCTGCAGCCCCTTTCCAAGCACCCTCCACCCATTTTGACCTTTGCTCATCATCTCTCTCACCACTGCACAACTGATCTTCCCGATCAGGAGACAGCTGCCATTGAAAAATAGTTTGCTGACCACAGACCTTAAAGGAAGAGAGTACACCATCCATTTCAGGGAATGAGGGGGTGGGGCACACAGGGAAGCACTGGCGTTGGTCACAAGGAAGAAGGGAAACTGTGGGCAAAGAACTTTGTTGTGGTTTCCATGGGAATGAATGGGCATATGAGAGGCTGGATAAGCAGGCTTTGGATGGGCCAGTTTGAATAATTAAAGGGGACCCCGAGGTCTAGACTGCCCCTACTTGCCTGGTACTTGAACATAGTTGAAATATTGGCCTGGAGTGTGAAAGCCCAATAGAGAAGGCACTTGGGGGTGAGCTCTGGATTGGTTGGTTTGCTTTTGGAAAGCACAATCTAGAGCTTGACAGAATTGTAGCTGTAACGGAAAGGAGGAAAGTCCCTCCAGGGTCAGCCAAGGTCCAGAAGCTAAAGCATGAGAAAACGGAAAATAAAAGACGGTTAATATGCTTGGTTATGTCACTTGTTACTGGAAACTCAGTGGCTTTCATTGGCTGAGGAGCTGGCATTCAAGTTTTTCTACCTTCTGGTCCCTGCCACAGAGTCCAGCTTGCCCACCACTCTGTCCTTTTCCCCTCTAGAACCCTAAGTTCCACCAAAACTGCACACATCAGAGTTTCTCATCAATTCAGTAAAATCAATGCAATAAAAGCAACATCCTTGTATGATTTATTTATCATGCCCCCTATCCAATATCTGGCTAGCCAAAGCCTATCTTTAGTGTCACCTGATCTTTGAGAATTGGTGGTGGGCTGAGGGTCCGTTCACACAGGTAATGCCACGCACAGAGTTCTGCCCATGTAAGTGCCTGGGAAAAAACTCTTCTGTTTCTTTTCATCCACTCAAATGCTATCTCTCCTTCAAGTTGCAGATGAAACCTCTATAAAGACTCCCCAGCCCATTTGAATTTTCTTGCTTCCCCCGCCTTTGATTTTTTTTATGGCCCTTATAGCTTAAAACTTATTTTGCTGATAGTTGTTTAGCATGTATTGGTTTTGTCACCTTGCCTGTGAGAACCTGGAGAATAACATCTAGGTGTGTTCTTCATCATTTCAGAGGCTTCTGTGCTCTAACACTCATGAGATCAGTGATAAGTAGGCATTGTTAGATTAGCAAGCACTGAGAACTGCCCTGTGAATCAGCAAAATGAGTACTGGATGGGATGTCATAAGACCTGTGCCTGGGATGGGTTCTTGAATTGATTTGCAATCCCACCTCTCATTGCCCACAAAGCCAGGATGTTTGCAAACATCTGTAAGTGTGTGAATTCAGAAGCTCCTGTATGTAACAGTGATTTCTCTTTCCCTGGTTAGGGAGTTTACTCACTTACCTTTGGATTTTCAGCCTGGATCCTTCTATAGTGGTGTTCAAGATGTCCCATGAATATTACCAAATTTTCAGACTTGATGTAGACTGGAATAGTGATTGACAAAAGAATAAAAATTTTAAAATAGAATTTTCATGTTCAGCCTGATTTCTTTTCTTCACTTTCTTTTTTTTTTTAAGATTTTATTTATTCATTTGACAGAGAGAGACACAGTGAGAGAGGGAACACAAGTAGGGGAAGCGGGAGAGGGAGAAGCAGGCTTCCCACCAAGCAGGGAGACTGATGCGGGGCTCAACCCCAGGACCCTGGGATCGTGACCTGACCTAAAGGCAGATGCTTAACAACTGAGCCACAAAGGAGCCCCTTTTTTTCCACTTTCTTACTGCATTACTTTGCAAGCAAACAAAACAAAACAAAAACAAATGAACAAACAAAGTAGGATCATCTGCCTAAATACTTGCTTATTTTGTTGGCAAGCCTGTGGGGGTTGCACCATGGCCCATTTCCCCTCTCCTACATTCGGCTTTAGCTATAGGCTCCCATTTTCCCCAGACGAATGTATCATCCTCTCAAGGTGATGATATGGCCGAGTTAGTGTGGAAATGGCTGTGGCATCCTGGAAGAAAAAGAAAATGTAATGAATATGGCCTAGAGACCTCCCACAGGTCATTGTGTCTCCAGTGCATGTTTGTGGAGGGTTTGTATTTACAGGTCCCACAGAGGGCAAGAGAGGAAAGTGGCTTATCTTGTAGAGAGAATCTGTAGATAGAGTTCCTCTGCTGTGGGTGATACAGATACATATCTGCCCGGTGGGAGATGCAGGACCTAGGGGAGTTTTCAGGGTCCTGCCAGCAACCTGATTTTATGATCACTTTTTTAAAGTTATTTTTTTGACCTTTGTATCTGTGTGGCTATTGCTTAAATGCCAATTTGTCTAGTCCGGTTCTTACCTAAATAAAACAAAGGGCTTAAAAAAAAAAAACGGGATTTATAGACATGATTTACACCTACTAAACCTAGTATTTGCATTTACGAGAAAGCAACCACTGTTTCCTACCCTGCCTGAAAATAATGTCCATTTCTTCTGGATTCCAACCTGAATTTGACCAGTCATGAAGGAAATATGCCTGTGGCTGAGCACAAACTAATTTTTTTTCTTTTCTTTTTTTCCCCCAGGATTACACCTTAACCATGTATTTTCAACAATATTGGAGAGATAAAAGGCTTGCCTATTCTGGGATCCCTCTCAACCTCACGCTTGACAATCGAGTGGCTGACCAGCTATGGGTGCCTGACACATATTTCTTAAATGACAAAAAGTCATTTGTGCATGGAGTGACAGTGAAAAACCGCATGATCCGCCTTCACCCTGATGGGACGGTGCTGTACGGGCTCAGGTCTGTCTGTCTTTTCAGGGCCAGTTTCGCAGTTGCATGGTGCATTGGCATTGAATTTCTCATTTGAGATGATTGTAGGGAGTGAGGCCACGTCCTCAGATTAATTAGAAGACAACCATGAAACACTGAGATTTGCACATACACACAAATCTTATAAATAAAAGATTTGGGGCATTACAGTTACTATAAATAGTCACCATGCAAGGGAAAAACTTCCTCCATGGATTGATTTTAAATAACTGGGTTGCCCTATCTAAGAACACATATTCCCTGAGGTTGGATTTTCCATATCATAGCCACAAAGGCCTGTAATTAATATTGCTCTGATGCTGCAGAGGTTTACAATAAAGTTTTCCGAAAGCTGTTTGCGGAGTTGAAAAAAATGTCTAGTTTTGCCATTATATGGATATAATGGTATAATGGATACAATGGATATCCATTATATGGATATATGGTATAATCTCCTCAGAGCTTCATGAGGTGGTGTCGCCAATATTTATGGGAATGACTAAATGTGAGGCTTCCTGATGAGAATCATCTCTCAAGAGGTCTCATAATGAAATCACTTGAATCAGGAAACCAGACTGCTGCCTGGAACCCTGAGGAGGCCCTGGGCTTCCGTGGTTACTCTGGAAACCACCAGACCTTCCCATGATGCTCCACCAGTGCTGGTGGCTAATTATTTGAATATCATCACCCTTGCTTAATGGTGATCTTAAAAATCTTTTGTCTCTTATGTTGATTTTGCAATGATTTTTTTTGTTTTGTTTTGTTTTAGAGTAATTTGTGTGTCTGTGTCTATGTGTGTCTGTGTCTGTGGGTGGGTGGGTAGGTGTGGGTATGTGTATATGCACACATGTGTGCCTTTCTTGATCTCCTGGCCTAAAAGTGTCTTTGAGATCTTCTAGGAGTGACCACAGTTTTGAGTAGAACACGGGTGGATATCTTGGAGAAAACATTTATCATAAAATTTTATGAGTCCATAGGCCTTTAACTAAGACTCCAGCAGGTCTAAAGGAAATCATAACAACATATATTTAAATCCATATTACTGTGACTTTTACTGCTTCAAATGAGGAAAGGGGATTATTTAACATTGTCTTAAGTAGAAAATGTTGAATGACTTTCTCAAAACATCAATATATAGGATAAGAGAATTTTAGCAAAAAAATCAGACTTTAACTGTAAGGGGAAAAAAGTGATGCATGTCAACCAAGCCATGGTATTACTGTGTAAAAAACAAAGTTCAGATTGATGTTTCTCTGGGACATTTCAAGCATTTTGTATTTTTGCCTGGAAATCAAATATGGATGTAAAATTCTGGAGGTTTTGACAAGTACATCAGTTCTACAAAAGATTACCCAGAAACCATGTGAGCGTGAAATGAGGAGTCATGTCCCTCATTTATCTGCCTCCCAAAAAATGAATAGAAAAAGTGTGTACGTGTTGTTTGGGCTGGGGGGAAGAACAAAAAGAAACAAATATCAATAAAAATTAAGCCTAGATTTCTTAGCTTTTTTAAAAGATTTATTTACTTATTTATTTTAGAGAAAGAGCGAGAGAGAGAACATGAACAGGGTGGGGAGCTGAGGGGAGGGAGAAAGCGAGAAGTAGACTCACTGCTGAGCCTGAGGCGGAGCCTAAGGCAGGGCTCAATCTCAGGACCCTGAGATCATGACCTAAATTGAAATCAGGAGTCGGTTGCTTAATCATCTGAGCCATCCCAGAGCCCCTAGGCTTCCTGTCTTTTTAAACAAAACTTGCTATTTGGGTTCTCTCCATTTTTATTTTTGCATTTTTTATTTTCTTACTGGAGCTAGAATACTTTAGTATACCTCTCTTGAAACTTTGTTAGGATAGTGCCTTAGTCTATTCTGGCTGCTATAACAAAATACCATAAGCTGGGTGGTTTATAAACAACAGACATTTATTTCTCACATTTCTGGAACCTGCAATCCAAGATCAAGGTGCCAGTGTTGAGGGAGGGCCCACTTCCTCTTTCATAGTAGGCACCTTCTTGCTGTGTGCTCAGCTGGTGAAAGGGGCAAGGGAGTTCTGTGGGATCTCTTTTATAAGAACACTAATCCCATTCATGAAGGATCCACCCTCATGACTTAAGCCCCCACTTCCTAATACCGCCACCTTTGGGGGTTAGGATTTCAACATATGAATTTAGTGGGGAGGATGTAAACATTCAGACCATAGTAGACAGAATGATATGATATGAATGAAAGAACTGTAAGAAATTTCCAAGCTGTTTGGAAGTGTTGGATTTAACACCATAAAACATGCAAGAATAAGAAAAACCAAGAGAATAAAACTATATCCTTAGCTAATACTCTGCCTGTACATTTACATATAAAAGTTAGTAATTATATAATAAGCTATGGGAAGTTTTCAATAATATACTTGGTATAGTAACTTTAAGAACTCTCTAGTCAAATTTATATCCATTATACATCTCAAATAGCCTCTTAAGTCAGTAAATGGATTTCTAAATAAATAGCTGTTTTTATTCCAATGTAGTCTTAATATACTCCTTAGATCTTTATTTAGAACCTCATATTTTTGAAACAATTCTCAGATCTCCGTGGACCTGGACAAGCTGTCAGAAAGAAAATCTCTAAACAACAGACTGCCACATTCTGCACATGCTTAACAGCTACCCTGTGCCATCTGATTCTTTTTGAAATTGGCTAATCTAGAAATTTATTCCTTTAGATTTAAAAATCACACATAGCTATAGATATTAATTTGAATTTGAATTTGAAGTAATTGGAATTTTCGAACAAGAAGTACCTTAGTATTTCAAAATACTGATAATGTTATTAAATTCATGTATGTACATATTCTGCATTATTTTGTGTGAACTGAAGTACCATTTATATGTATTCTATTTTACACACACACACACACACACACACACACACTCACACTCACACACTCACAGTATATGTATCATGTTTTCAGTAAGAAGACCGGGTGAATGTCCCCACTGGTAAGGCACCCTCCCTTGCCCTCTTGGCCCCAAACCCCATCGTCCCTTTGCTCTCATCCTCCTGCCGTGTTCACGGGATCATGTTAGTGACATAGCAAGCCAAGGATGGGCCCGTGTATGAAACCCCAGTGATACAGTATATCCTTTTGGTATCTAGGTACCATGGCATGAACCTGAAGGAGGTCTGGTGCAACTGAGGACTTTAGCGAGTTAAACTCCCATGAAGGTTTATGGAGCACTAGGATTGTTGTTTATCTCCTGCTTTTACAGTGCTGCTGATGAACATCCAGCCCAATAGGGATTGCTTTCTTACTGGCTATATCTCTGTGATGTTGGTTGTCCTGGCTGTACCCCTGAGACATTAAGGTTGATTTTTTTCTCCCCATTGGAGACTGGGATTGCCTTCACCTGGCTATACAGCAATTGCCTACACTGGTAGGTCAATCACCGTTAAGCTTCCCTAGGCTCCTTTTCCTGTTCATGTCCAGCCATTGCAGTACAGGATCAATGAGGGCTTTTTCTTTGTCAAGCATAGATGAAGATCTCTGGCTGTGGATGAGCTATCCATGACGTAGGTTTGTACGTCATCTCAGTCTTATTCTGGGAAATTAATCCATTATTCTGATGATTCTGCAAAAGTGGTCGATGACTGCTCACACAGATAGTTGAGAGTGATCATGTTCTTGTAGTGATAAAAGGTCATTATAAATCATGAACTATTTTTTCAATGACTCTTATGGCCCCTTGAGTTTGAAACTTGAGCTAACACTACCTTGAGCTTATTGGCTTGAGCTCAGCTGAATAAAACAGTGATCTGAACCTCTTACACATGTTTAAGTCACCATGTGATGTGAGAGAATGCTCTAGATAGGGTATACATACCATCCTAAAATAAAACTGGGGCTCTTTGAATTTCCTTTGGGCAGCCAAAACTTTTCAGGAACTAGGAAGATCTTGGCTAAGATGTTTATGGATCTTGGTCCTATTCCTGTCACAGATTTTCTGTTTTCTTTGGTGCTGGGCTGGAGTTTTTTGCTGCCTATGAGAAGGCAGAGTCATCCTTCTCCTGCCTTCCCATGTTTCTTTTTCAGTCAACTGATCATTTGATGTCACTGAATATCTCACCTAGCACCATTTTGTAACATGATCTTTTCTTCAGGCCATATACTTTGTCTTTGAACCTTTTTTTCTGATGCTAGGAATTGGTAATGGGTTCACAAAATAGTATTTGATTTGCTTCAAAAAGCACTTGAGAATCTAAGGTTGAGTCATCTTCATCAGAACAGTGTAGCCATGTTCTTCCTGAGAAACTTATTACAAAATTTGTTGGAAAATAAACTGCAATATTTCCACTTGCTATTAAAAATACTCAAAATTATTAAAGTTGACAATCTGATAATGAAGAAGTTGAACGCAATGTTAAGATGAAACTACGACTTATTTCACAAGATTCAAATTAAGTCATCTAATTGGTTTGCCTGTCATCTTATTCTGAAACTGCTTTATACAGTGGTTCCGATCAGACATCTTTTTCCCCCAGAAAAGATGTAAGGTAACAGAATTAATAAGGCCCATGTGAATTGAGCACAGGTGTGCTTACTTCCCAAACTCCTGTTTTGTCACTGTTTCCCAGTCACTTTTATGTAAGTAAATAACGTATTGATGAATTGCTTTCTAAAAAAGATTATTCTGGGACCCCTGCGTGGCTCAGTCAATTAAGCATCAGACTCTTGATTTTGGCCCAAGTCATTCATGATTTCAGGGTTGTGGGATGGAACCCCATGTTGGGCTCTGTGCTCAGCACAGAGTCTGCTTGTCCCTCTCCCTCCCCCCACTTGTGTGCTTTCTTTCCCTCTCTCTCAAATAAATAAATAAAATCTTTTTTAAAAGAAGGATTATGCCCATTTTTACTCCTATCAGCAATCAATTATGTATTTAGGGTTGTGACACCTGCTTTGGATTTTATCCTTATTTTGACTACTGTAAATAACCTATTTACTTCATCCCTCAGGGCTGGAGAAAATCGCTCATTTCATTTTAAATTCATACTTATAAAATTCTGTGTCCTCCCTATGCTCATCCTTTCTTTCCCTGCTTTTAAGGACTCTTTCACACCTTCACTTCAGTCACCTCCCACCACTCTCATTTGATGACATTGCCTCATACTTTAATTAAAAACAGAGAAGCCTCTTCATCTTCCCATTTCCCATCTAACATGCTTATTACTAACACTTTGTCTCCTCCACTCACTCTTTATCATGCTTCCAGAATGCAGACCTTCCTTCCACTCTTCAGAAGTATCAAGGATTAGGATGTCCCTGTCTTAAGGCCTCTGCACATGCTTTTTGCTGGATGTAATACTTCACTTCTAGATATTCATGTTTTTAGTGTCATGGAGTAATTATGTAATTGAGGACAGTTCAGCTGTCACCTCCACAAGGAGAATCCTGCTTTGATCGTCTATTCCCTTTCTATTACAACATCTTGTCTTATTTTTATTATAGCACTTATTCAGATGTAACATTATCTTATCATTTTATTGCATCTCTTATTTATTGACTTTTTGTATTTATCAATGATGGTGGGGGAATCCACCATGAGAATTCTAATTCTTCTTTCCGTAGTATTTCTATTTTTATATTTTCTATTTAGATTCTTAATCCATCAGAATTTATCTTGGTTGGAATTATGCTCATTAAATATTACTTTGAACAAGTGCTATACTATATTCAATCTTTCCTACATAACTGTGACATTTCTGAATTCATTCATGTCTTCATTCATGGCTTGTGGCAGAGTTTTGTCATTATCTTTAGACAGCCCACTCATATTTTGATAAGGTTATTCCTATTCTTTATGTGTGATACTGTTAAGAATGGGATCATTTTTATGTTATTTTCCCAACTGACTTTTACTGATTTGTGGGAAAGCTATAATCTATTTGTTTATGACTATCTTTGTTTAGGCATTTATCCTATATCATATCCATCCACGCTAACAGTTTCGTTAATAATCTTGAGGATTTTAGGGCACCTGGGTGGCTCAGTTGGTTAAGCGACTGCCTTTGGCTCAGGTCATGAATCTGGAGTCCCGGGATCGAGTCCCACATCGGGCTCCCTGCTCAGTGAGGAGCCTGCTTCTCCCTCTGACCCTCTCCCCTCTCATGTACTCTCACTCTCTCAAATAAATAAATCTTTAAAAAAAATAATCTTGAGGATTTTAGTCTAACAATCATATTGTTTATAATGATAAGTTTTATGTTCATTTTCATTAGTTTTATTCTTATTTCTATTTCCTGATTATTGCATTGATTTCAACTTCCAGGAAATGAAACAATAGGGATAACAGTGTACATTATTTCCTAGTCTTTTGTTATAATAAGAGTGCTTCTTGTATCCCACTATGAAAAGATGATTTACATTTCCAGTTTAAGGTAGTTATGACTCATTCTTTTACTTCCACTAAAAAAGTATATTTATTGACTACCAATTAGTTTCTGGGAACTGTGTCATGAGTTGGATAACACAGATATCACCAACTTATGGAGTTTATATTCAAGAAGTAATTATAAATCAGATAACTGATCCCAGATTATTTTTTCTTTATATATCAGAAATAAAAATAGATTTTATTAATTCATTCCTCTCTATTTGCTCATTTTCCTAATTTAACTTGTAACTGAGATGTATTAATTCCCTACCTTGATTCATCTTTAAATTCCTGAGATAAATCCTATTTTATCATGGTGGGCAATACTCTTTAAAAAACTGTTACATTTGTTTTGTCCATGGCTAACTTACAATTGTTTTTATTTTCATGAAAAATAATTGAGATAAAATGTTCTGTTGGTTTCAGGTGTACGACATATTGATTCAACAATTTTATATATTGCTCAAGCTTACCATAAGTTCAGTCACCGTACAATGTTATAATATTATTGACTATACTCCCTATGCTGTATTTTTCATCTCTGTGACTTATTTATTTTATAAATGGAAGTTTTTACCTCTTGATTCCCTTTATTCTACCAACCTCCAACCCCTTTCCCTTCTGGTAGCCACCAGTTTGTTCTCTGTATTTAAGAGTCTGTTTGTTTTTTGTTTGTTTCCTTGCTTGCTTTGTTTAAATTCTACATACAAGTGAAAGCTTATGGTATTTGTCTTTTTCTGTCTGACTTACTTTACTTAGCATAATACCCTGTAATTTCATCCATGTTGTTGCAAATAACAAAATTTCATTTCTTTTTATGGCTAAGTAATATTCCACAATGTGTGTGTGTGTGTGTGTGTGTGTGTGTGTGTGTGTGTGTATCACATCTTCTTTATCCATTCATCCATCAATGAACATGGGTTGCTTCCATAATCTTGGGTGTTGTAAATAATGCTGCAATAAACATAGGGTGCATATATCTTTCTAAATTAGGGTTTTCATGGGCAAGGGTGGGGGGTAAGTGTCCAGTGTGGAATTACTGCCTCTTATGGGATTTCTATTTTTAATTTTCTGAGGAACTTCCATACTGGTTTCCACAGTGGTTGCATCAATTTACATTCCCACCAGCATGAGGGGGTCCCTTTTTTTTCTACATCACTGCCAACACTTATTATTTTTATCTTTTTTGATATTTGACATTGACTGATGTGAGGTGATATCTCATTGTGGTTTTAATGATTGATGGATGATGGATTGATGATTTTCCTGATGATTAATGATGCTGAACATCTTTTTATATGTCTGCTGGCTATCTGTATGTCTTTGTCTCCAAATGTCTGTTCAGGTTCTCTGCCCACTTTTCAATCAGATTATTTTTTTGATGTTGAGATGTGTTCTTAATATATTTTAAATATTAATTCTTTATCAGATATATCATTTGCAGATATCCTCTCCAATTTACTAAGTTGACTTTTTGCTTTGTTGATCGTTTCCTTTGCTGTACAAAAGCTTTTTATTTTGGTGTAGTCCCAATAGTTTATTTTTGCTTTTGTTTCCTTTACCTGAGGAGACATATCCATAAATATGTTGCTATAATTATTCTTTTAAAAATCCTTAGACAACCATTTTATTGGTGGTAAGCACACCTTGTGATCTAGTCATAATGCAGTTTGTTTGTCCCCCAACATCCCCTTGCACACTGTTCAGTGAGGTATTTCTTCACCTTATAAAAATTTGGGCAGATCTCATGGTTTTCTGCCAATGTTTTAGTAATAGTTCTTTTTCATCTTTATATGACACAGGAATTCTCAGGTCAGTGTTCAGTACTAAATTCAGATTTAGCATTAGTATTTTCTATTTCCATTGCCCAGCCCTGTTTTAGGCTAAAAGCCTGTAGCGGCAAAGGGAGGATAGTTGATTTCTCAGCCTCCCTGATTCTGTTTTCCTCTATACCCCTCCCACCCCACAACCCAGGTTGACAGCTTACCTATGACTCCTCCCATTTTGAAGATTTACGGGGTGGAGGGAAAGTAAGGAAGAAAAGTTTTACTTGAGCTAGGACCATTTTTTTCATGGCTTCATACTCTCTGGACTTAGAATTCTGATATTGAAAATTGACTCTTCTCAGAGCTTCCCACCAGGAGGCACCTTTCTTCAGCTGGTCCCTTGACCAGCATTGGGGGTTGGGAGAATAGGAGAGTAGGCTATGTTTCTATTCTGTGGAGTCCCTTGGAACACTTTCCTCAGCTCTAAGAATCCATCTTTCATGGTTAGTTTCTATCTCTCTACCCTGTAGGCAGCCCTGTTATAGAAGATCCAAGATAACTTTGGATCTTCCATTTTTCCATGTAGCTCATTTTTTTCCTGTGATCCACAGGAAATATGCCTGCATTCCTAATCTAACAATCCAGTTGCTATTCAGTCTCCTCTATTTCTACCACCTCAAGACTACTCTAATTGTCCCAAGTATGAAGCAGACACCATTCCTCCTAGAATCCCAACTGAAGGAGTTAATCTCCCATAGGGATGTCTGGAGACCATCCCAAGAAATCTATTCCCAGGTTAGTTCTTTCTTTCTCATTACTCTGACTCCAGTTAAGATCTATGACTTGGCTGAAGTTTCTAAGAACCATGGACCAATTCACTGAAATTCCCTAGTAAATTATTCATTGGTGAGGTGGTAATGTGGAGCAGTCACACATTTGTGATATATACCATACGGATTCTGTTAAATATATCAATAGATTATATCTGTCTTTATATTTCATGGTATGTTTGGACATAACATGAATCAAGAAGATTTCTCTCTTTTTGTATGTTGTGCAGTAGATTATATTATATAGTAAATATCTATTCCTAAAAGGGTTAGTATTCCTGTAAGTACTTTAAAAAATTACTCATAAATATATACACATCAAATGAAATGTTTTATATAGATGCATGGTACTTTGAATAGGTTCTTGAATGATATTTTCTACCCTAGCACACAAGGCTTCAGTTTCTGCTATACTTGTAGTTTTCTCTCAATTTTCTTCTTGCATCAATCTTGAAAATTAATGTTTTTCAGGAAAATGTCCTTTTTTATCTGGACCTTCTAATTAAGTAGCATGTGTATATGCATTGCCCCCTAGAACACATTATTATATGCCATTTTTCATTTTTAATTTTGTTCAATAGCATAAAGAAATACTTACTTTTTATATTTTTAAAGAGATAGCTTTTGATTTTTTATCATAATTCCATTTATTAATTTCTGCTTTATCTTTTTTTCTGCTTTATCTTTAAAAACACCCCCCTCCTCTTGATTTTTAAAAGATCTCTTTATCGGGGAGTGATATCAGCAAAATGGCAGACTAAGAAGTTTCAAGCTGTTGTTTCTGTACGGAAATATCAAAAAATAAGCAGAAGCCGTCTGAAATAACTTTGTAGGAGCTCTGGAAAACATTCCAAAGTTTGCAGAAGCCAACCAAATGCCAAATAAAGAAAAAACTATATTCAAAAGAGTTGGAAAGTTTTGTGACATTTTTTACCTGCCATTTCCCCATCCCCTCCCTGGTTCAGGGGCAGGTGGCAGCCTAGTTACCATTTTCCTCCCTCGCACTGGGGGGAACAGAGGAAACCTTGTTTGTAAATTATTGTGTACATATGTTCTCAATTGTCTGGAGGATAACTGAAGGACTGAAGCACCATGCTCGTCTCTATTTACAGAGGTAACTCATAATGCAGGCAGGAAAAAAAAGAAAAACAGGTTGTGCTCATAAAGGCTACACATCTGCAAACCCATAGGTGTTCAGGGCAAGAGACTCAGGGTAGAAATATGAAATAGACCATGGAAGGCCCAAAGGAGAAGCTGGAGTGAGACTCTGAGAAATCAGGTTATTCAAAAGCAGCTAAGTATACAGAATTTAGAAAGCTATGCATATGCCCAGGCAAAACAGTCCTGAGAAGACCTTAAGTTTTTACCTTAAGGTACCTAGGCTCAGGGCCATCCTAGCCAAGTGGTGAAAGAATGTTCCAGGACAGAGCCAATCTGCAAAGACAGGAAGAGGTGCCTGTTTTCTCTATTTATTGTTTGTTTGTTTGTTTGGGTCTTTTGTTTGTTTGTTTTGGCTTCTGCCATTCAAAAACATCTCTGTTAAAACATTAACTGAACATGAACTAAGCTGATTTTATTGATAAAGTATTTTTTTAAAAAGTTTAGAAATACCTCAAAATAAATGAATTGTTAAAGCCTTCCTAAAAAAGAACAAGAACAAAAAATGATAGCAGTCCCTGTGGGAAGGAAAAAAAATCTGATTGTTAGAGTTGCAACATTATGATAGTCAAATGACCAATTTTCAAGAAAAATATCATACAAAGAAAGAATAAAACATAACTCATCCAAAGGAATAAAATAAATTGACAAAACTGTCCCTGAATATGCCCAGATGTTGGACTTACTGGATGAAGACTAAATTGTCTGTCTTAACTATACTCAAAGAGCTAAGGAAAAACATGGACAAAGAAACAGAAGGAAATTGAGAAAATGATACATGAATAAAATGAACAAAATAAAATAAAGAGATAGAAATTATCAAAGGGACCAAACAAATTCTGAAGCTGAAAAACCCAGTAAATGAAGCGAATTCACTGGAGGGGGTTGGTTCACCACCAGATTTCAGCAGCCAGAAAAAGAAATCAGCAAATTTGAAGATAGGACAATTAAAATGATCAAGTTTGGGAACAGAAAGAAAAATGATTGAAGAAAAGCAAATGAAGCCTAAGGGACTTGTGAGAAACCATCAGGTGCACCAAGAGATAAGCATAAGAAAGATTGGCTAAAAAATTCCTAAAGTTGATAAAAAACATGAATCCTCATATCCAAGAAGCTCAACGAATTCCAAATAGGATAAAACCAAAGAGACCCAGACTAAGACACATATAATCAAACTGTGAAAAGCCGCAGAGAGAATCTGGAAATCATCAAGAGTGAAGTAACTCATCCTATATAGAGGAGCCTCAAAAATAGATTATCAGCCATTTTTTTCATCAGAAACCTTGGAGACCAGATGACAGTGGAATGATTAAATATTTGAACTGTTGAAAGATAACACCTATCAAAAAAAATTCTAAATCTGGCAAAATTACCCTTCAGAAGTGGAGAGAAATTAATAAATTCCCAGGTAACAAAACCTGAGGGACTTCATTACTACTAGACCTGCCCCACAAGAAAGGCTAAAATGAGTGTTCAGTTTGAAATGAAAGGATACTAGACAGTAACTTGAAGGTATATGAATATTAAAAGATCCCCAGTAAAGGTAAATGAAACTAGTATTACTTTAATTATTTTTTATAACTTCATTTTTTCTGTTATTGAAAAGACAAATGCTTAAAAATAATTGCAAAGCTATGTTGTTTGGTACACAATGTATAAAAATGCAATTTGTAACATCAATAAATAGGGTGGTGCAAAGCAAATTGGGAAGAGATTTTGTATGTGGTTAAAGTAAAGCTTATGTCAATTCAAATTAGATTATCATAATATTAAGATGTGATATATATTCCCCAGGGTAACCAAAAAGAACATATCTGTAGAATATACATAAAGGAAACAAGAAGAGAATCAAAACATCTCACACACAAAAAATCAACTCAACAGAAAAGAAAAAGATGGAGGAAATGAAGGAACAAAAGGCTACTGAACATACAGAAAACTGCAAAAATGTAGAATACATTTTTGTATATAATAGCTAGAGATTGGAAGAATGGATACAGAATAAAACAGGATCCACCTATATGTTATTTATAAAAGACTCACTTTACATCTAAAGACATACATAAATTTAAAGTGAAAGGATAGAAAATGTATATTCCATACAAATAGTAACAAAAGAGCTGAAGTGGCTATACTAATATGAGATGAAATAGACTTTAAGTTGAAGACTATAACAAGACAAAGAAGAACACCATATATTGATAAGTCAATTCTCTAAGATTTGGCAGTTATAAATATATATATGCACCAGACATCAGAACTCCAAATATATGGAATTGAAATGAGAATTAGACAGTTCTACAATAATACTAAACTTATGAGATGCTGGCAAACAGTGTGAAGAGGGAAATTTATACCTGTAGATACATATATTGAAAAGAAGAAACCAACTTTACACTTTAAGAAACTAAAAAAAATTAAAGTAAAATGAAAGCTAGCATAAAGAAAAAAAGAATAAAGAGTAGAGATAGATAAAATAAAGAATACTAACACTATATAGAAAAATCAATGGAATGAAACTTAGGTCCTTTGAAAAGATCAACTAAGTAGATAAACCTTTAATTAGACCAACTAAGAAAAAATAGAGAAGACTCAAATAACAAAAATCAGAAATGGAGGGGTGCCTGGGTGGCTCAGTCGTTAAGCATCTGCCTTCAGCTCAGGTCATGATCCCAGGATCCTGGGATCGAGCCCCGCATTGGGCTTCCTGCTCCACTGGAAGCCTACTTCTCCCTCTCCCACTCCCCCTGCTTGTGTTCCTGCTCTTGCTATCTCTCTCTCTCTGTCAAATGAATAAATAAAATCTTTTAAAGAAATCAGAAATGGATGACATTTATATCAATTTTACAGAAATAAAAAGATTTACAAGAGAGTACTATGGAAAATTATATGCCAAAAAATTGGATAACCTAGGTGAAATGGAAAAATTCATAGAAACAGAAAATTTGCCAAAACTTAATTATAAAGAAAGAAAATCTGAACAGACTTACAATTAGTGTGGCAATTGAATTAGTAACTAAAAAAAAACTCTCAACAAAAACAGCCCTGAACCAAATGGCTTCACTGATGAATTCTACCAAACATGCAAAGAAGAATTACCTCCAGTTAAAACATGTGAAGAAACCCCAGTTAACAAAATTCAAAGTCTTCCCAAAAAGGATGAGGAAAGAATTGCTTCTTTACTCATGCTGTAAAACCAACATTACCCTACACCAAAGGCAGACAAAGACACTACAAGAAAGCCACACATCAGTATCCCTTATGAATATTAATGCAGAAATATTGTTAAGATGAAAATACCATCCAAAGGGATCTACAGATTCAGTGCAATCCCTATCAAAATCCAAGTGCCCCCCTTTTTTTGTAAAATGGAAAGCCCCATTCTAAAACTCATACAGAATCATATGGAACCCCAATTATCCAAAATAATCTTGAAAAAGAACAAATTGGAGATCTCACATTTCCTGATTTCAAAACTTACTACAAATCATGGTAATCAAAATAGTGTGATACTGTCATAATAACAGACACATTGACCAGTAGAATAAAACAGAGAACCCAGAAATAAACTTTAATATATGTGATCAAATGATTTTTGACAGGAGTGGCAAGACTTTTCAATGAATAAAGGACAGTCTTTTTAACAAATAGTGCTGGGAAAAACTGAATAGCCACATGTAAAAGAATGAAGTTGGATGCTTGTGTTATATCATATACAAAAACGAACTAAAAGTAGATCAGATATGTAAATGTAAATTAGAGCTAAAACTCTAAAACTCTTAGAAAAAGATGGGAAAGATGGGAAAAAGAGGCTCATGACATTGGATTTGGCAATGATTTGGATATGACCTTGGATATGACCTTAAAGCACAGGCAACAAAAACAATAACAAAATATAAATTGGACTACAGCAAAATTAAAGACTTCTGTGCATCACAGAACACAATCAACAGACTGAGAAGATAACCAGTGGAAGGGGAGAAAATACTTGCAAATCACGTGTCTGATAAAGGTAGTTAATATTCAGATTATATAGAGAACTCCTACAAATCAATAACAACAACAACAACAAATCAAACAATCAGTTTAAAAATAGGCAAAGACTTGAATAGTCTATTTCTCCAAAGAAGATATACAAATGGCCAATAAGCATGTGAAAAGATGCTTAACATTATGAGTCACTAAGGGAATGAAAATCAAAACCACAGTGAGATACCATTTCATACCCATTAGGATGGCTATTATGAAAAAAAAGAGAAAAAAGAAGGAAGGAAGAAAGGAAGGAAGGAAGGATGGAAGGAGGGAGGAAGTGTGGGAGAGAGGTAGAAAGGGAGGGACGGAGGGAGGGAGGAAGGCGGGAGTGAGGGAGGGAGAAAGAAAAGAAAAGAAAAAAGAAGTGTTGGCAAACTTACAGAGTAATTGGAATCCTTATGCATTGCTGGTAGGAATATAAAATAGTTCAGCCACTGGGAAAAGCAGTATAACTACTTCTCAAAAAGTTAAACATAGAATTATTGCAAGGTCCAGCAATTCCAATTCTAAGTATATACCAAAAGAAACAAAAGCAGTGACTCAAACAGGTTTACACCTATGTTCACAGCAGCATTATTCACAATAGCCAAAAGTTAGAAACAAACCAAATGTACATCAACACATAAATAAACAAAATGTGATATATATATACATACAATGGAATATTATTTAGCCTTAAAAAGATACACTACATCAAAAACTGATGATGTAATGTATGATGATTAACATAATTTAAAAAAAAAAAGAAAAGAAAAGAGGGAAAAATATAAAATTTTGACATATGCTACAACAAGAATGAATTTAGAAAATGGTAAATGAATGAAGTCTGGCACAAAAGGACAAATATTATATGATTCCACTTATGTGAGGTACCTAGAATAAGTAAATTTATAGAGAAAGTAGCATAGAGGTTACTAGGTCTGTGGGCAGAGTGGGGGAGGGGTGGCAGTGGAGAATGGGGAGTTAGTGTTTTGTTTTTGTTTAAAGATTTTATTTATTTATTTGAGAGAGAGAGAATGAGAGATAGAGAGCTCGAGAGAGAAGAGGGTTAGAGGGAGAAGCAGACTCCCTGCTGAGCAGGGAGCCCGATATGGGACTCGATCCTGGGACTCCAGGATCATGACCTGAGCCGAAAGCAGTCGCTTAACCAACTGAGCCACCCAGGCGCCCGAGTTAGTGTTTAATGGGTACAGAGTTTCTGTTTGGGATGATGAAAACGTTCTGGAGATGGATGGTGGTGATGGTTGCACAGTAATATGAATGTACTTTACACTAAACTGTACACTTAAAAATGGTGCAAATGGTAAATATGCATTTTAACCCAATTTTTTAAAAAATAATTCTTTATTGTTTCATGTTTAATTTGTTGACTGTATGCTTTTTTTTTTTTTTTGCTCTGCTTGTCTAATAAAGCTGTTTCATACCCATTTTCTGTCCTATACGTATCCTCTCTGTTTTCAGATCTTTGTCTTCTTCTGCCTTTAGGAAGGTTCTACAAGTTTGCCCCCTCCTTTCCACTTTAACTACTGTCCCCAGACAGGAACAGCACCATCATCTGGGAAATTCAGAATTAGAGACCCACACCAGACCTTCTGCTCAGAATCTGCATTTTAACAAAACCCTCAGTGACTTGTATGCCCATTAAAGTTTAAGAAGACATCCACGTCATTAAATTATTTTCAGCTGTGTCAATTCTACTATCTGTCTTCAGTATAAATTTCAATTCAGTGCCTATGGCTGGGAATCCTAGCGTTCTTTTCTTAGTTTCATAGCATCCAACTATGCCTTTATCTCAGGCTCTTCTTTCCCTATGTCTCCCTGCTCTTGTTCTAAAGAGTGCATATGCATTCATGCCTTTGTCTACCAGACATATATCTTCCAAATGTTTCAACTTTCATTTTCTACACTTCCATACTTTTCATAGAACACCTTTTTGTTTTATTTATGATTATCCTTAGGTGGGATATATCCTAGAGACAAAGTGATTTTCTAGTGAGACTAATGGATATGGTGACCTTGGTTTCCTTTTGCCTCACTCTCACCTTGGAAGCCTTAGCCCCTTAAGGTATAAATCTGAAAATTTGGTTAATGTGCTCCATTTGGTAATGCCTAATTGTGTTCATTCAGAGTAGGACCCTCACTTCTGACTGCTGGGTTAACTGACTAGGCCCTGAAGTCAGATGCAATGTATGATACTTTGAATAGAATCTTGAATGATATCTTCCACTCTGGTATGCATGGCTTCCAAGTCCCGTGGATATCTACCTTCAGCAGCAATGGCTTTTCTTTGAGTGGGTGGGTTATATGTATTCGACTGTGTTCCCCAGCCACTTTCAACCAGAGTCGTGTCCTCTGAAGCTATAGAGGGAAGGAGAGACACAGAGAGAAAGAGAGAGGGACTGTGCAGTTGGGTTAGTGGGCAAGGCCAGACCACTCATTTGTCTGGCTCAGTGCTGTTTTCTAGCCCTTTCCAGGGGAAACTTACTGTGGTGATGAAGATATTCTATAATCTGTACTGTCTGATACAGTAGTTGCCAGCCATTTGTGGCCATTGAATGCTTGAAATGTGGCCAGTGCTGTACACACACAGAAACACACACACAATGGAATATTATGCAGCCATCAAAAAATGAAATCTTGCCATTTGCAACAACGTGGATGGAAATAGAGGGTATTATGCTAAGCGAAATAAGTCAGTCAGAGAAAGACAAGTATCATGATCTCACTGATATAAGGAATTTGAGAAACAAGACAGAGGATCATAGGGGAAGGGAGGGAAAAATGAAACAAGATGAAACCAGAGAGGGAGACAAACCATAAGAGACTCTTAATCTCAGGAAACAAACAGGGTTGCTGGAGTAGTGGGGGGTGGGAGGGATGGGTTGGCTGGGTGATGGACATTGGGAGTGTATGTGCTATGGTGAGCACTGTGAATTATGTAAGACTGTTGAATCACAGACCTGTACCCCTTAAGCAAAGAATGCATCATATGTTAATAAAATTTTTTTTTAAAAAAAAGAAAGAAAAAAGAAATGTGGCTAATGCATCAGAGGAACTGAATTTCAAATTTGATTTCATTTTAATTAATTTAAAATTTAAATGTAAAATAGTCACATGTGCCAATGTCTACCATTTTGAACAACATATTTATAGATGTGAAACACTGCCAAGTGACGTAATCAGACCCAGATAGTTGGGGAGTACTTTCCTGGTTCTTTCAAACTGATTCCTCCTTTCCTCTTCAGAGTGTGGAGCCTGTGGTGTTCTCCTTAAGAACTCCCTAATCATCCACTCTGACTGTTCTGTTCCTGGCAGATGATTAAGGATCTGGCATACACCTTTCTGTTGGTTTTGGTTTTCAGCACTATTACCAGTTTTGGCCTTTGTGTTGCTTTATCACCATATTGTTTGAAAATCAGCAGGAGATGCATCAGGGCCTGTCTCATTTGCCTTATGTTACTACTCATTTCACCAAGATTGATATTTCTAAAATGATAGTGGATTTATCTTGAAACATGGAGATAGATGCTCCTGTCTTGGAAAAATGCTATCTACAAAGGGCTTTGCTATCTTATGACACTCTTGAGAAGTATCACATTGTGATTTCCATTCATTTATAGGAGAATTTATGCTTTTCTATGTACGTTGTTACCTGTGTTGATTGTTGTATCTCTTATCTATTACTACAATGTTTCTGTGTAACAAATACCTAGAAAGCCTCAATGCCAGATGATAGTAAGTGCTCATTACTTGTGTGTCTGTGTGATTAATGAGTATCTCTGCTCATCCTGACTAGC
Organism: Callorhinus ursinus; assembly: GCF_003265705.2. NCBI lineage: Eukaryota > Metazoa > Chordata > Mammalia > Carnivora > Otariidae > Callorhinus > Callorhinus ursinus. The sequence goes on from NW_027397140.1 coordinate 2,955,928, forward strand.
TCATTCACAGACCTGGGGCTGGATGGTCTCTGCAGGGATGAGTGGGCACCTGCATCCTGCTCCCCATGGCCATTCTCTGCCTAGGACAAGCAGATTCATCTGGGCATGGTTTTCTCACAGTAAAGGCAGAAGCACAAAAGAAGACTAGAAACAGAATGCCTCTTGGGAGCTAATCTTGAGACTGACACATTGTCACTTCCACAGTTCTGTCAGATGAAGCAAGTCACAAAGTTGGCCCTTATTCAGGAGGTGGGCAGACTGCTTCTTTTTAGTGAGAAGAATTGTAAATAACATGGCTAAGAGAGGATATTGGGAAACAAGGAAAGAATGGGGCTGCCAACACAATCAGCTTAACCCAAGGACTTTCCCAGAAACATGCTCAAAGAATCTGCATACCAAGAGCTTTCAGACAGTTCTGTGAATGTATTTTCTTATATTTTTTGTAAAATGAAACAAAAATTAGAATAAGTTAAATTTTGGTTTATGCCTTGTGTTTTTTCTACATTGAATAGTAAGCACTTGCTTTAGAATAAAACTTAGTTAGTTTGAATTATTTGACTACTTGGGTCCTTAACCCTAGCATCTGTGTTCCTATTCCTGGAAAAATGCCTGATGAAACTGGCATATGGAGAACCAGGAAGAAGATAACTATGAGTTAGCACAGAGGTGTTGCAAAGGGATAAATGATTACCTATAAAGTAATAGCCCAGATGTTCTGCTATCCCATGACCATAGATAACAACTATTGCTCAGAGTTCTTAGACATCCGTCCCAAGTACAAGCCAGAGGTCACACAGGAGATACTGCTAATGTACTCCTGGGCCCTGTTAGTTAAACGAGATTATGATCAGAGAGCTAGGACTCTACTGATGGCTGCATTTTACTGTCATCTTCCCTGCAGGCCAGGCCATAAAACCCATGGGCATCAACATTGGCCTGCTAAGAATTCACCCTGCAGCAGAAGGATTCACAGAGACTACCTGGTTATTAATGCAGGGGATATCACCAAGCATCTTGACCAGTAAGCCCATGGAGTTCTCAGTGAGTCAGTAACTGTGCAGGGCCAGGGCTCCTGCATAGAGTGCTTGAGAGGGCAGGTGTACCCTCTTGCACTTAGATTTCAGGGATTAAATCCAAGAAGGACTAAGCTATCTCTTTCCCTTTCTACTTCTTGAGTCCCATGCTGTCTGCTTATGCTTGATCTCCCATATCTTCAAAATCATTGTTTTGTTCAGTGACTATTTATGGGACACCTACTGTGTCTATGTGGGAGCTATTCCAGGCACTGGGGAAATGGCTGCTGACAGAAGAGACAAAGCCCTGCTCTAAGAGTCACCTGAGGAAGTAAAAGGGACCTACAGGTCAACAAATAAATGGATGTTCGAACTGAGGATAGTTCTTAGTGTAATGAGAGCATTAAATGAGAGGAGAGGTAGATGAGGCTGAGATACTTTAGTTCTGGAAGGGCTCTGAGAATGCTAGTCAAGGACATTTTCATTTCTGTCCTGTCTGGTATTTACTATGAATCTAAAAGTTTAGTACAAATTGGTAAAGAGATTGTGTGCATTGTCTAATGATTTACTCTAAGTAAGGATCCCAGACTCTACCCATAGTCCACCTTTCCCAGCAGCATTGGCAGGGGGTACTTTTGCACCTTGGCCAACAGTGGACATTTCAGGCAAATGTTTTGTGGTACTAAGTGTGCTGATCAGCCAATAGAAACATTTCCACAGCAGCCTCTCTAGGTAGTCTGTGGGGAACTCTTCATTTGTGCAATGACATGAAGAGCTTGCACTTATTACTATTTTCAATTGGTGGAAATTTAAAAATGCTGATACCAAAGTACATCTCACAATCTTAATATAATTGAGACAAAGTGAAAACCCTTCAACATGCTAAAAGTCATGGGTCTCCTCAACTCAGGCTTCCTCACTCTACTGTACAGGCAGAGGACAAACAAGATCGTGTCTTAACATGGCTGTTATCACATCATAAGATTCATAGGATTTTAAATTTGCTAGGGATAATGATTCCCTTATAAGCTTTGACTTTATTCCTTGAATATTCATACTTTTGACTGTTAAACACATCTTTAGGAATATATCACTTATAAAAGCAAGGCTATCTACTAAATTCTATCCTATTCCACGATGAGTTAAATATCACTACACCTGTTACCGCAGGTGTAGCATGTAGAATATTTATTTTCTTCCTTTACATATTATATTTACATATTGTCATATATATAATGAGAATGCTATATGTATATATACAATCTCTGTGTGTATATATTGTATATATTATGTGTATATATTGCATATGTGCATATATATGTGCATATATAGAATTACAAATTTCTGTACCTTCTTTGATCTTCAACAAGAACCTCACTCACTGAGCAGGCTTTTAAAAGTTGAATATACAATATGTCATGCTTTAAGGCAGAAGAGATGTCAAAGAGGTAGTAGAGTGTAGAACTCTGGCTTCCTGGATGAATGTTGCATCTGCCTTCTAGTAGCATTGTAAATGTGGCCAATGTACTTATTCTTTCTGAGCCTTGGTTTGTTTATCTGCCAAATGGGAATGATAATAACACCTCCATAGTATGGTTATTAATCAAATGCATGAATGTTCAAGGGCTGAGCATAGAGCTGGGTACAAAGCAAACTCTCAACCAGTGTTACATAAAGTACAGATATGACTGCATGCTGTCCTGAGCACCGAGATAATAAATCAACATCCTTTCCTATGGTGTTTCCCAGTCCTCTATCTGTCACTCCCTACTTCTCTGTCTTTTTTTTAACTTTATACTTTCAGCACCCTCAAAATGTGATTCTTTGTAAAGAAAGGACATATTGAATGGTAGACACTTTTTTGGCTATCATCTTTCTCTGCTTTTCTATCATAAACATAAATTGCCGCTATAGAGACTCTAAGCACTGCTCTCTATCAATCAGAAAACAAAACAGAAACAAGGACACCCCCCCAAAAAAGCATCTACTAAAGAGTAATCCTGCAGAAATCTTTAGCCAGTCATGTTTCTCATGACCCTGCCACTATTCCTTAGAAATAGAATTCTCAGATTATAGAGGACTGTGGAAGTGAGCTAGATATTGGTTGAATTCTCCTCTCAGGACAAATAAGTTTATTGGGGAAAATAGGAAAAGTTGTGTGTGGATGCTGGGGATTATGCAAATGGAGCTCAGTCTTGTGGCTTCCTTGCCCTTGGTCCATGTCCTTTAACTAGGCTTGAGTTCTCAGTCCTGCAGACTCAAATTCCCTCCTACAGTTTCTGCAAAGTCCCAAGCCTCAAAATTTGGTAAATTCATGCAAAAATTTCACTCCCCAAGCCAGTCATGAATCTAGCCAACTTGGAAGAAGGTTTTATAGTTCAGGGAGTGGTTCTGGCCTACTACACCCTTCTTGGTCTTTCTGCTTCCCCCCACCCCCACCCCGGCCTTTCCTTTTTCTTGCCTTTCTGTCCCAGTGGCACACAGACCTCTTTCCTTCCACTGTGTCATCCCTGTGCTTACCTTTTGTAGCATGAGTAGGCTCTTGAGTCCTACTTTCCAACAGGAGAGGGGTTTCTATGTTATTTCTTCCTTAGGAAGAAGAGTAGTAAATATATATTTTTTATCAAGTAAATTGGAAAAGGGCTCCATTTTACAGCCAGTCTTATGCCAGAATGAGGAGACAGGACAAGTATACTTGGGGACCCTTTTACAGATTCTTCCAACATCATGTTATATTTCCAGTAATGCCCATGAAACACATTACATAATGTCACAATCAGTGTGAATCCCTAAAAAATTTGGATATGTTCATGTTCCTGTTTGTGTGCATTTATTTTATGGGTGGCATTGAGAATGAATAAGAAAAACAAACAGAAAATACTAATCTCAGTTACTGACTCTAAGTAAATAGGTACCAAAATATATAGGAACTTTTTTAAAATTTGAATATTTCCAATAGAGATCTTTTCTTTTCTTTCATAAAAATTCATAATTTTAACAGAACCTTATTCTAATTTTGCCTTGTAGGCATCTTGTATAGATGTTGGGTTGTCAATATGCCACAAAACATGCCAGAATTTAAAAGTGTGAGGCTGGTTCTTCATTTGGCTAGAAAGTCGGAAGCTGTAGAAAAATATATCAGAGAGTTAGGTGTTGACTTTGGCTTACAGAATGTAATCCACTCCTTGGAGTGATAATTGAAAGTGTTATGACATTTGGAAAGGACACACTTTCACCATTGGTATGGATCTTACAGCATATGTCTATATGGCATTTTTATACCATTTAAAGAGAATAATTTAGTATTTACCCATGATTGCCAAATATGTTAACATTTCCCTCACTGCTCTTCTTAGCCATTGAAAAGAAGAACTTTTCTCAGTCTTCCACTTATCCAGATGCTAATAGAAGGACAGGCTTTACTACTGCACTTAGGTTAAATGAGACAACCCCAACAGAACTGGCCCATGCCTGGTGTTTTACTGGTGCTTTGGTTAAGATCTACTGATAGGAATAGAACTTGCTCACGTTGTGCAAAGTAGTAGAAGGTCTGTTGTGAATATTCATACAGAAGGCTATCTAGAGAAAGCTGAATACTGGCCTTCAAGAAAGCTGGAACATGAAAAGTGGTTGGGAATTCAAGATAACTCTAGGGATTTTAGGAGGAGACATTCTTACTTCTTCATTCTTATCCACCACTGAATGGGTATAGCCAGGGCTGCCAGTTACACACTTCCACATAAGCCATAAAAATATTATTCCCCAGTTCTCGCTTCGGTGGGACATACACTAGAAAAAGAATGCTGTTACCTGAGATATATAGTACATACCCCGCAAGGCCATGTTCTGTGGTCCAGCCATAGTGACCAGTGTCTCTTTAACCATCCAATTTGCATTTTTCTCTACCTCTATGCTTTCACATCCCTCACTCTCCAATAGGAAAATGACATTGCAAGCCTCTAATTCAAGAACTTGCAAGGTCAGCTCCATTCTTGCCCTGTCTTTTTTTTTTTTAATTTTTTTATTGTTATGTTAATCACCATATATTACATCATTAGTTTTTGATGCAGTGTTCCATGATTCATTGTTTGTTCATAACACCCAGTGCACCATGCAAAACGTGCCCTCCTCAATACCCATCACCAGGCTAACCCATCCCCCCACCCCCCTACCCTCTAGAACCCTCAGTTTTTCAGAGTCCATCATCTCTCATGGTTCGTCTCCCCCTCTGACATACTCCCCTTTTCTTCCTCTCCTGTTATCTTCTTCTTTTCCTTTTTTCTTAAAATATGTTGCGTTATTTGTTTCAGAAGTACAGATCTGTGATTCAACAGTCTTACACAATTCACAGCGCTCACCGTAGCACATATCTTCCCCAATGTCCATCACCCAGCCACCCCATCCTTCCCACCCCCGACCACTCCAGCAACCCTCAGTTTGTTCCTGAAATTAAGAATTCCTCATATCAGTGAGGTCATATGATACATGTCTTTCTCTGATTGACTTATTTCACTCAGCATAACACCCTCCAGTTCCATCCACGTCGTTGCAAATCATTCTTGCCCTGTCTTTAATTCACTTCCATGGAATAGAATCCCTTTAGCTCCATTCTACCTTTTAGGTCAGGCCACATCATAGATTCTTTTTATTATTATTATTATTATTATTATTATTATTATTATGTTAATCACCACACATCATAGATTCTTGATCAAGTAATGGTTGACTGTCCTTGAATCAGGGCCCCATCCCAGTCCCATCAGCTGTAACTGAGGTGAAAAAGGGGAGGCATTCTAGAGAAAAAGAATATAAAACATAGTGGCTTAATTGCATTTCAGCAGAGGGTGGGTGTAGGTTGATTTCCCTAAAATGAGGCTGTAGACAGAGTAGGAAATAAACTTGACATTTCTAGAAGTGTTGTTTCTTAATGGACAGTTGATTTAGCCATTGCATGGTGGAGGCTTAACTGTCCTTGGGCCATGATATAAATTCTTTCCATGGCTGCAGCTTACGCCAAGGGAAGCTAACACACTCAATTTTGATTCATAATCAATAACATAGAAGCCAAATATTCCCTTTGAAAAGATAGATGCTTTCATGGTGAGAAGCTCAGGAGCATTAGGATCTAGCCCAGCAGACGACTCTAATAAAATAGGATCAAGCAGAAGCTTGGCTGAGAGTTTCAAAGTGCAGCCTGTGCATCTGTAGCTACTTAGACACTTCACATGGAAAATCAAAGAATTCAATTTTGATTTAATCAGTGCTGTTGGCACATATAAGTTTTCTCTGTGCTATAAAGGTTAGAGAACCACTAAACAAGGAGGCAGAACAAAAATTGAAGACAAAAGTTTCCTTAGAAACCCCTTTCTCTGCCCTTATTTAACCAAAGTCAACAAGGCTACATGAATAATTTTATCAGATTTAGAGGTTTTGTGTTGCTTTTCTTGATAAATCTGGTCTCTAAAGGTACTCAGAACTTATTCAGTATATGTTATGAAATATATTTAATCAGGTGTATCTTGGGGAAAAAGAGCCCTACATGGGGGCTACTCATGGTTTAGCTGGAAGCAGTTTTCCTGCTACATTTCTCATCCCATCTTTAATATCTGCCCTCATCTGTGTATTTCAGAATCACCACAACTGCAGCATGCATGATGGACTTGAGAAGATACCCTTTGGATGAGCAGAACTGCACGCTGGAAATTGAAAGCTGTGTGTATCTGTACTTCTTTTTCATTCACTGTATTTTAGGCCTTGTCATTATTTGGCATCTTTTCCAAGGCATATATAATTTTCTTGCCTTGGTTTTTAACTATCTTAAAGATGGGAGGTTTAATCCTCCACGCTGCAAATTACACTGTCATGAGAGAGAGAGACAGAGATAGAGACTTGGCATAAAAGAGTTCCCCATTCTAATCTGATTAAGAGAGTCTGCTTGCTGTGCTGAAATATAAGAAAACAAATACTCCTCATCTTGGTCCATTCAGTGAAAAGAGAACAAACACTGAGATGCAATTTTCTCACAATATGCTTCATCACACATGAGTGGCTTTACTCCTGGGAACCTGGGCAGTTGGAGTAAATTCCCATCAGGAACTCAGCTTTACAAGCAGGCTATTCCTTCATTTTGTCAATTTTCTCAATTTGAAGAGTATTCAGATGGCTTATTGATAATTCAGTGTTGCATACTTCTTTGTGGGGGATGAGAGCTGCATCTTTATTATCTAACAAACATGTGTCTCGCCTGCTACCTGAACTACATCTCCTGGCATGTCCAGATGTTACTGTTGCTGTCGTCACTTACCCTGGTCTATCATAAATTGGTTTATAATTGGTCTCAATTGGATTTAGTCTTGTCTGTATTTATATGGATTTCTTTGAGGGGGATGGCAAATGGCTACAGTGTTACTCAATGCATTTGTGGTGAGAAGTGAGTGTCTTTGTGAGTAAACATACTGGGAAGTTGTGGTGGATATAGGCCAGTTTTCACCCCAATTAGAGCTGGCCCCACAGTGCCCCTCACTTCCACACTACATCACTGTCAAGTTTTCTGAGAGCCGTGATTTCAGAAAGTGAGGGACATGAAATCATGTCAAATGATACATAGTGGAATCATCTGGGGAGATTTAGCAAGGAGGACAGAAAGCTCAGGGGAAAGATGATTTCCCAATAGTTGAAGGACTATCTTAGAAGTTAAGTGGATTCTGTGTAGCCAGAGCTACAACTCCCAGTGAGGTGATGGAAGTTACTGGAAGGGAAATTTGGAACCTAAGTAAGGAAGCAGCTCCAAATGTCTGAAAACATAGAGAGTAGCCTCAGAGAGTACAGATTCTATTACTGTAATGTTTGAACTGAGGGGGATGATGGGCAGGAAGGTCTGTTATCAAAGAGATTTCCTCAGAAAGTGTGAGGCTGCTTGTCTTCAGAGAATCCATAGTTAAAGCATTTGAGTAGAAGTAGGGATTTTTTGGTGACCTGACTACACATATGCAAGAGGTTTTATTTAAGTCAAGTTGGAAATGTGGTGATGTGTGAGCCCCTACACAAGGGGGTGGGCACACAAGCCTTGGGCACGGTATGCTGGCTTGAGCCACAGCCAGAAGACCAGTGGTATTGGGCTGGGTGAGTGAGGGAGAGAGAGTGGATGTACTCACCATACACACAGAATCCTGTAGATTCTTGTCATCCTTGTAAGGAGTTTGAACTTATTGCACTAATTGTATTGGGAAACATGTGAGGGGTTTAAGCATAGGAGTGGCTTGGTAAGATGTGTGTGTTATGAACAATTGCCATGGCTGCCAGATGAGAATGGAATATAAGGAAGTCAGAGGGAAGGGAGGAGACAGAAGCTGGAACCACCATGATCCAGGGAGAGAGTGTAGCAGATGGAACAAGGGAGATGACATTTACCATGGAGAGCAGTCATTTCCATAGCTTTGGTCTATTTGTCAAATATGGAGTGTCTGCCTTATGTCGTATTACACATTCAAATAAAAAAGTCCATTATACTGATAGGGTATTTTTCTCTAGGTGTGAGCTCTAATCAACCTTACTGATAAAGTTGACCTAATCCTTTAAAAGACTCTTGGTGCTACAAGAAATACCAGATTTTATTGTCTTATTTCCTCATTCTGAAGTTTCATGGATTGATTGATTACCAAGTGAATATGAACACCGTGCCAAGAGCTGGGCTTGGAGCTATAATCCAGCTAATAAACACTCATCTCTCTAAGGGCCAAGGGTATTACAACAAAAGGCATTTCTAAAAATGACAAACCTCATAGCCAGGAACACCTGTTGAAGCCATCGAAAAATGCTGAGGAGGACACTATTTTGCCCTGAGAGTTTCTGCTGTTATCAAACATTGATCGGTTAAATTCACCCTCAGTGTTTTAACTTTTCCATAGCTTTTCAGAGTTACCTTTCTAGAATTCTTTATATTTGAGTTTTCATTTTTTTCTTACAACCATCTTCTTCAGTGCTGTTAATATGTATATATATATATATATATTTGTTAATATGTATTTTAAATTCATTTCAATGCAACACCCAGTCCTCTACAATTAGGATTTACAAACAAAACTCTGATCAGAACATTCAACTTCCCCAGTGCCTCTACTTTTCAGCACCAGTGTGGTACAAATCAAACAGCACAGGTAACCAAAAATATTCAACAATTAGTTCTTTGATGACACTTTTTCTCATAGACAAGCACAATAAACAAATCTACTTCAAATATGGGCAAGCTGTTACTCCATTTTATTAGTTACAGTTTCTTCAGCATTGCATGTAAATAAAATGATGATTCTTCATTTCTGCCATGTCCCTGCTTTCTCTCCTGGCAGATGGCTATACCACAGATGACATTGAATTTTACTGGCGTGGTGGCGATAAGGCTGTCACCGGAGTGGAGAGGATTGAGCTCCCACAGTTCTCTATTGTGGAGCATCGTCTGGTCTCAAGGAATGTCGTCTTTGCCACAGGTGAGTCCTGTGTCCACTCACTGGCTGAGTAAACAGTGATGGTCTCCTAATGAAACTGTGCAACTGAAGCACAGCACTGGGTCACCCAAAGATGTACCACCATCAGTAATTGATCATCTTAGCTATTCCTTTTTTCTGTATCTAAAGGGATTGATAAACTTTGATGGGAAGGAAAAATCACCTGACAAGGAGATGCACTCAGGGGCTGGCTATTGAGAAGTTAAAAAACTAAGGGTGAATTTAACCAACCCATGTTTAGTAACATAAGAAACTCTCATCTCTGGGCAGATGGGAGGCCACTGATGGCCTTGGAGGCAAACAGGAAGGTAGGAAAGAAGGAAGGAAGGAAGGAAGGGAGGAGAGAAGGGAAGAGGAAGGAGGAGGAAGATTTGAGGAAGTGGTGCTATTCCCCTCCCAGAATTAAGAGACTTTCTCCCACTTCTGGGGTAGCAGTCAGCCTTGGTGGTCCAAGAAGTTGCCCCAGCCTCAGTTAGAGATGCCTCTTGAAACAAGGTCATCTTCTCCTGATACTATCTGGTTAAGGTTGTCCTGGCCTGAGTTTCATTGTCGTCTTTATTTCAACTGTCTGAAGACTGGGAAGGCATGTTCTGCTCTCCTGTCTGAGGTTTTATTAACTTACAACTATATGTATTTTAATTTGTGCACTGCTTTCTTGTTACCTTTGCATTCCTGCTGAGTGCCATATATTGTGATTGAGGTAATAAATAAAAGCGCTTTGTAAATTGTAAAGTATTCTAAAGACCACAAACCCTCGGTTGAAAATGCTAAATAGAGGCAGAGCTGGAACCTCCCATCTTGGCTTTCTCCTGTCAGTATAGGTTGAACAATGACAAGTAGGTCGCAGTTGGCTTTAGTCCTGTGAGGGCATTCGTGAAGCCCAGGGAAGGTCTATTCTCTCCAACTGTTGTCTCTGACTGGAATGCCTGTGACCCAGAGTCACCTGCCTCCCCTTCACCTGGTCACCTCCAACTCATTCTTTAGTTTAATTTAGATGCCACTTCCTCTGGGAAGGCTTTTTGATCCTGGCCTACACACCTACACACTGCTAACCCAGGCTCAGTTAAGTGGCTACTCTGCATTCCCGTAAGACTGCACTGACCTTCTTCTAGCTCTGCTGTACCTCCCTCCTCAAGGATACATCTCCACTAGGACGGACCTGTCCTGGCCATGGTTTACCCCCAACTCCATCCCCACCTTGTGTAATGTCTCACATGTCCTAGGCATGCAGCAATAGTCCCTGAGTAAGTGAACCATGAGTCAAGTGTCAACTTCCCTCCTCTCCACCCCAGCCTCTAAGAACCACTGGGACATGCCAAGTATAGACAAAAGTCTGAATATTTAAGACACCAATCAGGTCCATTTTTATGCAGTGCCACTTTATCCTTTGTTGCAAGAGGTGTGACAAATATCCCTATAATCACTAGAGGCACTCATCTCGCTGGGCAGTAAGATCCAGCAAGTACATGGCCTTATGATTAAGGAATGGTTTCTACAACCAAGAAATTTGCCCTGTGATGAATTGGATAAAATGATTTTTCTGCTTTTAACACAGGGATTCAAACTTCCATGCTCCAGGTGGTATGAGCAAAAGGTCTGCTCAGAACACAAGGGTAGTTTTCTCTCAGTGGAATTAAATGCCCATGCCTGCCTTGGTCTTGAAAGTCGCTGTTGTGGCCATTAGTGTGCTGCCATGAGGATCTCTTACTGCATTTTTATGCAACCCCATCAGAAAGCTGGATGAGGTGTTAATGGAGGCTGCAGTGCTTCCATAGGAAAATACAACCACTTAAAATGGCCTTCCTGAATCCTCTACCACAGAACCACTCAGGGGCAACTGTTTTCTAAGTGCAATCTTTGTCTTTCTTTGAAGTATTTATATGGTAGAAAATATCCCAAACACATCTGGAAAAAATAGATACTACAGATGTGGGGGATAGTATTTAAACTGTGCAGAGAGCCATCAGCCGGTCAGAATGTAGTGCAATGTCTTCTTCCTACCACCTACCAAGTTCTGGCAAGATATAAGCCAAGGGTTCCATATCAGTCAGTTACAAACCTCCCAACCTTCAAGGAGGTTTATATTTATGTCGCTTTATAGTGTATGTCAACTATACTTCAATAGTAACTATTTTAAAGAACTTGTAGTTTAAAATTATTCTAATTGGCGTATTCATGAAAAGTGGCATAAGCCACATTGTTTAAAATTTATTTTAAACTTAAATATTACACTAATTTGTTTTCTTTTCCACAAGTGTTCTGAATTAATGAGATTTTGATCAGCTGACTGGATTGAAGAATTCTGTAGCCTGATAGAATTCTTAAAAAAGGGGTTAATTAAGAACAAATGCTCTGGAGGTTTATTTGGACCAGGCAGAGTCCATAATGGAGGATTTAGTGTGATTGTTTCCACCTGTACTTCAGCCTGTTGGTAAACATGGGGCAGCCACAAGAGTCTGCAGGACAATGTGCGGAAGCAAGCCTGGTTTCGGGAAGCAAGCAAGGCACATAGAGCACAAAATTTCAGGACATGTTCATGAAATTTTGTGCTTTACCCTCCTTGCCCTTGTCCTGCCCATTGGGGACCTTGTAGAAAGCCCCTTGCTGGGATTTCCCACAGGCAGCTATCTTAGTCCATCCCCAGGGTAACATGGGTTTGCAGGCTACAGGGAAGGGAACACCCATAAAACCAAGTTATGAATATTCACTCAGCAATTGGCATGAACTAGGTGTGGGGCTGGGCCTGGCATCAAGGAGAGAAACAAGGAGTGTCTGGTCCCCTGGGATTTCCCATTGGACCTTCATGTTTCAGTGATGTTCCCCCTATGATGTCACATAGTCTATTAGTAAAGGAGTGTTTAATGGGAATCAGTATGTACAGAGTTTAAAAACACAGACGCTGGAGCCAGACTGTTGGAACCTAAGTCCCAACTGAAACTTTCTAGCAGTGGGACCCAGGGCAACTTATTTAACCACTTTGGAAAAAAAGAGATATTAATAATATCTATTTGGTTGGTTTTTGGGAGGATTGTATGAGTTAGTATAAACAAAAAGCCTAGAATAGTACCTACATTAAGCACTGATTAGCTCTCATTAACTAAAATATGTGGGATCAGGAATGAGGCATATTCTGAGGGGTCTGAGAATAGATACTCTAGCAGCTGACCAAATCTTTGCATATTAGAAAATTTATGACATTGTTCTCCTGGACTATTGGGCTCCTAATGGCTTATTGGAGGGTTTTAAGAGTAGGGGTTGTCTTAGATTCATATTTGTATCCCAGTGCCTAACCCACTCAGCAGTTTGAAAACTGAATGGTTATTGAATTGAGGAAAGAAAATCTGATGATCGTTACTAAGTATGTAGTGAAGTGTAATTGAATAATTTCTGTAAAAGAGATTTTATACAAAAACAATAATATTATATATTCAAATATTTAATGTACTAAAATATGTAATTTTTTAAAATCCACATAAAACCCCATTGTACCTGGGAGGAAATGGAGTACACCTTTGCCTAGAAAGAGGGAGCTGTGTTCCATAAGTGTGTTTTAAAGACAATAAAGAAATGACTGAGATCATATCAACAAGTAATTATTCAGTTCCTACCGTGATTCAACACATGGTTTTTGGGAAAAATCAACCCCTTTAAACTTGAGAGAAAATGAAGTAAGACTGCATTACTATAACTTCTAACCACAGCAGCATGCTATATTATAATTTATAGCACCTTGTTTTAAACATTTTTCACTAATGTCCATTGGAGGTTGGTAGTGGACAAATAAATTAGCCCAAGTTAAAGTTTAGGAAAACCGATGTTCAAGAATAATAATAATTTGACCAAATTTGCATAGTAAAGCTAGAAAGGATCCTGATTAATCCCCAAGTTTCCTAAGAAATGGGAACCCCAATACATTTTTGACAATGATTTTAAAAACTAGTCTTTTATGCTTTATTTTAAATGATCATTTTCCACACTTTTACACGTTAATGTTATAAGGGTTCTTACAAAACAGGCAAGTACATAGTTGGGATGACAAATAATGTCCACAGTGCCTGCCTTTAGAGTCTATGCCACTCTCTCTTTGATATGCCTATACTAATGGGCCATATGTTCCTGATGAACAGTGCTTTATGCAGGTCTCTAAAAACTGATATTGGGATTGGAGGCCACCAAACTCCTAATCCAAGGTGTCAAGAAATGTGCCTCTGTTTTCCTGTTCACCTGCACTTTGCTGCCATATTAGTAGCTGAGCAATACCGTTTTCATGAAGCCATTACCCAGATCCAAACACTTTGATGACTGGCCTTTGCAGCATGGGATTCAGGCTCCTTCACCTTGTATCCAAGTGTAGCACTAACCCGTCCTGCTCAGTTTAAATCACAAATGTCCCCAGCATGGAGGCTTCATGATAGTTGTTGCATCTAACTCTTTTTCTCTCCTCCAAGCATAGGCTCCCACATTCTGCCCAAAGACTTTTGTTCTGTTACAGCCCCCATTTGATATATTTTCTTCCTGTTTTTCCTGTCCAAATCCAGTACATTTTCAGTGGACAGTTCAAACACTTCCACTTGGCTTTCCTTGAGAGGGTCTGTCAGTTATCTCTTTCCTTTGGGAAACTTTGACTCACACTTTGACTGTATCATTCCTTTATCAACTGTCAAACATTATTAATTTCTGTCAAATATTGTTACCGTCATTCTCATATATGTCAGGCAAGCAATAATGATACTTTGAATTAATTTATTGGTTCATAGCCAGGTGCTCAAGATTTTCACAAAATGCCCAAACCCCAAATATAGATTGTTCTTGAAAGTCAGAAAAGAGAAAAAAGAAAATAAATTATTCTCATTAGGCTCATTGTGTGTCATCCACTATTTCAATCTATTGGATTTCTTGGAAAGTCCTGGATCCATAATAAATAGTCTTTATTGATCCAGAATTATATTTAAATTTTTTATTAAAGTATAGTTGACACACATTGTCACATTAGTTTCAGATGTACAACATAATGACTTGACAACTTGCTATACATTATGCTATGCTCACCACAAGTGTAGCTGCCATCTGTCATCATACAACACTATTATAATACTATTGACTATATTCCCTATGCTGTATCTTTCATTGCTGTGACTTATTTACTCCATAACTGGAAGTTTGTACCTCCCACTCTCCTTCAGCCATTTTGTGCATCCCCTACCCCCTTCTCCTCTGGCAACCATTAGTTTGTTCTCTGTACTTAATGTGTCTGTTTCTGCATTGTTTGTTCATTTGTTTTATTTTTAGATTCCACATATAAGTGAATCATATGGTATTTGTTTTTCCCTATCTGACTTACCTCACTTAGAATTATACCCTCTAGGTCCAACCAAGTTGTTGCAAATGACAAGATCTCATACTTTTTAATGAATGAGTTTATAAAACGAGTACTCAGATTATTCTTTGGCACCTACAATCTATAGGATGAAGCCAGACCTGAAAACATGCATGAGTAAGGCTTTCTAAGAAAAAGGAGGCCAAATTAAAAGGGATACAGAGGGACAAAGAGAAACAATGCAAGGAAGGGGGATTTTCTCCCTCCTGCAACTTGTTACCTAGATATGAGATTACATGGCATTTTCTTTCTGCTCTAACCATTAAAATAAAAAATATATTGGGGGGCGGAGCAAGATGGCGGAGGAGTAGGAGACCTAGATTTCGTCTGGTCTCAGGAATTCAGCTGAATAGGGATGAAACCATTCTGAACACCTACGAACTCAACAGGAGATCAAAGAGGAGAGTAGCAACAACTCTCTGAACAGAGAAGCGACCACTTACTGTAAGGTAGGACGTGCGGAGAAGTGAATCCGAGGCGATATTCGGGAGGATAGACGGCGGGGGAGGGGCCTCCGCCGGCGGCTTCTGGCAAGTGCTAGAGCCGCGGAGCACAAAATCGGTCCTTTTAGAAGTCGGCTCCGCTGAGGGACGTTGCTCCAGTGGCTAAGTGGGGGTGGAACCCTCGCGGGACAGTGGGGTCTCAGGACCCTTGGGATCACAGAAAGACCGGGGGAGCCTGAGTGCACCAGAGCTCCCAGGTATCGGAGCGGGGAAGCCGGCTGCAGAGACGGAGGTGAGGCGCGGGCTCTCAGCTTGGGGTTGCCATAAACTATGATCCGCGGCCCAGTCGGGCCTCTGCTCCTGCAGCAGGGACCCAACAGGCGGCAGATCCGGGGAGACTCCCCTTCCTTCCCGGGGAGGAGCGGCGCAGGAACGCACCGCAGGGATCTGCTGGGTTTGGAGACTCCACACGGGGTCGGGTGCCAGAGATACAAATGCTCGGTCACAGGCTGGGTGAGCACAGAGTGCGGCCGGAGACCAGGGACAAGGGAGTGACTGCTTTTCTCTGGGGGCGCACTGAGGAGCGGGGCCCCGAGTTCTCAGCTCCTCCGGGTGGAGATTGGGAGGCCACCATTTTTGCCCTGGTCCTCCAAGGCTGTACGGAGAGCTTGCAGGGAACAAAAGCTCCTGAGATCAAACCCGAGCAGCTTGCTTAGCCCGGACCGACAAGGGCGGGGCAATTCAGCCTCCGGCAAAGACATTTGGAAACCACAGCAACAGGCCCCTACCCCAGAAGATCAGCAGGAACAGCCAGCAAGCCAAGACCAAGTTTACCGATCAAGGAGAACGGGAGAACTCCAGCGCTAGGGAAATACTGCACATAGAATTCATGGCTTTTTTTTTTACCATGATTCATTAGTTCATCAAAGTTAATTTTTGTTAACTGTTTTTTTTTCTTGTTCTTCTTTTTCCCTTTTTCAACCAACATCTTATCAATCTCTTTTTAAAAAAAAAAAAACACATTTTTTATTTTTCATTTTTAGAGTCATATTTTATCCCTTCATAGTAGTTACCCCTATTTTTGGTATATATATATAAGTTGTTCTCTCTTCAAAATTTTGGGATAAAGTTTCTTCTAACAGATAAAAATATACCCTAAATCACTAGTGTATGGTTCTGTTCTAGTCTCCTGCCTGATCACATTCTCTCCCTTTTTTCTTTTTTTTTTTTTAAATCTTCTTTCTTTTTTCAAACAACTTCTTATCTTATCAAGTCCTTTTATAAAATCTTTTATAATTTTCATCTTTACAGTCATCTTCTATCCCTTCATTGTATCAACCCTTATTTTGTACATATATGTCTTTCTTCCTTTAAAATTTTAGGAGGCGCTTTTTTCTAACAGACCAAAATACGCCCAAAATCTAGTGTGTGGCACTGATCTATGCACTAGCCTGATCATATTTGATCACATTCTGCTTTTTTTGTATTGTTCTGTTTCTGTTTTTATCTTTTTTTTTCTTCTTTTTTCTTTCCTTTTTTTTTTCTCTTTCTTTTTTCTTTCTTTCCCTTTCTTTTCCCCTGGTTTCAGGTCTTTTCTGATTTATATACAGTATATTTGCTGGGGACGTTGTAAACCTGTTAACATTTTGTTCTCTCACTCATCTATTCTCCTCTGGACAAAATGACAAGACGAAAAAAATCACCTCAGCAAAAAGAACAAGAGGTAGTACCATCAGCCAAGGACCTACTCAATACGGACATTAGTACGATGTCGGACCTAGAGTTCAGAATCATGACGTTAAAGATACTAGCTGGGCTTGAAAAAAGCGTGGAAGTTATTAGAGAAACCCTTTCTGGAGAAATAAAAGAACTAAAATCTAACCAAGTTGAAATCAAAAAGGCTATTGATGAGGTGCAATCAAAAATGGGGGCACTAACTGCTAGGATAAATGAGGCAGAAGAGAGAATCAGCGATATAGAAGACCAAATGATGGAAAATAAAGAGGCTGAGAAAAAGAGAGAGAAACAACTACAGGATCACGAGGGCAGAATTCGAGAGATAAGTGATACGATAAGACGAAACAACATTAGAATAATTGGGATCCCAGAAGAAGAAGAAGAGAGAGAGAGGGGGGCAGAAGGTATATTGGAGCAAATTATAGCAGAAAACTTCCCTAATGTGAGGAAGGAAATAGGCATTAAAATCCAGGAGGCACAGAGAACCCCTCTCAAAATCAATAAAAATAGGTCAACACCCCGACATCTAATAGTAAAACTTACGAGTCTCAGAGACAAAGAGAAAATCCTGAAAGCAGCTCGGGAGAAGAGATATGTAACCTACAATGGTAGAAACATTAGATTGGCAACAGACCTATCCACAGAGACGTGGCAGGCCAGAAAGGACTGGCAAGATATCTTCAGAGCACTAAACGAGAAAAATATGCAGCCAAGAATACTATATCCAGCTAGGCTATCACTGAAAATAGAAGGAGAGATAAAAAGCTTCCAGAACAAACAAAAACTAAAGGAATTTGCAAACACGAAACCAGCCCTCCAAGAAATATTGAGAGGGGTCCTCTAAGCAAAGAGAGAACCTAAAAGCAGCAAAGAGCAGAAACGAACACAGACAACAGACAGTTAACAGTCACCTTACAGGTAATACAATGGCACTAAATTCATACCTTTCAATAGTTACCCTGAATGTAAATGGGCTCAATGCCCCAATCAAAAGACACAGGCTATCAGATTGGATTAAAAAACAAGACCCATCCATATGCTGTCTGCAAGAGACTCATTTTAGACCCAAAGACACCCCCAGATTGAAAGTAAGGGCTGGAAAACCATTTACCATGCTAATGGACACCAAAAGAAAGCTGGGGTGGCAATCCTTATATCAGACAAACTAGATTTTAAAACAAAGACTGTAATAAGAGATGAGGAAGGACACTATATCCTACTTAAAGGGTCTATCCAACAAGAAGATCTAACAATTGTAAATATCTATGCCCCGAACATGGGAGCAGCCAATTATATAAGGCAATTAATAACAAAAGCAAAGAAACACATTGACAACAATACAATAATAGTGGGGGACTTTAACACCCCCCTGACTGAAATGGACAGATCATCTAAGCAAAAGATCAACAAGGAAATAAAGACTTTAAATGACACACTGGACCAAATGGACTTCACAGACATATTCAGAACATTCCATCCCAAAGCAACGGAATACACATTCTTCTCTAGTGCCCATGGAACATTCTCCAGAATTGATCACATCCTAGGTCACAAATCAGGTCTCAATCGGTACCAAAAGATTGGGATCATTCCTTGCATATTTTCAGACCACAATGCTTTGAAACTAGAACTCAACCACAAGAGGAAAGTCGGAAAGAACTCAAATACATGGAGGCTAAAGAGCATCCTACTAAAGAATGAATGGGTCAACCAAGAAATTACAGAAGAATTAAAAAAATTCATGGAAACCAATGAAAATGAAAACACAACTGTTCAAAATCTTTGGGATACAGCAAAGGCGGTCCTGAGAGGAAAGTATATAGCAATACAAGCCTTTCTCAAGAAACAAGAAAGGTCTCAAATACACAATCTAACCCTACACCTAAAGGAGCTGGAGAAAGAACAGCAAATAAAGCCTAAACCCAGCAGGAGAAAAGAAATAATAAAGATCAGAGCAGAAACCAATGAAATAGAAACCAAAAGAACAGTAGAACGGATCAACGAAACTAGGAGCTGGTTCTTTGAAAGAATTAACAAGATTGATAAACCCCTGGCCAGACTGATCAAAAAGAAAAGAGAAATGACCCAAATCAACAAAATCATGAATGAAAGAGGAGAGATCACAACCAACACCAAAGAAATACAAACAATTATAAGAACATATTATGAGCAACTCTATGCCAGCAAATTAGATAACCTGGAAGAAATGGGTGCATTCCTAGAGATGTATCAACTACCAAAACTGAACCAGGAAGAAATAGAAAACCTGAACAGACCTATAACCACTAAGGAAATTGAAGCAGTCATCAAAAATCTCCCAAGAAACAAAAGCCCAGGGCCAGATGCCTTCCCAGGGGAATTCTATCAGACATTTCAAGAAGAATTAATACCTATTCTCCTGAAACTGTTCCAAAAAATAGAA
>NW_027397140.1:2975520-2977245 GCF_003265705.2 Callorhinus ursinus
CCATCAAAAAAGAGAATTACAGACCAATATCCTTGATGAACATGGATGCAAAAATTCTCACCAAAATACTAGCCAATAGGATCCAACAGTACATTAAAAGGATTATTCACCATGACCAAGTGGGATTTATTCCTGGGCTGCAAGGCTGGTTCAACATCCGCAAATCAATCAACGTGATACAATACATTAACAAAAGAAAGAACAAGAATCATATGATCCTCTCAATAGATGCAGAAAAAGCATTTGACAAAGTACAGCATCCTTTCTTGATCAAAACTCTTCAGAGTATAGGGATAGAGGGTACATACCTCAATATCATAAAAGCCATCTATGAAAAACCTACAGCGAGTATCATTCTCAATGGGGAAAGGCTGAGAGCCTTTCCCCTAAGGTCAGGAACGCGGCAGGGATGTCCACTCTCACCACTGCTATTCAACATAGTATTAGAAGTCCTAGCCACAGCAATCAGACAACAAAAAGAAATCAAAGGCATCCAAATCGCCAAAGAGGAAGTCAAACTCTCACTCTTTGCAGATGATATGATACTTTATGTGGAAAACCCAAAAGACTCCACCCCAAAACTGCTAGAACTCATACAGGAATTCAGTCAAGTAGCAGGCTATAAAATCAATGCACAGAAATAAGTGGCATTCCTATACACCCACAACAAGACAGAAGAGAGACAAATCAAGGAGTCGATCCCATTCACAATTGCACCCAAAACCATACGATACCTAGGAATAAATTTAACCAAAGAGGCAAAGGATCTGTACTCAGAAAACTATAAAATACTCATGAAAGCAATTGAAGAAGACACAAAGAAATGGAAAAAGGTTCCATGCTCATGGATTGGAAGAACCAACATTGTGAAGATGTCAATGCTACCTAGAGCAATCTACACATTCAATGCAATCCCCATCAAAATACCATCCACTTTTTTCAAAGAAATGGAACAAATAATCCTAAAATTTGTATGGAACCAGAAGAGACCCCGAATAGCCAGAGGAATACTGAAAAAGAAAAGCAAAGCTGGCGGCATCACAATTCCGGACTTCCAGCTCTATTACAAAGCTGTCATCATCAAGACAGTATGGTACTGGCACAAAAACAGACGCATAGATCAATGGAACAGAATCGAGAGCCCAGAAATGGACCCTCAACTCTATGGTCAACTTATTTTTGACAAAGCAGGAAAGAATGTCCAATGGGAAAAAGACAGTCTCTTCAACAAATGGTGTTGGGAAAATTGGACAGCCACATGCAGAAGAATGAAACTGGACCGTTTCCTTACACCTCACACAAAAATAGACTCCAAATCGTTGAAGGACCTAAACGTGAGACAGGAGTCCATCCAAATCCTAAAGGAGAACACAGGTAGCAACCTTTTCGACCTTAGCCGCAGCAACTTCTTCCTAGAAACATCGCCAAAGGCACGGGAAGCCAGGGCAAAAATGAACTATTGGGATTTCATCAAGATAAAAAGCTTTTGCACAGCAAAAGAAACAGTCCACAAAACCAAAAGACAACCGACAGAATGGGAGAAAATATTTGCAAACGACATATCAGATAAAGGGCTAGTATCCAAAATCTATAAGGCCCATGTTGGGAAAATTGGACAGCCACATGCAGAAGAATGAAACTGGACCATTTCCTTACACCACACACAAGAATAGACTCCAAATGGTTGAAAGACCTAAACGTGAGACAGGAGTCCATCCAAATCCT
>NW_027397140.1:2977345-3021455 GCF_003265705.2 Callorhinus ursinus
TGGGTTAGCCTGGTGATGGGTATTGAGGAGGGCACATTCTGCATGGAGCACTGGGTGTTATGAACAAACAATGAATCATGGAACACTACACCAAAACAAATTATGTAATATATGGTGATTAAAATAACAATAAAAAATTTAAAATAATATATATTTACTATAGTCAATGTATTTCTATTTAATGTGTCATCTACTTCTGTAAGACCCAAAAGGGATCTATGGTAGAATTTCAGGAAATACTGAAAATGTATTTTTTAAAATAAGTAGAAACTTATATTAGTCTTTGCATTTTTTTTTATTGAAATCTGAGAAGATATTGGCCTTCTAAATAAGCCTTTGGGAATAATGTTAGAAATTTTTACTGAACTTAACTTTTAACCTGCCCTACATTGATAATCCTTAATCATTTAAAAGTTGGGGTCTAGGAAAATTCTCTCAAAAATATTTAACAAAGCAAATGTTATATCATCATAATCTAATTACTGAAATTAAACCAGTGACTTAAGCAGGAATTTCAATAAAGAAAAGATTTTCATTTTTTAAATCCAATTTCTGTTTAAACAAAATAAATATACATGTGTTACTGAAGTATTTGGGATGTGCCAAAAATATCTGGCTGAATGTCCTTAAAGAAAATAGATCCCAATTCATTAAAAAAAACATGTGAGAATTTTAAGTAAATTGTCAAACTCCGGTTTTAAAGACTTCTAAGAGACTCCAATTAAGCAAGACATTCCTAGGAATGGTTAGAATTTTTCTCATGGTTTATTTTTTTTTATATAGAAGCATAGATTATTTCTTTTTTACTTTAGTGATAACTTTTAAAACCTTTCTGTATGAACACATATAGAAAATTACTTAAAATATAAATGTAGAGCTAAGAGAATTATCAGAAAGTGAATAATCTTATAACTGCAATTAGGTCAAAAAGTAGAACCACAAAATCCTCACAATGACTTCTCATTTCCTCACCTCCCTCCTTCTCAAAGGAAACCACTATCTTGTCACAGTATAATTTTGTGCTTTTGAACCTTATTTAATGGGATAATAGAGTTTTAATTAATTTGTGACTGTCTTCTTTAACTGAACATTATGCTTATGAAATCCGTCCACGTCACTGTCGTTCATTTATTTTCATTGCTATCCTACTGTGCAAGTATACCACATTTTGTTTATCCACTCGACTACAGATGTAGATTTATGACTAATGCTACTATTAACGTTCTTGTGCTTGTTTGTGAATATATGCACAAGCAAATGTTGAGTGTATACCTGGAAGTGTAATTGTGAATGTTCAAGCTTAATGATTATGCCACGTTGTTTTCCAAAGTGGTTTTACCAATTCTCATTCATACCGGTAATGCACTAGGGTTCCTTTTGCCCCATAACCTTGCTAGCATTTCACATGGAAGTCACTCCTGGGTGTTAGGTGATATTTTTTGGTTTTAACTTCCATTTTCTGAGTAATAGTGAGATTGAGCCCCTTTCCTTATTGGTTATTTGGAGATCCTCTTTTGTGAATTACTTGTACAACTCTCTTTTGTTAATTATCTGTCATTAATTTATTTGAATTATTTATACATTTTAGGTGCAAGCTTGTTATACATTACAGCATGTTACAAAAATGTACTTTTTTACATTCAGACCCACAGTCCACCTGACTTTTGTGAGTGGTGTGAAGTATGGGTCAGGTTTTATTATTTTCTGTAGCACCATTGCTTTGCAGCAACACATTTGTCATAAATTATTTTGTATGTGCATAGATCTGCTTTTGGACTTTATATTCTTGTACCATGTGTTTATTTATCCATCTTTGTACCCCTTATCTCACAGTGTTAACTACTGTAGCTTTAAGTAGAGCAGACACTTCATTTATTATTTACTCTTTATTTACTATTGACTTGATTATTTGGGGTGCTTTACTTCCTTATAACTTTTATAATCAGATCATTAATTTTTCACCTAGAAAATGGTTTGTCTCTTTATTAGGAATGCCTTAGTTAATTTGGGGAAAAGGCACATTATTGTGATTTTTCCAATCTGATATATTTTATCTCCATTTATATAGGTCTTCTTTATTTTGTAGTAATAACATTTTATGGTTTTCTGTATAAAAATCTTGCACATCTTTGTTAAACTTTTCTAAATGTTTGATATTTTCTGATGTGATTATAGATGGTAAAATTTTTTAACATTATTTCTTGTTTGTTGCTAATAAATAAGAACACAATGATTTATTATTGAACAACCTTGCTAAAGTATTTATTACTTCTGATAATTTATATGGAATGGTTTTTTTATCTCTTCCCAAACACTGCCGAGACCTTTGTGCATCTTAAATTGCCATTTCCTCATTCTGACTTATATATGCTATTGTCATTACATATTACAATTTTATACGTATTGACAACCCCGTATGATACTTTTAGTGTTGTTAAATGTTCACTTAGATATAATTATAAATGTCCTCTTTGTTATTCATTCTTTCTTTTATCTCCAAGTCACTATCTGTGAATGTTTCCTTCTGCCCAAAGAAATATTTTTTTTTCCTAAAAAACATTTAAAAAATATTTTCTTTAGCCTGAGTCTCCTGGTCACAAATTCCTTCTAGTTTTTTTTTTTTAACTGTTTATGACCTTATGTCATATATTCTTGTATGATGGTTCTAGAAATTTAGGTTGGCATTTTTTTTCTTTTCCACTTGAAGATATTATTTCATTGTATCTAGCTTCCACTCTTTCTATTGAGAAGACCCTTGTGGATCTAAGATCTGTTTTTTCTTCCCCCTCTAGGAATTTTTTATTTTTTTCTCTTTGGTTTTTTTTTAATTTCATTGATATTTATGATGTACCAAGATATGGTTTTCTCTGTAACTGGAGTTTGTAGATCTTCCTGAATCTTTGGCTTGAGGTCTTCTTGTACTTTTGGAGCGTTCTCAACCATCATTGCCTTTGCTCTATTCTCTCCTCCATTTTTATTCTAGGATTCCAATTTTAATTCCAATTTTACAATTCCAACATTGGATCTTCCCACTATATCTTCTATATATCTCATTTTCCCTTTTGAAATTTTCATTTTATTTTCTCTTCCTGCTTCACTCTGAAATTTTCTTCTGACTTATCTTTCAGTCCAACAATTTTCTCTTTTTATGTGTTTAATCTGCTATTATTATCCATGGGGAAATTGTGGACACAATTCAAAGTGTATGATGATATCTTCTTTCCTCAGAGAGGATCTACTATGCTTAGCTGTGTCAGGCAGCTAGAGGCATTAGCAATCCATGACAGGTAATTCTGAGTTCAGATCCAGTCCTTGTGTATGTGTTAATCCTTCTGGTTTATCTTTACTTCTTAGACAGAGCTCTTTGGAATACCTACTTGATGTGCCCTGTCCCTAGTGTCTGCTCTTTTAGTCCATGAATCTGTCAAATGTCCTACTTAACCTCTCATCTTTTCCTGCTAGAAAGTACATGTTTCAGCTACCTGAAATGTGGCGCACTTCTCTGTTTCTTTTTTCTCCCAGATCTTGGCCCAGATTTTTACTGGATTGCTATTTCTCCAGTGTCTTTGGGGAGATGTGTTTAAATTTTGTCCATTTTCTTCAAGTTGTTTCCAGTGGAAGTGTTACCTATTCTATAATACTTAAACACCATTAGTTTTTCTTTCTACTCCTCTTTATTTTTTCAGAAAAAAAAGTACCTTGTTTCAATATTTAATTCTTACTTAGTTTGGTCTATTAATACATGAGAGTAAAAAAGAAAAAAATTAGAATACATTTTGCATTCACATTTTCAAAATATAATTCTGTATTTTTCCAATAACATTATACAGAGGAAACACTTATCCCAAGTGTTGTAAAGCTCAACGGAGATCTAAGTCTTTGGTTGTAACAATAAAAAGCTGTGAAAAAAAAAAAAAAACAAGCAAAGCCCTTGAATAGCAGTTGGTAAGGGAGTCAGGTTAAAAGAAATATTGCATTAAATTCATTTCAATAAATATATCTAGCTAATAATCAAAGAGCTCCTTAAATATCACTCTGGATACAGGATCACCAGATTGAGACTTCATCTTTTCTATTGGTCTTGAATGCATATTCTGCTGACCAGCAAAATTTGGGATGTATTTTTTGTTTTTGCCAAATCTGAAATTTACTCCTAACTTTTTAGTTTTGTGTGAGCTAAAAGACTGAAGTTTTTGCTAGATACATGAAAAACAGATTATTTAATATGCTTCTTTAATTATGTGGTGTTTTTATTTCTCTTCCCTTTTTTTTTTCTGGAGTACATTTGGACTGATATCCTCTGGCTTTGTTTCAAAATACTTCTGCCAAGATTAGAAGAAAGAAAAAGAGAAGGATACCAAAATGAATGATAATGAAACATTTCTGTTAAGATATGTGAATTTTCTATTTTTCAATCAATTTTCAAAATACTATTTTGCTTTTCATTTATGATTATGACAAATTGCAAGTGTTTTTAAAGTCTGCATGTCACACTGTTAATACATTCATTTAATTTTCTCTAAAGTCCATTTGTGAACTCCATGCTTTAGTAAACTAAAGCCCTGTGATCAAATAATTGTCCATTGGGTCTATAAATAACATCTACTATAGGTCTAGAAAAAAGTATTATATGAAATGTTAAAAGCAATTTTCATCTCTATCTTATTTATAATATAATTTAATATTAAATTCTAGAGACAAATTCCCATTCTTTTTTCCCCCACTGACTTTTGTTAGAAGGATCCTAAGAGACAATTCATCTGTATTTCTCAGCCAATTGCTAATCCTTCAATCCAAAATGGTGGGCCCAGAGCAAGCTTACTGTCAGTGCTAAATGAGAGTTTAGCTCTCACAACTTGTTCCTATGAAATCATTTTCCTTTAAGGACTCCTGACCTATGAAATATGTCTCACTACAGAAGCCAGATTTCTTCAGAAAACATTGCCCCACATCTCCTTTGCAAAAATAATTCTCGACTACCTTTATCTTTTGGAATTACTTTTTAAACCTCTAGCACATTTTTTAAAAAACGCTCAATGGTAAAATCTCTTAGATTATAGAATCCTGAATGCAGAAGGCATCATAGAGGAAGAAAAGGAAAGAAAGAAGCAACTTGTATTTATCGAATGTGTATTTGGGGCCAGATAGTATGCTTGTTACTTGATACAAATTAAGCTATTTAATTTCCAGTAAAATACATATAGTAGGTATTCTTTTTTCTTTATAATAGATTTATCAAAATACAATTTAGATACCATACAGTTCACCCGTTTAAATTACACAATTCAGTGGTTTTAGTGTATTTACATAGCTGTATAATAATGACTGTATTCACTTTCAGAATATATTTTTATCAACTCAAAAAGAAACCCTGTACCCATTAGCAGGCACTCCCCATTTCTCCCAACCCAATTCTCCTAATCCTGGGCTTCTTTTACTTAACATGGTGTTTTCAAGGTTCATCCATGTTGCAGCATATATCAATAGCTCATTTCTTTTTATTGCTGAATAGCATTCCATTGTATGAATATATCATATTTCATTTAACTATTCATCAGTTGATGAACATTGGGCTGTTTCCACCTTTTGGGTATTAGGAATAAGGTTGCTCTGAACATTCATGTACAAGTTTTTCTGTAGATATATTTTCATTTCTCATAGGCATGTACTTAGGATTGGAATTGTTGGGTCATTTGGTAACTAACTATATTTAACTCTTTTGAAGAACTTCCATAATGTTTTCCAAAGTGATGGCACCATTTAACATTCCCACAAGAAGTACATGAAGGTTCTAATTTCTCCATATCCTCACCAACACTTGCTATTGTCTTTTCTTAAATTGAAATATAGTTGCCACACAATTTTATATTAGTTTCAGGTGTACAACATAGTGATTCCCACAACTCGATACATTATACTGTGATCACCAAATGTGTAGCTACCATCTGTCACCATACAACTGTTTCAGTACCATTGACTATATTCCCTATGCTGAACCTTTCATCCCCATTATTTATTCATTCCATAGTGGGAGCCTGTATCTCCCATTCCTTTCACCCATTTTGCCCATTCACCACACTTTTCCCCTCTAGCAACCACCAGCTTGTTCTCTGTGTTTATGGGCCTGTTTCTGCATTGTTCATTTATTTGTTTATTCATTTATTTGTTTGCTTTTTTTAGATACCACATATAAGTGAAATCATACAGTATTTGTCTTTCTCTGTCTGACTTATTTTTACTTAGCATAATATTATCTAAGTCCATCCATGTTGTCATAAATGGCAAGATCTTATTCTTTTTTATTGCTGAGTAATATTCCTGTGTGTGTGTGTGTGTGTGTGTGTGTGTGTGTGTGTAAACCACATCTTCTTTATCCATTCAACTATCAATGGACACTTAGGTCACTTCTTGGTTATTGTAAATAATGTTGCACAGGGGTTCACATATCTTTTTGAATTACTATTTTTGTATTATTAGTATTATTAGTATTGGGTAAATACCGAGTAGTGGAATTACCAAATAGTATAGTATTTCTATATCTATCTTTTTCCATTGTAGTCATCTTAGTGAGTATGAAGTGATATCTCATTGTGGTTTTGATTTGCATTTCCCCTAATAAGTAATAATGTTGGGCATGTTTTTATGTTCTTATTGGACACTTTCTTCTTTGGAGAAATTTCTATTCAAGTCCTTTGTCCTTTTTTAAATTGGGTTGTGTTTTTTTGTAAACCTTCTTTATATAGTCTAGATACAAGATCCATATCAGATACATCATTTGCAAATATTTTCTTCCTTTCTGCAGGTTGTCTTTTTTTTAAGATTTTTATTTATTTATTTGACAGAGAGAGACACAGCGAGAGAGGGAACACAAGCAGGGGGAGTGGGAGAGGGAGAAACAGGCTTCCCCCGGAACAGGGAGCCCGATGCGGGCTGGATCCCTGGACGCTGGGATCATGACTTGCCGAAAGCAGATGCTTAACGACTGAGCCACCCAGGCGCCCCTGCAGGTTGTCTTTTTATTTGCTTGGTGGTTTCCTTTGCAGGTTAATAGTCTATAACTCTGATGAAGTAAAAAAATTTTTTTTTCACTTGTGATATTCTTGTCCTATTTTAACATAAGAAAACTGAGGGTCTAATAGGACAGTCAGCTCCCAAAAGAATAAACCATGAGGCTGAAACTAGATCCTTTAGACACCCCCACTCTTTGCTTCACAGTCATGTGATACAACATTCTGGTTTTATTGTGGAGAATCAGAAGGAGAATCATTGCCTATTGAAACAATCTGAGAACAACTTTTTGAGCTCCGGTCTTGTTTTTCTTTCTTTCTGTGCTATTCCATATGTATCCTTCCCTTCATGGATTTTTTGAACATAAAATAATTAAGGGGACTTGTAAAGGGAGCAAGAAAATTACTAACACTATTTTTAATTTTAGGTTATGTTATAATGTGGAAAAGTAGATTATAAATGAATGAGCCCAGCATGATGAGACAGGCCATACTGACAAAAACCCAAGAGCATCACTGAGAGCTCACAAAGCTTCTTAGGCAATGGTGGGAGAGCCCCTCACAGTGGCCACCTTAAAGAGGGAGAAGCACATGTGTATAGGTCAGTTCTGCTGCAGTTGCTAAAATAGTTTATTAATTTATGGACACATTTGAGTGGCTCTCTCCCTCCACAAAGGTGACATAATACTCTGTCCACATTTTTTATGAGTTCTTCAACAATATTAATGCTTTAGAGAGCAATATTAATTTAGGCTAGATTAAATATCCAGAGCCTTGTTTTTGGCATAACTTTTAGTGCATCTGGGGAGAAAAGGTTGAGATCAGCATCTTTGATAGGTAATTTTCCCAAGGAAGCCCTGAACTGGAACAATGCACTTGTGTTCAGGGACTCTTCCTCTGTCTATTGGCTCAGCACCTACTTGGGAACCTGACCACATCTGCATTGGCACACAGGCTTTAGGGCTTCTGTGCCTTTCTGTTGTAATTTTTAAGCTTCTATTGCTGTTTTGAAGGCTATATCTTTGTGTAGCTCACTCACTACTTCTCAACTTTATTAACCACTAGCTATGTATGATCATATAGGGAGTTTTGCCATAGATGCAGCATACATTATGGCATTTGCCCTGCAGTGTAAGGACTTTGTCTAACAGAGCTACAAGAAGACTTTTATGTGCTCTTTAGGATGCATATCAAATGCAAAGGCCTTGGCCTAGAACATTCTCAACATCTCTGAGAATTCTTGTGTTTATTAACATTCTCAGGTCTCTTTCTCATGGCATATCGAAAGGCTTTTCTTCATTTGGCCCAGCTGAGTCTTTCACCTTGAAGACTTTCCTGCTTTCCTGCCTGAAAAAAAAAATTATTCAACCAGGAATAGTATCTCAGTTCAGATGCCATGAAACCTCTCTTGCATCATCAACTCTCATGCTCTAAAATATTTTTGTATCTCCAGCGGGCTCTTACCTCTGTTTACCAAGGTCAGTCTGTATGAGTCTCTCTGACATGGATTAATTGGAGCTAGTTGAGTGTGTAGACCCTCTTCTTTTTCATCTTTGTTATCTGCTCCATTCACCATTCCCACATCTGGAGTTATGAGACTAGAATGGATAGGGCATATGGTGAATGCCTAAAACTTGTTTTGATTTGAAGTGGCACTTCAGTTTTGACAAGTAGAATATATTTACTGGACAGATACATAAGAAAATGGTATGTTTCTTAATTTTCTAAGTTCTGTATTATGAAGTCTGGGTTATTCTAAGTTTTGTGTTATATCTTGGCAAATTTTCGGAGATTCAGGTATTTTTGAAATCAGATTAGTATTCCTTTCCTCAAGGTCTATAATGATCTTCTAAATGTTTGACTATGCATTCATGTCATTGGCCTCCATGTTATAGGGGACAAGAATTCCCAACAGCTTCAATTGTACTTCATTACTTAGGTATCAATATTTGCCTCTGTTGGGAATGGTTTCCCTGAAGAAGGTATACTTTGGGAAATATTAAGAAAGTTGACTTGAAAATGGAAAGTTGAGGAATATGGTAGATTAATTTTTTACTCAAAAAATATTTGCTGCTGTCCCTTGGGAGGGGACCAAACTGTTCTCCAATGACATAAGGATTGACAGTAAGACTTGCTTTAGACAAGGAAATGTGAAGGCAATTGAGTGTAGCACTTCTACCACAATACCCAGCAGTGCTTCAGATATAGCATAAGTGGATATGTAGCACAAGAAAAAAAAATCCTTGTTGTCAGCTACAGAGATCTGGGGGCGGGGGGATGGGGCTTTTGTTATTGCAACATAAGCCAACCTTTCCTGATGAATACAGAAACTATTGTAAGTATAGTGGATATAGTGAGACATATCTGAAACAAGAGAAGCAAATGATAAGTGATAAGTAAAGCATGAGATTGTCATGAAATTGCAAACTATGATCCAACATTGAAGTTACTTCAGTAAAGATATTGAAGTTGCTGTGGGATTTCAAACTAAGATTCAATAAAGATATTGAATGTTTTGAGTATTATACTTGCTAGAAAGTCATATAACTAAACCAGATACTCCTATTTTCACGCAAACAGATGTATTTGTTGATAACCTATGATAGTTTAGACATTTACCTAGGTATCACAGTATACGAAAAATGCATCACTTCACAAACTCTGCCTTGGAGACTGTAGAGGACTGTAGAATGTACTAAAGAAGATCCTGCCTTGTTAAGTCGTTATAATTTTAATGAAAAAGAAAATGACTCAAGAAGGTAATGACTTCTATTTGGAGGAAAGAAGAAAGGATTAATGGAAGATGTGGCATTTGACCAAGGTTTTGGAGTGTGGATAAGGAAAGACATTTCTTAAGGAGGGAAAAGTATGCGTGAATCAGCAGGCGCAGAAAGTATGGACAATTATTTTGAGGCAGTGAGGACACTCTTTGGGCTAAAAAATGGTCTACTTAATGAAGAGACATAGTAGGAAATAAAACTGAAGTTAATTTGGGAAAACATTTTGGAGAAACTAAAATTCCCAGATGCATATTTGGACCTTTATAGAAAGCAGTGAGCCATAGAAGATTTTGAGTATGGGTTGACAGTGAGTGTCCATGCTGTGCTTCAGGAATGTGTGGATGGATCATAGGGCCAGGGATCTGGAGATGGCAAAGCCGACAATGAGGCTCTGACCTGGCTCAATGGCACATCATACCAATGATCCACATATACATAAAATGTAATATAAAACAATAATAGAATCCATCAAACCTATGTCAAGGAAATTTTATTCCATTGATGGTGTTGGGAGGATTGGTTAGCTGTTTGGGGAATAAAAATCAATGTACATGTACACTTCATATTGAACACTGAAACAATTACCAACCTTAAAAGTAGGTTTGTGGTGGGTGCCTGGGTGGCTCAGTTGGTTAAGCGACTGCCTTCGGCTCAGGTCATGATCCTGGAGTCCCGGGATCGAGTCCCACATCAGGCTCCCTGCTCAGCGGGGGGTCTGTTTCTCCCTCTGACCCTCTTCCTTCTCATGCTCTCTGTCATTCATTCTCTCTCTCTAAAATAAATAAATAAAATCTTTAAAAAAAAAAAGTAGGTTTGTGGTTAAACTTCTATTGTGAACTTACCTAAGCCTAAAAACAAGTTTTAAAAATAACAAGGAAAAAAGAATGGATAAATTCTATATACAAAAAATTTAAGTATTTATATATCCCCCACTCAAATCCATTACAAGTTTTAAAACAAACAACTGTGAAAATGCTCGCAGACAAT
Source organism: Callorhinus ursinus (assembly GCF_003265705.2). Lineage (NCBI taxonomy): Eukaryota > Metazoa > Chordata > Mammalia > Carnivora > Otariidae > Callorhinus > Callorhinus ursinus. Next base: position 2,988,120 of record NW_027397140.1, read on the forward strand.
ACAAACAAGGATTAGTATCACAAGAACTTAAATGAATAGGTGAAAACAATAAGGGGAACAAAAAATGAGAAAAATGAATAAATAGTATAATCAGATCATTTATGAGCTTAAATACAGAGAAAAAAACAGATATTTAAGAAGTATGCAGTTAAAGAAATTGATTGGAAAGGAAAATTTTTCCCAAAGAAATTAGTGAAAGTTATTTTTAAGAAATATTATGGAACATTGTCATGTTTACAAGGTAAGACAGACAATTCTATAAAGTGCTCATAGTGATGTGTATACTGGCATGATTCTTAGGCAAAGCAATTTGGCAATAAGTATCAGAAGCCTAAACATTGACCCAGCAATTCCTCTTTTAGCATATTCATCCTAAGGAAATAAGTCCAAATACAGAAAAAGGACTCTACTCAAGGATATTCTTAAGAATATTTATAGTTTTGTAAAAATGGAAATAACCTAAATTTGTAGCATTCAGGAAAATGTCTGTAAACTAGAGTACATATGTATATATTTGAAGGAAAATTAGGAAGAATTTTAAATTGTATTTACAAATAATTTGAATAAGTATGAAAATGTTTATGCTCTGATGACAGTATGCTATATGCATTTGATCAGAGCTATGTAAAAGAAATTCTACATACATGCAAAAACGACTGGAAGAAACTTCACAGATTGTCAGCCTTTAGGTGCTAAGTCTCTCAGGTGTCTTCTTTTCTCCTTTCTATAATTCTGACTGAAAATAGTTGATACCAAATAGAACCCTGGAGATAAAAGTCTTTATCTTCAATATAGAACTAGTAGTCTTGGGCGCCTGGGTGGCTCAGTTGGTTGGGCGACTGCCTTCGGCTCAGGTCATGTTCCCGGAGTCCCGGGATCGAGTCCCACATCGGGCTCCCTGCTCAGTAAGGGAGCCTGCTTCTCCCTCTGACCCTCCCCCCTCTCATGTACTCTCTCTCTCTCATTCTCTCTGTCTCAAATAAATAAATAAATAAAATCTTTAAAAAAAAAAAAAAAAAAGAACTAGTAGTCTTATGAGTAAATCAGGCGGCTAAAGAAAAGAATGTAGGGACAAACACAGAAGACATGGAATAAAGTCTGGAAAATGCATATATTTGGTTGCAGGAAGAGAGTAGTAGCTTGTCAGTCTTGGAGTAGAAGGAAGTCAAGAGAAGCAAGGTACAGCAATCTCAGGAGGGGAGCACCGTCCATCAGTGACGTTGGGAGGGAAAGAGGCAAGGAAGTTGGTGATTAGAGAAGGTCATTGAGTTTTCACTGGTTGTCCTTCCAGCAGCTTCACTAGAATCTAGATCAGGAGCTGGGAGGTTTGGGACTGATACAGTGGACAGTTGAAGTGGACAGGAGGAAATGGAGCCTACCCTTGCTTTGCTCTAAGAAAAGCAAAATAAAACAGAGAAGGCAAATATAAAACAAAATGTGACATAATTATTTTTTTTTAAAGATTTTATTTATTTTTATTTGAGAGAGAGAGAATGAGAGATAGCACGAGACGGAAGAGGGTCGGAGGGAGAAACAGACTCCCTGCTGAGCAGGGAGCCCGATGCGGGACTCGATCCCGGGACTCCAGGATCATGACCTGAGCCGAAGGCAGTCGTTTAACCAACTGAGCCACCCAGGCACCCCAAAATGTGACATAATTAGTGGGTGATTTTCTTACCCTGTGATGGTGGGGTCCCAAAGTGTACTAAGTGAGATGCACACATCAGATTAGCACTGGGATTCACTTACAAGAAAGCGAACAGGTGCTTCTCTGAGGCTCTCCTTAATGACTTGTCTGTGGTCAGAGTAGATCATTGCAGCGTACACTGCCCCCTGCGTCTGTGCCTCTCCAGCTCTCAGGGTAGCCCAGAGGTGTCCTTAGATGAAGATCAGCAATTCACATATCTGTGTACAGTGTTGCTCTAGATGGGCAGAAGGGACAACTGGTAAAAGCCATTTTGCCCCATAAAACCTTGAGCCAAATCTCCCCTATTTACAATGGAGAAGGGAACAGTCCTTAATTAAACAATGAACAAGATACTTGGCATTATTTGTATTCTAAATTAGTTTCCCAAAGTTTTCCCAGGGATGGTCCTTAGCTGAGCATTTGGCTTTAGAAGAGTATCCTCAATATTCTCTTATAGACTGAAATGGACTCCCCTCCCAATTCTTCTATAAATACCCTTAGGCAGACAGAAGCAAATTGCAGTGGCCACCTCTCAGTTCATGGGGTTTTCAAATGCATGCTGTTGAACCATGGAGGTCAAAGCAAACTTTTTTGTCTGCCATGTCTTTTCTCCAGTGTAATCTTTGTCTGTTTACCATAGGTGCCTATCCTCGGCTCTCACTGAGCTTTCGGTTGAAGAGAAACATTGGATACTTCATTCTCCAGACTTACATGCCCTCTATACTAATTACGATTCTCTCATGGGTGTCCTTCTGGATCAATTATGATGCATCTGCGGCTAGAGTTGCCCTTGGTATGTGTTATTTTTAAATGATATCTAAAATGTAAAGTAACCGTATCATTAAAGTATTAAGGAAGTTCAGAGGCTATAGTTCAACTACAATTTTTTGACATCATGACACCAGTCTTGCCCATACAGTCACTTTTTATCTTGAAACAATAATTTCATGCATGATTCCCTTGATGTGTTAATTTAATTATAAGGCTCAAATGTGAATTTTCATGCCAATCAAAGGGAAAATATGCTTGCCGAATATTTGCATAATAAAACTATTTTTGACACTAATTTTAAAGCAAGGACTAACATCTCCTGTTCAAAATTGTTCTGTGGCCCAGAAAGAAGACTTGATTAATTGGGTATTCATCTTCTTTAAGTCAGAAAAATTGTCAAATATTATAGCATGTAATTGGAGTTACACAATTTAATGAGCATTTAAATATGTGATTAGATTCTGAGTGATTCTTAAGAACGCTAGTGATTTGTACTGGCCACTGGTCATTTGGCAACTGGATTATTAGCTAATGTACAGTATATTTTATAGGTTCCAATAATATTTCTAATATTTTTAAATTATTAAAGGAAGGTTTATATTTTCAAAAAAACATTATTCTCTATTCAGCTAATTATTATGAAGCTGCATGAATGAAATAATCATTTAAATACATTTTAGATAAGTATAGAGCTGAAGAGCAATTATCTAGTGCATCCCTTCTCTGGGAGGGTTGAATTCGATTCCTGAAAGCAAAATTATCAATAATACTTTGGAAAATAATTATCAATACATTTGCTGGTAAATTAGCCTAGAGAGAACCATAAGAATTCAGGGTTCCAGTTATCCCTCTTTCTTCCCTTTTTTTTTTTTGTTTTTCATCTTTTTCCAGGACTTCAAGTTGATTGACACTGTTTTCCCTAGGAAAATGTGTGTACATGTATGTATGCGGATGTCTGGTTTAGACTCACAGATAGGTGACTGGCAGAGTTACATTCAAGATTAGATTAACACATAGGAAATCAGGTAACTATTCCTAAAAGTGTTAGCTGAATAAAAAGCTAGTTTGAAAAGAAGAAAGTATCAAAAAACTAAAAGCACTATGTTATGTATTTCTAATGGGTCTAGTAAGAAAAGCATCCCTCAAAAAGATCTCCAGGATTTTTCTATGGCCTGCAGAGGTTACCCTGTTGCAATAGTCCTTTCTGTAAGTTTCCCCTTTCTTTTTTTTTTTACTAGATTATTCTCCGTGAAATAATTTTCTCTTCTTCTCACCTGGAAAAGCCAGAACTAAAATGTCTTTAGAGGGGCAGATCTAAATTTTGCAGACCTGTTAGCTTATACATTTTCAGAGTCTCTCTTTAAGAAAGAGAATATAAAATAGACAAATATAAAATTTCTAAGACCCCACTCCAAGTCTGAATGAGGACTATGCAAGTAGAGCTCTAAAGCTAAAGCTTCTTGAGTTTCACATTGAATCGGCCTTGGAGAGTTTGTCATTATTGAGATAAGTAGAGAAATATAAGTACCAAAGAACTGTAATTATCTAGGATCAATAGGAGTGAGGTGTACTGAAAATGTGAATTTCTAAATTTTCTAGATATACACGTTCTATAGCTCCTTCATTGTAAGACACTGTCTTCCACAATATTAAATAATCTATCTGAAGTGAGTTGTAGTGAACCCAACCTCATTACAGTATGTGAAAGTAGATTCCATTTTTTCTAACAGAACAGCATTATGACTATAAATCTAAATCATCCTGTTATGGCTTTGCTAGGACAAAGGAATGGTCTGCCCAGAGTTGCTAAGGCTTCACCATTGGAAGAGTGCCAGGTTCTGACAGATGTCACAACTCTGGGAGGCAGATGTGAGTACAGAGGCAGAAGTGAATGGGCATTTGCCAGTGTCTGGATGAACCTGAGGCCTGGGGGTCTGGAAGGCAGCTGTGACCCTAGGGCCACAGGTCTGAGCAGACAACAGTCCAACAGGTCCAGCTCTCAATGTAGGATACCAGCGTGCTCACTCCCTTTGTCCCACCTTCTGCCTATGTAGAACAGGGTCTCTGAGCCTGGGTCTGCAGGGATCAGGAAATGTCACTAGGTCACCTCCAATAACTAAGGGAAAGTATATTACAGGGTCATGAACACTGAATAACAACACAATAATCATTAACGCTGAAATTTGCTGAATACTCAGGTACCAGTTTCTCTGCAAGGCCACTAATGGGGTTACCTTACCTGTTCTACAGAACATCCATAGCACAATAAGCAGTGTTATTGTTCCCATTTGACAGAGCAGGAAAATTAGGTACAGAGAAGCTACATAACTGGTACAAAGTCATATGACATTTTAAGTGTCAGAAGAAAGATTTTAATCCAGTTAGTCTGACTCCAGGATTCTCTCCCTTAACCACTACAGGTGATTCCTATGGTGTCAGTAGAAAGTACATGCAAGAGTTATCTTGTCTATTACATTGTAAAAAAGGATCAAAAAGAAAAAAATAAGCTAAGCAAGAACTATTATTAATTATTACTATTGAGGGATCCCTCAGAATCTTCAAAATGCTAATGTGCTCTGTGCCTCTTTAAGAAGATATGGCTATGGTTTGGGGGCTTTAATTGAAGAAATTCTCCTCCCGCATCCCTTTTCTACCTGTCTTGTCTTGTAACACACCTTTGAAATGTTTTGAGTGCTGTTATCAGCATCCTGAATGGCTGCACCATGATGAATGCACCTCATTTCTGAAAGAGATCTTAGAGATACAGGTCGGTGCAGAGGAGTGTTCAGCAAAGATGTCCATGGAACACCCTCTCTGGCATAGGGCTCTGTTGGACCTGCAGTGGTTTGGGATTGTCTCTCTATTGAGAAGGGAAACACTGGTCCTTCACAAAGCTGTGTTGCACTGCTGTTCTGTATGCTTCAGGGTTTTAGGTTTCTACTGACCAGGGGCTGACTCCCAGATCTGTTGAATTGTTAGTGTTACAAACCATCAGGTTGCAAAGTTGGGAGGTGTAATTAGATGATCTTCCTCAAAACCCCGAAGTGAATAATAGTGAATAATAGTACCGGTCCTTTTAAAAGGGAAAATTTAAACTAAAATAATTTAGGCCACATTATTTTGATCACAAAGAAGAGAAATAAAATATCTTTTGATTAAATGATGCAAATTATATTTTTATTTCATAGTCATCTGTATAAATGCAGTTTTTCAAATACGATATTAGCATAATCTAAGTGAGAAATATTTTGAGGCTAACAACTAGTAGAAAGACTGAACAGCTCGATCAGTATACAAAGAACATGGAAAGCACCAGTCATCTCCTGTACTGCAGTTGGATGGGTCCCCTTAGAGGGTGGAAGCTCGAAGCAAGGCTGTGGCTGTGGGTGTCTCTCCGGGAAGCCAGAATCTACTGAATAATTTATTTTTCTGTAATGATAATAAATACAATTATTTGTTGTTATTAGTGTTAACAATGCCAGTTACCATTATTAACATATCACCATTGGTTTTCAGGCATCACATTTAGACTTCACAGCAGCTGTAGACAATGGTGTGGACCATCAAGGCTCAGGTCATGCTGCTGGGAAGTGGCAGGGCTAGGTTTTTGGCCTGGGCCATGTGGCTGTACCATCCAGGTCTGTGAATCACTACAGTCCACCATCATCCACAATATCTAGATAGGAAGTAAAATGATACAGAGAATTAGTAAATGTACTGGCCTTTTAAACTAAGAGCTAATGTGAGCCCAAAAGGGGACTCATCCCAAAACCATACTCCTCGAGCCTGAGCTGATGGGCCTGAGCCAGGTTGCTGTCCCATTTTACTCAGGGCTGCTTTTCCAGGCTGAGTGCCTGTGACATATGCTGGCTCTTCCTATCCCTGTGTTCATTCAGCCCATTTCCCAGGACATCCACTGAGGCCTGTGTCATATATGTCCGCTCAAAATAGTCAGCTGGAGAGCCATAAGAGTCAACTGGAGAGAACCACAGCATTCATGCTTTCCTAGTACATTTGGAAGGAAAAAAAAGTTGCGGCAGCAAAATTACAAAATTTTTGAATAATGGTGAGAACACCTAATTTTGGAGAGTTTGCGTGGTGTTTTCACATTTATTTGTAAACTATAATTATCCCATTGCCATTTTCGAATTTTAAAAGTCCCCAGGTGCACCTGAATGTTACTTTAAAGGGGAATCTTAAAATATTCTGACATATTCGATTTCCATATATTCCATAAGCTATCATGGTTTGCAGTTACACACAAAAATAGTTTCTCAGTGCCTCAGTTCCCTCCTCTACTTTTCATAGCAGTTTAGAGGTGGGTGGAAGGAAAGCATGTGCTAGTGACAGAAAGACTGGGCTTTATTCCCTGCCCTCCAGATGGTCCCAAGCACGTAGAGATCTGTGGTCTGGAGGTTCTCTCTGTAGGACACACAGGGTAAGGATGCTTACCTCCAACGATGGGATGGGAACCTGAAGGGCATCAAATTAAGATGCTTAACAAGTACAAACCCTCCATTGGAGAGTTGGGTGGGATCTGGGGGCTCAGAGAAGTGCCTTTGGAGGAATCATTTGTAGAGGTGGTCTGGGCTCTGCCTTGTATCTTGGGAACACTGACCTTTCTGGCCTGCACTGTCCCCTGGCCTCAGTGACATCATATTTTTCAGGTTGCTGTGGCTGAGGGACCATGGTTAAAGCTCTCACTTTCAGAAGTCTCCTTTTTGAGGGAAGGCATGAATAGCAATGAGGAGGAAGTGTTTCTCTCCATTGGGTCCTTGAAGACACAGGGATAATTGCATTCAGTGGCACCAGCTGAATGGATAGAAAAGAGTTCACCCTTTGGAGCTGTCTTTTTTTTTTTTTAAGATTTTATTTATTTATTTGACAGAGAGAGAGCACAAGTAGGGGGAGCAGCAGAGGGATAAGGGAGAGGCAGGCTCTCCGCTGAGCAGGGTGCCAGACGTGGGGCTCCATCCCAGGATCCTGGGATCAGGACCTGAGCAGAAGGCAGATGCTTAACAGACTGAGCCACCCTGGCGCCCCCCTTTGGAGCTGTCTTAAGAGAGAGCAAGTCAGCTGTAGCATTTACTGTCCCACCAAGAAGTGAGCAATCCATATCCTTCCTGCATGTATGACTTCACTCAGTTCAACAAACTCTAGTCATGTCACCGACATGTCCCCTCCTTTCTGTGGCTTCAAATTATCCAATATGGAATCTTTGTATTGAAAACAACAAAAAAAAAGTCCATTGCTATGGTATAATTGCAAAATACGGTCCTTACGTGTTTTTAGAGACTGGACTTAGCTCTGTTAGGGAAACAGAAATCATTCACATACTACTATCTAGAGAATTCAACATTATGATTTAAAAAAAAAAAAAAAAGGATCTGGTCAGTTCCCCCAGAATATGGCAAGATTCATTAGCCCTTGACTTCACCACGCATGTTCTGAGAAGCTTGTATAGCCTCTTAGTTGAGGAGGGAAAGGACTCTGAAATCATCTGTCCTCAGGAGCTTCCCTGAAGTACTCCTCTTCTTTTTTTTTTTTTTTTTTTAAGTACTCCTTTCTTTTTAAGCTCAGGACTGGACCAAGTCTGCTATCAGTTTTAAAAATCATTGCCTTGGGGTGCCTGGGTGGCTCAGTCATTAAGCATCTGCCTTCAGCTCAGGTTATGATCCCAGGGTCCTGGGATCGAGCTCCCTGCCCCATGGGAAGCCTGCTTCTCCCTCTCCCACTCCCCCTGCTTGTGTTCCCTCTCTCGCAGTGTCTCTCTCTGTCAAATAAATAAATGAATAAAATCCTTAAAAAAATAAAAAGAAAAATCATTGCCTCATTCCCCTTTTTCATAAAGCATTGTGGTAAGAATTGTTTTCTTTTGACGAGCAGGCTCACTGAGCCCTCACTAATGGCCATAGGTGACCCTCTTCTTTGAGTCTTCATAGATTCATTCTTCTTGGAAGCTTCCATCCAGACACACAGTGTTTTATGTTAATTTCTGGGGTTATTTTCATTTCTTCCAACTTTCCTAAAAAGCACATTCTCCTTTGCTGCCTACACATCTCCATATATTCTCCATTCCATCTCCCTGTGAGCCAGGTGCCATGGGGTGGTGCCCCACCAGAGAGCAGAGATGTCAGCTTCCTGACCTGAGCTGTGACCTGATGTCCATACATGTTTCATGCTCTGTTGCTTTCTGATCACCTAATAATATTCAATCTACTCTCTCCAACTATTTTGAGCTCTTTGAGAAAATACAATAGTGAAACTGAGGAATGGAGCTGCAAAGCCGCAGCCTCTTACCCTTTTGTTTCTTTTGTAGGGATCACGACCGTGTTGACGATGACAACCATCAACACACACCTTCGGGAGACATTGCCCAAAATCCCCTACGTCAAAGCCATTGACATGTACCTCATGGGCTGCTTTGTCTTTGTGTTTCTGGCCCTTCTGGAGTATGCCTTTGTCAACTACATTTTCTTTGGAAGAGGCCCTCAAAGGCAGAAGAAGCTTGCAGAAAAGACAGCCAAGGCAAAGAATGACCGTTCCAAGAGTGAAAGCAACCGGGTAGGCCCTCCACCAGCCTGACCACGCACCCATCATGCCTTTCACAGACCCACCCTGCTCCTACCACTTATCAGTCACTACAGTTACTTGCATGACCTTTAAGTAGTTGTGTGGGCTTTTGATTATAACCTGAAATGTTGCCTTCTGCAAGTCACTGAGTTTTATATAAAACCAAAATTAGTGCAGAAGCGGGAGAAACCACAAGCTTCCAGTTTCCTCTGAAAAGAACAGAACATGTGAATACCATGTGGGATGTTGGCTCTGAACTTGACAAGCAAAAGCATGTTTCCAAAATGTTGCAATATTCCTTTAGTGATAAAATTACAAATTTTATTGTCCAGCACGCCACTGTTCTTTTACAGTGTGGGCAGACCTGTCTCTCATCCACCCACTATCTGGCATAGTCCCCTAGTCCAAGGTCCTTAGTGCAAGGGAGGAACCGTGCTCTGTTCAAGGGCTCTCATAGATCTGCCCAGGCCCTGTCCCCTGCTGGGTGTGTTCACAAAAGTCAGAGCCTGGCATAGGCAGATAGCAGTAGCCAAGGATGGTGCATTGCTTTAGGAAGCCCTTGGGCTGTACACTAAGAAAGAGACCATAAATTAGGTCCACCCCCTCCAGCCCAGCTCAGCATCCTTACATCCTTCTGGTTACAAAGTAACTTTGCAATTACATGTCATTTCATTTTTATTTTAATAAAAATATGTCATTGCAATTATAAAGAATACTTTAATGAAAGTACATTATAATTTCTATGTAGTTTTTGTCTTTATCTTTTTACCTCTTGTACCCCATGAAGTTCTCAAAAATATATTTCTCCCTGTTTACATGCTACACTTGCTCCTACATTTCTTTATTATTTAATTCTTCTTGCTAAAGTTACTTATTTCTCAAGCCTGTGGTCTTTCCTTGCTTTTTCCCTTAGTACGTGTTCTTAGTACATGTTATGGGTCTGTTCCTTAGAGAAATGCAACAGCTCCTTAGAGTATTTGCTGTGTCCGTAGACCACTGATGGCCCAGAATAGGTTCACAAACATTCATGAATGAATGCAGGCAGTTAAATGAATGCAAATGGTTCCCATCCCTTCAGCAAAACATAAATAGAGTTGGTCAGAGAAACTCAGGATCTGTGAAAAAAATTAGGCTTCCATAGGCAAAATTATCCTGAACTTCTTACTGGAAAATATACTTAGTACCACACTGTTATGTTTCTAAATACGTCTACATCCTACTATGAATACACAATATGCTTTGGTCATGCTGTTTCCAAGGAAACTGGAATTCATCACATCATTACTGTTTTCATCACACAGATATACAGACACACATACACATACAATGCTGTTTTTCCAAATTCCCTCATAATTTAAACAGATCATAAATTTGTTTCCTTTCTCCTAAATGAGATGGTTTAGAACAGTCAGGTTGTGCTACAGAAATACCTTTTTGAGTGTGAAGCTTAAAATTTAAAGCAAAAACAGAAACACCTCTAACATGCACAAAGAAAAGTAGCAGAATATGAAAAATATTTTACATCAGATATTATACTATAAATCAGATGCAGAAGAAAATTTTATTTTATTCACAAGGCCATTTTATTGTTTTTCTGAAAATGTTTCTGTGTTTTCCCAGCAGTTTTGTTAAAGCCTTTATATGTTCATATTTTTAAAAATCTATAATTGTAGATCAGCTGTCAAGGTCTAAAGTTGATATACAAATTCATAGGTACTAGTTTTAAATGCATATTTGATATTCTTAAAGATAAGCATTAAAAATTATTGCTGACCCACATCTAAGACTTTATTTTTTTTAAAGATTTTATTTATTTATTGGAGAGAAAGAATGAGAGAGAGAGAGCACATGAGAGGGGGGAGGATCAGAGGGAGAAGCAGACTCCCTGCCGAGCAGGGAGCCCGATGCGGGACTCCATCCCGGGACTCCAGGATCATGACCTGAGCCGAAGGCAGTCGCTTAACCAACTGAGCCACTCAGGCGCCCCCCACATCTAAGACTTTAGTGATAATTTTCAGATGGAAATGAATTTCCCATAAAGCTTATATCATGTGATGTGGATGAGTTAAGGGAAAGCAAGAAAAGAATCACAAACTTCATGCAAAACAGAAATGTCACTATGCACCTGGCCAATACCTTCAAGAATTCTTTGTAATTATAATTATTCATTCATTCACTTTTAGTGATATCTTTCAAGATCGTTTGTTAGCGTGGCCATCAACAACCTCAGGGAAACCCATCTGTGTTATAGATGGGGCTCAGAGGGCTGCATCTGTCCTTAGACTGAAAGAGGACACTGGCCTGACCACAGGGATTTTCACTGCCATTGTTTTTCTGAGGTCACCTTTCCTGTCCAATAAGGGGATATCAGGGTGGTACCCTCAGGGGCTCTGCAGGCCACCAAGAGGGATCTGTGCCTTCAATGACTATCTTTGGGATGAAGGTGTTATTGACCTTACTATAAAACCTTAAGTAGATTTTCCTTATATTCAGTGGTTGCACATTATTTTAACATAGTGGTTGATGCATGAATGCTCAAACTGTTCACGTATTCACTTAGTTTCTCCTCAGACCAGTGGTGCAATGTAAATCATGCCCTTAATTTATTTGTGCATAACCTCTTTGGTTTCCTGAATTGTATCTATACTCAAGAGTTAGTCTTTGATTGTATTTAAATTTCATGAAGTGGCAGAAATTTGTAATTCCTTCCAAGGTATTAGAGCTGCAGACTTGACATCATTCCTCTTACTAAAGAGCAAGATTTCTTTCCTCACATGACAAATACCTTTTTTTTTTTACTTTTTCTAATAGAGTATTTTGCTTATATAGAAGCGTGAAGATAATTAGAGAATGAGTATTAATAAAGTGCCAGTCTGGTGAGAGATTCTAGAAAAAAATGAAAACCCCTTTGTGATATATTCTGCATGAGATGTTTTCCACCTTTGAATATTTGGCCTCTTAGGGTTATAGAGCAGGAAGAAAAACTATATTAAAATCATTGATTCTAATTATAGTAGATATGAGACAAACTTTTAAAAATATGAAGTATTCATGAAATGCTTTAATTTTGTTTTCATGAAATGCTTTAAAAAATGCAAGTCATCATCTATCATTCTATACAGGGCATTTCAGTCTTATGTTTTACCAACACCACTTCCATCTGTTTGAAGATTTAAATTTTAGATGATAGGAGAAGATTAGCGTCTTTTGGGGACATATTTGTTTAAAATGTTTGGTTTCTAAGACTTAACACATTTTAATAACTCTTTTAATTCTTTTAGAAAAAAAACTTCTTATAATGTTGGAAATTTTCTACACATTGCTTCACTTTTAAATGAAAACTATGTAAATGTAAAACTAAAAGTCAGAAGCATCCAAACTAATTTACACTAAGCTCTTATTATCCAATATATGTTCAAGTTACTTTCAACATTATTGTTTCCATTACAAGTGTTCACCCACTCTGAAATAGAAATCATGGGAAATAGGTGTTGGTTATTGAGACCTACCTCACAAGAGCTGTGTCCTGAAACAGCTGCAAGGTAGCCATAAATGTCCAAAGCACCCAAGAACCCTCTAATTCTGTAAATTATTGATGATATTGGGTTTGGTTTTCCTTAAGGTAGGTTTCCTTCACTAGAATCAAGGGCACAAAATTAGATCTCTGCCCTCATGAAGTCCTTTCCCAAATGCACAGCACTGGCCACAAGGAACTTGAGAAGACAGGATATCGATTCAAACAAATTTGTCATTAAATCTTGAAAAATCAACTCAACATTCAGTTGACCTCATTTCTTGTGTTTTCTCTGTTCTCCCTGTATATTTCCCAAAATCCCTGTGTACATTATCATCTTTTTGCCTTGGATTCTCTCTTTCCAGAATCCCTTTCTTCTTTGTCCACATCTTCCCCTCCTTCAAGACCTAAGCCAGATGCTCTTCTCCATGACATTGCCCAGGATTTTTTTTTTTCTTCTACTTGTGTCTGTCCTGCCTCTGTCACTCCCTTCTTCAAGAAATTGGTCTTGTCCCTGTTCTCCCAAATTCCATGGCACATGCTCTGCACTTGTGAAATGGCATGCTACATTTCACATGGCCACCATGCTTTCTCTGCTAAACAGCATTTGATTTTTCATATCAACCAAGATATGCACACCATGGCTCAGATGTGGTAAACGCTCATGGAATGTGTGTCCATGAATGAGTAGTAGTCATCATCAGAGCACCATTTTCTGCTGATGTGGTGTGTTTTTTCACTTTTCTAGTGGGAAGAGAGGGTAAGGTTCTTAAATCCATCTTTTTAAAGTCAGGTGAAGCTAAATCATTAGAACCATTGATATTGATCAGAATTAGCTTCTCACAAAATATTCCCCTCCCTTCCTATAAAAAAGACTTGTCTTCATTTGGTATTTAATTCTACAAAGTGGTTATTTATGATCTCCTAGATTTTATTAAAGGGAGCTTTTCATATGGCATTTTTTATAAAAAAGAGACAGTATTAATGGCATGTATTTAAAAATGTGCTTAAGGTTCATTATGCAGTATTTTTTTTTAAATGTGCTTGTTGATTACTTGAAACTCTTACCTGCTAGACCCCTTAAGAGTAAGGATCTTTTCTTATTCATCTATTAGGGTCTTTCACCTAGCACAGGGCATGGTACAGACCAGATATATAGTAGTTTTTTTTTTTTTTTTACATGAACAATCCCACAAGTCTGGACCCTTCGTGTGCAAGTCTCCAGTGAAGTATCCATGTTCCTAAGTGGACCACTGGGCTTTGTAACTCATGGTTATGTTATACTTAAAATATTACATAAAATGCAAAGAACATTTTTTAGAGTTAAGCGATGTTTTCTTTTTTTTCTACCTTTAGGAAAATAATTCCAGTCCTCTGAGGTTCTAATTAGCATATAGTAAATCATTTATTATTATGGGAAAGTATAAATGCCACATGAGGACTTAAAAAAAGCAAGCATCTTCCAACGTTGGTTATTCTCTGGCTCAACCTTAGATAAATTTTGTTTTAAATATATCAGCTTACTATTTAATTTAATGTTATTTTTTTAATAATTTTTATTGTTATGTTAATCACCATACATTACATCATTAGTTCTTCATGTAGTGTTCCATGATTCATTGTTTGTGCATAACACCCAGTGCTCCACGCAGAATGTGCCCTCTTTAATACCCAACACCAGGCTAACCCATCCCCCCACCACCCCCTCCCCTCTAGAACCCTCAGTTTGTTTTTCAGAGTCCATCATCTCTAATGGTTCGTCTCCTCCTCCGAATTACTCCCCTTCATTCTTCCCCTCCTGCTATCTTCTTCTTCTTTTTTTTTCTTAACATATATTGCATTATTTGTTTCAGAAGTACAGATCCATGATTCATCAGTCTTGTACAATTCACAGTGCTCACCATAGCACATACCCTCCCCAATGTCTATCACCCAGCCACCTAATCCCTCCCACCCCAACCACTCCAGCAACCCTCAGTTTGTTTCCTGAGATTAAGAATTCCTCATATCACTGAGGTCATATGATACATGTCTTTCTCTGATTGACTTATTTCACTCAGCATAATACCCTCCAGTTCCATCCACGTCGTTGCAAAGGGCAAGATCTCATTCCTTTTGATGGCTGCATAATATTCCATTGTGTATATATACCACTTCTTCTTTATCCATTCATCTGTCTATGGACATCTTGGCTCTTTCCACAGTTTGGCTATTGTGGACATTGCCGCTATAAACATTGGGGTGCACGTACCACTTCGGATCCCTACATTTGTATCTTTGTGGTAAATACCCAGTAGTGCAATTGCTGGATCATATGGTAGCTCTATTTTCAACTGTTTGAGGAACCTCCATACTGTTTTCCAGAGTGGTGGCCCGAGCTTGCATTCCCATCAACAGTGTAGGAGGATTCCCCTTTCTCCACATCCCTGCCAACATCTGTCGTTTCCTGACTTGTTAATTTTAGCCATTCTGATGGGTGTTAGGTGGTATGTCATTGAGGTTTTGATTTGGATTTCCCTGATGCCTAGCGATATTGAGCACTTTTTCATGTGTCTGTTGGCCATTTGGAGGTCTTCTTTGGAAAAATGTCTGTTCATGTCTTCTGCCCGTTTCTTGATTGGATTATTTGTTCTTTGGCTGTTGAGTTTGATAAGTTCTTTATAGATTTTGGATACTAGCCCTTTATCTGATATGTCATTTGCAAATATCTTCTCCCATTCTGTCGGTTGTCTTTTGGTTTTGTGGACTGTTTCTTTTGCTGTGCAAAAGCTTTTTATCTTGATGAAATCCCAATAGTTCATTTTTGCCCTTGCTTCCCTTGCCTTTGGCGATGTTTCTAGGAAGAACTTGCTGTGGCTGAGGTAGAAGAGGTTGCTGCCTCTGTTCTCCTTTAGGATTTTGATGGACTCCTGTCTCACGTTTAGGTCTTTCAACAATTTGGAGTCTATTTTTCTCTGTGGTGTAAGGAAATGGTCCAGTTTCATTTTTCTGCATGTGGCTGTCCAATTTCCCAACACCATTTGTTGAAGAGACTCTCTTTTATCGACTGGACATTCTTTCCTGCTTTGTCAAAGATGAGTTGACCATAGAGTTGAGGGTCCATTTCTGGGCTCTCGATTCTGTTCCATTGATCTATGGGTCTGTTTTTGTGCCAGTACCATACTGTCTTGATGATGACAGCTTTGTAATAGAGCTGGAAGTCCAGAATTGTGATGCCGCCAGCTTTGCTTTTCTTTTTCAGTATTCCTCTGGCTATTCGGGGTCTCTTCTGATTCCATACAAATTTTAAGATTATTGGTTCCATTACTTTGAAAAAGGTGGATGGCATTTTGATGGGGATTGCATTGAATGTGTAGATTACTCTAGGTAGCACTGACATTGTCACAATGTTTCTTCTTCCAATCCATGAGCATGGAACGTTTTTCCATTTCTTTGTGTCTTCTTCAATTGCTTTCATGAGTATTTTATAGTTTTCTGAGTACAGATCCTTTGCCTCTTTCGTTAAATTTATTCCTACGTATCTTATGGTTTGGGGTGCAATTGTAAATGGGATAGACTCCTTGATTTGTCTCTCATCTGTCTTGTTGTTGGTGTATAGGAATGCCACTGATTTCTGTGCATTGATTTTATATCCTGGTACTTTATTGAATTCCTGTATGAGTTCTAGCAGTTTTGGGGTGGAGTCTTTTCGGTTTTCCACATACAGTATCATATCATCTGCAAAGAGTGAGAGTTTGACTTCCTCTTTGCCGATTTGGATGCCTTTGATTTCTTTTTGTTGTCTGATTGCTATGACTAGGACTTCTAATACTATGTTGAATAGCAGTGGTGAGAGTGGACATCTCTGCTGCATTCCCGACCTTAGGAGAAAAGCTCTCAGCTTTTCCCCATTGAGAATGATATTCGCTGTAGGTTTTTCATAGATGAGTTTTATGATATTTAGGTATGTACCCTCTATCCCTATACTCTGAAGAGTTTTGATCAAGAAAGGATGCTGTACTTTGTCAAATGCTTTTTCTGCATCTATTGAGAGGATCATATGATTCTTGTTCTTTCTTTTGTTAATGTATTGTATCACGTTGATTAATTTGCAGATGTTAGACCAGCCTTGAAGCCCAGAGATAAATCCCACTTGGTCATGGTGAATGATCCTTTTAATGTACTGTTGGATCCTTTTGGCTAGTATTTGGGTGAGAATTTTTGCATCCATGTTCATTAGGATATTGGTCTGTAATTCTTCTTTTTGAAAAGGTCTTTGTCTGGTTTTGGGATCAAGGTAATGGTGGCCTCATAAAATGAGTTTGGAAGTTTTCCTTCCATTTCTATTTTTGGAACAGTTTCAGGAGAATAGGTATTAATTCTTCTTAAATCTCTGATAGAATTCCCCTGGGAAGCCATCTGGCCCTGGGCTTTTGTTTCTTAGGAGATTTTTGATGACTGCTTCAATTTCCTTAGTGGTTATAGGTGTGTTCAGGTTTTCTATTTCTTCCTGGTTCAATTGTGGTAGTTGATACATCTCTATGAATGCACCCATTTCTTCCAGGTTATCTAATTTGCTGGCATAGAGTTGCTCATAATATGTTCTTATAATTGCTTGTATTTCTTTGGTGTTGGTTGTTATCTCTCCTCTTTCATTCATGATTTTGTTGATTTGGGTCATTTCTCATTTCATTTTGATAAGTCTGGCCAGGGGTTTATCAATCTTGTTAATTCTTCCAAAGAACCAGCTCCTAGTTTCGTTGATCTTTTCTACTATTCTTCTGGTTTCTAGTTCATTGATTTCTGCTCTGATCTTTATTATTTCTCTTCTCCTGCTGGGTTTAGGCTTATTTGCTGTTCTTTCTCCAGCTCCATTTAGTGTAGGGTTAGGTTGTGTATTTGAGACCTTTCTTGTTTCTTGAGAAAGGCTTGTATTGCTATACACTTCCCTTTAGGACTGCCTTTGCTGTATCCCAAAGATTTTAACAGTTGTGTTTTCATTTTCATTGGTTTCCAGGAATTTTTTAATTCTTCTTTATTTTCCTGGTTGACCCATTCATTCTTTAGTAGGATGCTCTTTGGCCTCCATGTATTTGAGTTCTTTCCGACTTTCCTCTTGTGATTGAGTTCTAGTTTCAAAGCATTGTGGTCTGAAAATATGCAGGGAATGATCCCAATCTTTTGGTACCAGTTGAGACCTGATTTGTGACCTAGGATGGGATCAATTCTGAAGAATGTTTCATGGGCACTAGAGAAGAATATGTATTCTGTTGCTTTGGGATGGAATGTTCTGAATATATCTGTGAAGTCCGTTTGGTCCAGTGTGTCATTTAAAGTCTTTATTTCCTTTTTGATCTTTTGCTTAGATGATCTGTCCATTTCAGTCAGGGGGGTGTTAAAGTTCCCCACTATTGTTGTATTGTTGTCAATGTGTTTCTTTGCTTTTGTTATTAATTGCCTTATATAATTGGCTGCTCCCACGTTAGGGGCATAGATATTTACAATTGTTAGATCTTCTTGTTGGATAGACACTTTAAGTAGGATATAGTGTCCTTCTTCATCTCTTATTACAGTCTTTGGTTTAAAATCTAATTTGTCTGATATAAGGATTGCCACCCCAGCTTTCTTTTGGTGTCCATTATCATGATAAATGGTTTTCCACGCCCTCACTTTCAATCTGGGGGTGTCTTTGGTTCTAAAATAAGTCTCTTGCAGACAGCATATCGATGAGTCTTGTTTTTTAATCCAATCTGATAGCCTGTGTCTTTTGATTGGGGCATTGAGCCCATTTACATTCAGGGTAACTATTGAAAGGTATGAATTTAGTGCCATTGTATAGCCTCTAAGGTGACTGTTACTGTATATTGTTTGTGTTCCTTTCAGATCTCTGCTGCTTTTAGGCTCTCTTTTTGCTTAGAGGACCTTTTTCAATATTTCTTGGAGGGCTGGTTTTGTGTTTGCAAATTCCTTTAGTTTTTGTTTGTCCTGGAAGGTTTTTATTTCTCCTTCTATTTTCAATGACTGCCTAGCTGGATATAGTATTCTTGGCTGCATTATTTTTCTCGTTTAGTGCTCTGAAGATATCATGCCAGTCCTTTCCGGCCTGCCAGGTCTCTGTGCATAGTTCTGTTGCCAATCTAATGTTTCTACCATTGTAGGTTACATATATCTTCTCCTGAGCTGCTTTCAGGATTTTCTCTTTGTCTCTGAGACTCGTAAATTTTACTATTAGATGTCGGGGTGTTTACCTATTTTTATTGATTTTGAGAGGGGTTCTCTGTGCCTCCTGGATTTTGATGACTGTTTCCTTCCCCACATTAGGGAAGTTCTCTGCTATTATTTGCTCCAATATACCTTCTGCCCCTCTCTCTCTTGCTTCTTCTTCTGGGATCCCAATTTTTCTAATGTTGTTTCATCTTATTGTATCGCTTATCTCTCGCATTCTGCCCTCGTGATCCTGTAGTTGTTTCTCTCTCTTTTTCTCAGCCTCTTTATTTTCCATCATTTGGTCTTCTATATCGCTGATTCTCTCTTCTGCCTCATTTATCCTAGCAGTTAGTGCCCCCATTTTTGATTGCACCTCATTAATAGCCTTTTTGATTTCTACCTGGTTAGATTTTAGTTCTTTTATTTCTCCAGAAAGCGTTTCTCTAATAACTTCCACGCTTTTTTCAAGCCCAGCTAGTATCTTTAAAGTCATGATTCTGAACTCTATATCCGGCATCCTACTAATGTCAGTATTGAGTAGGTGCGTGGCAGACGGTACTACGTCTTGTTCTTTTTGCTGAGGTGATTTTTTTCGTCTTGTCATTTTGTCCAGAGGAGAACAGATGAATGACAGAACAGAATGCCTACAGGTTTACAACGTCTCCAGCAAATATACTCTATACAAATCAGAAAAGACCTGAAACCAGGGGACAAGAAAGGGAACGAAAGAAGAGGAAAAAAAAAAGGGAAAGAGAAAAAGATAAAAACAAACAAAAACAGAACAAAACAAAAAAAACAGAATATCAAATATGATCAGGGTAGTGCATAGATCAGAGCCACACACTAGCTTTTGGGCATATTTTAGTCTGTTAAAAGAAAGTGCCTGCTAAAATTTTAAAGGAAGAAAGACTTATATATGTACAAAATAAGGGTTGATACAATGAAGGGATGGCAGATGATCATAAAGATGAAAATTATAAAAGATTTTATAAAACCAATTGATAAGAAGTTGTTTGAAAAAAGAAAGAAGATTTAAAAAGAAAAAGAAAAAAGAAAAAAAAAGAAAAAAAAAAGGGAGAGAATGTGATCAGGCAGGAGAACAGAACAAAGGCATACACTAGTGATTTAGGGTATATTTTGATCTGTTAGAAGAAATTGTATCTCAAAATTTTAAAGAGAGAACAACTTATTTATATATGCCAAAAATAAGGGTAACTACTATGAAGGGATAAAAATATGACTCTAAAAATGAAAAATAAAAAATGTTTTTTTTTAAAAAGGGATTGATAAGATGTTGTTTGAAAAAGGGAAAAAGGAAAATTAAAAAAAAAACAGTTAAAAAATTAACTTTGAAAAACTAATGAATTATGGTAAAAAAGCCATGAATCTATGTGCAGTATTCCCCTAGCGCTGGAGTTCTCCCATTCTCCTTGATCGGTAAACATGGTCTTGGCTTGCTGGCTGTTCGTGCTGATATTCTGGGGGAGGGGCCTGTTGCCGTGGTTCCCAAATGTCTTTGCTGGAGGCAGAATTGCCCCGCCCTTGTGAGTCCGGGCTAAGCAAGCTGCTCCGGTTTGCTCTCAGGAGCTTTTGTTCCCTGCGAGCTCTCGGCACATCTTTGGAGGACCAGGGTGAAAATGGTGGCCTCCCAATCTCCGCCCGGAGGAGCTGAGAACTCAGGGCCCCGCTCCTCAGTGTACCCCCAGAGATAAGCAGTCACTCCCGTCTCCCCGGTCTCCGGCCGCACTGCGTGCTCACCCTGCCTGTGACCGAGCATTTCTATCTCTGGCACCCAACCCCGTGTGGAGTCTCCAAACCCAGCAGATCCCTGCGGTGTGCTCCCATGCCGCTCCTCCCCGGGGAGGAAGGAGAGTCTCCCCAGCTCTGCCGCTTGTTGGGTCCCTGCTGGAGGAGCAGTAGCCCAACTGGGCCGCGGATCACAGTTTATGGCAACCCCGAGCTGAGAGCCCACGCCTTGGCTCCGTCTCTGCAGCCGGCTTCCCTGCTCCGATACCTGGGAGCTCTGCCGCACTCAGGCACCCCCAGTCTTTCTGTGACCCCCAGGGTCCTGAGACCACACTGTCCCGCGAGGGTTCCACCCCCCGCTTAGCCACTGGAGCGATGTCTCTCAGGGGAGCCAACTTCTACAAGTTCTGATTTTGTGCTCCGCAGCTCTATCACTTGCCAGAAGCGGCCGACGGAGGCCCCCTCCCCCGCCGTCTTTCCTCCCGAATATCGCCTCGGATTCACTTCTCCGCACGTCCTACCTTCCAGAAAGTGGTCGCTTTTCTGTTCAGAGTGTTGTTACTCTTCTTATCTTCGATCACCTGTTGAGTTCGTATGTGTTCAGAATGGTTTGATCCCTATTCAGCTGAATTCCTGAGACCAGAGGAAATCCAGGTCTCCTACTCCTCCGCCATCTTGCTCCGCCCCTCAGCTTACTATTTAAGTTCTATTTAAAATATCATTCAGTTAAATAAGATCTAATTGACCCGATTTGATAAGTAATCTCAGTTTGTTTAATCTCCTTAAGTGATAACTTAATATATATATCCTGTCATGATTTGAAAACAGATATTTGGTAGGGTATCACACCTATTCATTACAGTGCTAAAATACACTGATTGACTCCCTCTCAAGAAAAAGATGCCCAAGCAAGCCGGGCAGCTCATTCATCATCCTGTTCTCCCCTGTGTGGACTAAAGCACAGTGGAAGGTGTGGTGAGATCTAAAGACTACTAAGAGCGTTCTCTCTTCTAAAACCCTGCTTTTAATTTTCCTTTGTATGAAGGACAGCTCAGCTGACCCTATGGTGCTCTCCTCTCTGCTGACTTAGGAGCTAGCTGCCCATAGCTTTCAAAGCTAGGTTCAAATCACCCCTTTCTTAGGGAGAGTGATTACTTGCACAGAGGACATGCTTGTGCCCACTCCTTTGCTGGTCTTTCCTTTGTTGCCCCTCCCTTTCAGCCACACCTTAATGTGTGTCTCAGGCTTCTCCTTCTACAATCTCTTCTTACAGTGAGAGACTGTCTCCCAAACCACTGGAGGCTTCACTGATCCTGAAGACAGGCAAACAGATTTTTTTTTTTTTTTTTTTTTTTTTTTTTTGGTAAGGGTTTTACTGCTAACCATTCCAGGGCAAGATAACAAAAAGAATAGATACTGAACAGATGTTCCAAATTCTTACAAAGGTCTAACATTCCTGGTACTGTCGAGATGCAAGCCCCATTTGAATTTTTCCCTCTACTGGATTAAAAAACAAAAACAAAAGCAGAACTCTAATATTCTGTCAGTGCTCTGTCCCTAGCCCCAAGAATGGGTCTCCACGAAGGGCCTTCTCCCCAGTATCTGGATGTCTTCTTGGTCCATTTGCATTCCCCAGCATCCCCAGGCTGGCTGTCCTCCATTCTAAGAAGACCATAGGTCTTCACGGTCTCCCCACTATGGCACTGCTGGCCCTACAGTTAGTTCAGAGGCAGCATCACTGAGGAGAACAGAGCACAGCCCAGGCTAACATGTGCCTGCTGCCCCTACCCCACTCCCCTGCACTCCGCATGGCTGGTGTGAGTGTTTCTGCAGAGAGCTTAGGAAAGGCCAAGAGGTCAGGTGGGAGCAGGATGGCAGGCAACTCTCTCTCCACCCCTTTCCCACCTTCTTCACTGAGAAGATATAGAAATGAGTGGTGATGGCGGAGCGCCTCTGCCATGTGGACACAGCACGTGTTGGGAGTGCTGGGATTTGCTGCAGTGGCAGGAGGGGAGCCTTGCTCACAGCCTCTTGGCATTTCTCCTTCAGACTGCGCTAAAGGAAACAGGAGTGTGGTGCACACCAACAGTGGTCCCTCTCCTTACTTCCTCCTCTCAAACGCATCTATTACTCTTTACTCTGCAGTTGTGTTGTAGTTCAGAAGAATGTCACTTTTCTACCTAGAAATTACTGTTACTTTTTACTACCTGGGAGGTAAAGTTGAAATTCCTTAATGCAATATACAGAAACCCTTGCTGGTGTGACTCTAATGTGCATTCCTGTTCATCGGGGGGTGTATTTTCTTAATATAAAATGTTAGGAAGATGGTAATGACAGTGATAAGAATGACCATCGTCCCATCAACTGCAAGCTTAACATGTGCTAGAACCCATTTTCTCCAAAGTCCCACTCAGCTAGTTTGCCTTTCTCAAAACAGTTCATTCATTTTTCAAGCCTTTGCTTTTGATGGTTTTATTCTGCTTTTTGCTGAAAAATGTCTACTCATTCTTTGAGGCCCAACTCAAATGCATTTCTCCTCTGAAATCTTCCCTCTTTCCTCCTGTAGTAGTTTTGATTGCTATCACAACAAATTACCACAAATGTAGCCACTTAAAACAGCACCCAGTTCTGTTGGTCAGAAGTCCAGTGCAGTGGGGCTCAGCTGGTTTCTCTGCTGAGAGTCTCAGGATGCTGAAATCAGGGTGTCTGTGTGGCTGTGTTCCCTTCTGGAGGCCAGACTGATTCAGGTTGTTGACCACAGTTTCTTCTGAATGTAGGACTGAGACCCCTCTTCCCTCCTGGCTATCAGCTGGAGCCAGTCTTTGCTCCTAGCGTCTGTCCCATTTCTTCCTATGCTTTATCTTCATTGCCCTCTATCAATAGAGAATCCAGTTTTTGTCACACTGCAAATCCCTCTGCTCTCACCTTCTGCTACACCTCTCTTTCCCTCTTGCTTACAGCTGGAGAATATCCTATACTTTCGAGGGCTTATGTGATTAGATTAGGCCCACCTGAATAATCCAGGCAAATCTCCCTAATTGTAAGGTTCATAAGCTTAAATATGTTTGCAGTGTCCCTTTTGCAATGTTTGCAATGTCCCTTTTGCACGTAAGGCAACATACTCACAGATCTGAGGAGTAAGGGGTGACATCCTGATGACCACACCTCTCCTTCCCCAAGCATAATGGAATGGTACTCTCAAATCATGGGGTAGACATCTCAGTCTGTTTTGGTGCCTTTGTGCCAGAGCCTGAGTGGCCCCTAGATGTTTGCAGCCCTTCCTGTGTCTGGGCTACCTTGGTGTCTGGGAGTCATCCCACCTGTGGTCTTGGCTCTGCTCAGAGGTCTGCATCTTAGTTGGGAATCTTCTCTCCACACTTCACCTCCTTCATATCTAGCACAATACCTTTAATGAAACTAAGAAGTATCAGAAGATGGGAACATGCAAATTAATATGTATTAATAAATTATTCCTCCACAAAATAACTAACTTTGTGAAAGTTTCATGGAAGAAGCCACAGACACTTAATCTAGTTCCAGAAGAAAGGGTAGGGTTTCCACAGACAAAGATAGGACAAGGAAGATGGCCCTTTAGCAAAGGAATGAAGATGGGTGGAGAAACATAAAGCATGCTGGAGAGCAGTGAGACCCAGGGGAATGTGGAATGGGCCACGTGGCCCTGAGAGCTGTTGGCATTGCTCAGAGCGGGGATTACAAACCACTTAGGACTCCACTGGGGACCCCTAGCCTCAGTTATGCTCCATGGAAATTTCATGGCAGACGAACAAATAAACAAATGGACCATCGACATCACCATGGAAGGTCTGAAGCTGTATTTATCACAAAATAAAATGTTATTTTAAAGTTTGGCTCCAGTGTGGGAGGGGACTTTAGTCTATCTTAAATATAGTCCTTAAAAAGGAGGCCTCCTGCCAGGGCCAGGATTGGGCAAGGAGAGCATACTTGGGTAGGAGTCTGTATCTACCCCCATCAAAGTCATCAGGAGTGTCCATTCATCACAGGAGTATTTGCTTGTTTGTCCATGGTAGTGTGAATATTTTTGTATAGTCAGAAAGGGGGACAAGCTGACTCTAAAGAAGATGAGAAAGCATAGTTTTCATCCAGTGTCCAGTTATGAAGAATGGTTAAAATACCTAAATTAACATCTTGAAAGGAATTTGTACTTTAATTTTGTCTTCAGTAAAGACTTGTATCCATAATAGGAAATGTCAATTTAAAAAAGCCCCCTTTATTTAATCTAATCTCCTATGTGAGAATTTCTAAATGGAGGAAATAAAATCTCTAAACTGTAATTAAGTCTTCAAAATGACATTTTCCACGAAAACAGTGCTGGGTTTGACAGATGTGCAGTTTCTCATAATGTATGTAACATGATTGCATGGTATAAGTCTGTGCTGGGTTTGTATATGAAAATTAGATTTACTGGCATGCTAGGTGCCTAACGATGTGTATTTTCTTCAATTAGGTGGATGCTCATGGAAATATTCTCTTAACATCACTGGAGGTTCACAATGAAATGAATGAGGTCACGGGCAGTGTTGGTGATACCAGGAATTCAGCAAGACCCTTTGACAACTCAGGAATCCAGTACAGGAAACAGAGCATGCCTAGGGAAGGGCATGGGCGACACATGGGGGACAGAAGCATCCCGCACAAGAAGACCCATCTACGGAGGAGGTCCTCACAGCTCAAAATTAAAATCCCTGATCTAACCGATGTGAATGCCATAGACAGATGGTCCAGGATCGTGTTTCCATTCACTTTTTCTCTTTTCAACTTAGTTTACTGGCTGTACTATGTTAACTGAGTGACTGTACTTGATTTTTCAAAGACTTCATTTAACACTGAGTGAAATATTACTCTGCCTGTCAAGTTTTTATACCTGTACACACACACAGACACACACACACAGACACACATATATACATACGCAATTGTATATATATGTGAACTTTCTCAGCATATATATAAAATACACGTGTATATGAGGATGTATGTGTATATGTTTATACACACAGGTATAAGTACCCATGTGTATGCCAAACAAATACACATACATATATACATTTTGCAGCTATGGACAATTTAACACAGGATGCATATTAAAGAAAGTCATAGTTTTTTCTTTTTTAATTGAAAGGGACAAGCATCGTCTAAATATTATGCCTTGAGAATGAGGGCGTGAAACACAATATCATCCCAAAATGTGTCTTTTATTATCATAAGTTAGATGTTTTAGTTTAAAAATCAGAAAGAAACTCTTAGTTGATCTTCAAAAACTCATACAGTGATATTGCTAGTTTAAAATGAGTCACACACTTCATATCCTTTCTGTTTACTAAGCGAAGGCTTTTCAGCTTTTTTGGTGATGGGGTTTACTTTTATCGGGCTTACTTTTTCTGTATTGGTTTAGTGGATGAAGTGAGCCACTGGTGTGTGCTCATCTGTTGTCTTAAACTTAGATAGATCCCATGTTGATGTCTGAATGCCCATCTTTTGAAAACCCATCAGGAATGGATGGCATCCATTGTAAGTACTCTGTTGTACAGTGTATTCTTTTGTTCACTTGGAGTGGATCCAGCTTATCTGTCATGCAGGAACACAGTGGCATGTTTTGGCAATGTTTAGTTGACATTTCAATCACTGAAAATGTACTCCACATCTCGTATGGATTTCTAGGCCTGATATCTAACAGAAAGCATAGACGTCTCAGGTTATTTGTTACTCTAAGGTAAAACCATCTAGGATGATTTTCCCCCTTGTCTTTATGTTATCAATCACTCTTATAACATTGTATGTTAATATAAAATATATTTGCATAATATGCATATATATGTATATTTACCAAAATTTTCTTTCTTAATGCTTGCTATCATGGCAGCATGCAATGTCATATTTTCCTTTACATGATGTAACTACTTTCTGTTACCTAGAATTAAGATTGAAGCTTAAAACACTTCTACTGTTCAATTTCAGAAACCAAGAAACATCTTCATACCTTTATTTCTGTATCTGACATATTTCATAAGCACATCCAACTACTCCTAGTCTAACTAGGATGCTGCAGGAACATGACCAGTACACACCACACATCACCCAGTGACCCATGACCGTTCTCTTGAGGCAAAGGAGAGCAACCTGACAACAAACACACTCACTTTTGGTTCCTTCTGATCCACAGCCTCATCAGTATTTGGACTTTTTAAAGCTCGTAGAAACAAGACAAGGTGCACCGGTTTCATAGACGCAACCTTAACTTACTATTTAGATGAGATCTTTCTAAAGAAAAAAAAAGAGATGATATATTTTTTGTAAACAATATTTCTATCACAGGCCTCCATAAACTGAAATGACTACAGTTGTGCAAACAGATGTCACAGTGAAGTTAAGCATTTGGAGAAAAAAAAAAGCAAAATATTCAGGAAAGAACTACTAAATTAATATTTTATCCCAACATGCCACATATGCCTCACCCTCTCTGTTCTATCCTAAACCAATGACCAAAATCTCATCTGATACTCTATTAGCTGGCACCCGTTTTCTCTGCATAGATAGAGACACCACCTTCCCTGAGGATGCATGTGGTGTGGGCTATCACCATAAGCTGACCACTACTTGATTTTTCTTTGGCAGCCATAACAACCTTTAATTTGTGGGAGTCTGTCACAGTTTAAGACCCACTGTCGGGTAAAACATAGCCCACACAATCTCATGCTAGAAGCAATGACCAGTTTTATACCCTTTCCCCTCCTTCATTCCGACCTTTCTTCAACATCTTCTTCCACCCGCTGCTCTCTGGTTTCATTTTTATCTGGAGACTAGCCAGTGGTCGTGGGCTTTTCTCTGACAACTTTTTTTTTCATGGGTAACAATGAGGGATCCTAAAAGTTAACAGATTGGGAAAAACCTTGTAAGTGGCCTTATCATTGTTAACATGTTAAAGAAAAAAAAGACATTTGTGAAGACCTTATCCCTTTCAATACTTCAGGTATCTTTTTCTGTATCCAGTGATTCAAGGAGTGAGCTCCACATGCAGAAGAGGGACCCCAAAATGCAAACGAACATGGACAAAAGTAGTCAATGATTGATTTAAGTGTACAATTTATACTATTCAGAACTGTGACATTAATTCTTTCTGGGAGAAAAATGATTCAAAACATTTTTTTGATGCATAGTTGAGGTACCCAACTATCAAAGGCAGAGACCCTATGGGGCTCAGAAGAGCTGCAGTCTACTTACCAAGGTTTTCTGGATATAAATTTGCATGGTATAGTCATAATAGCTTTTGAGCTTTTTATATGCATTTGGCACCAAGACTGGGATCCACAACTTTGTAGACACTGCGATGAAGTTAACATAATAGCTATACTATAAATAGTGTTTGTAACTACACACATACATACACACACACACAAATACATAACGTATATTCTGTAAAAAAACAAACAACTTTTTAAGATTCTTGGGTATGTGTTTGCTTTACTCCATTTCAGAAGAAAATTACTTTTCTTCTAATAAAATTATTTTATAGCTTCTCCATTTTTAAAAGTGAGAAATATTGAGAAGCAGAACTCTGTGCTGACAGAAGAGAGTTGAGTTTGGTTCTCTGTTCTGTTACAATGACCTCTCATTACTCCACAATAGTTACTGGAGACAGTGAGCGAGCTGTATTGATGAATTCTGAACCCAGACCTCTGACATTAATGTGAGGTGGCTGTTACCCACGTCCAGACATCTTGAGTAAGGAGAGAAAATTTGATTTTGGAATATAATGCTATTTCTTTCTCAACAACTGAACGTAATAAAAAGTTAATTTTCTATGTAGTCCTGTCTTTTCAAAATGCTTCACAGGGGCTCAAAATGTACAGAAGAACCTTGCTCTGACAGTTTGTTATTACCCATATTCAGATATACTTGAGACAACTCAAGAGCCCTACTACATAAATCCCTACCGAGAAAGACTGATAAGACTTGAGTAATCTTTAAAACAAGTGTTATTCTTGTTCACCGACCCCAGGACTGTAGAGGGGTTTCACTGTCTATACCATGAGACATTCACTTCCCCCCTGAATCATAAATGAACTAGAAAGTATGTCATGATAATATTCCTGTTAGGTTTGAAGATGACATGTACATCTGCAATATCATGTGTTCTTAATGCCAGCACCCAGAACTTTTGACATATTCAGTCATTCAGATTAAAGGCACTTTTCCCCTGTGCAGCTTTGGAATTAACATTTTCACCCAGGAGATACTCAGAGGTGATGCCACATGTTTGGGACTGGTTTTAAGGGGACAGGCACATTGCAGCTGTAGGTGTTCATTTTCAGCATCTAGTAGATAACCCCATTGGTGTTAGTCCCACAATGGTGTGTTTGATAAAAGAGACTATGTCTAACTTTGAATCTCCTGGCTTGAAATTATAAACCATCTCATAATTCTTACTTAATGCTCCACCTGAAAACAAGTCCATATTTCTGGCCATTTTTATGTAAGCAAAACCGAACAATTGGTGAAATACTTTGTTACTCATGGAATTGACTTTGGCTCTCATCTTATGTGAGCCATCGGTCAGAGTAACATTGAATCGTGGGGCAATGAGCTGCCCAGGTGGATTAAATTTTCCCAGGACACTAGATAGTGTGCCTTGGATCAATTACCTCTTCTACTGCATTGAAAGGTGCCATGTTTTCCAAAATACTCAATTCCCAACACCTGGGTAAACAGTGACCTCCCAGAGAGTGGCTCACATAACATGCCTCTCCCTAGGGTGAGCCCCATAAACATGTTTTATCATTCTTGTCTCATATTTCTACTTCACAAGTCAGTAAGTGTGTTCAAGGTAAGTACAGGATTATTCTAGTAGGAATAGGCGATTGCTGTCATGATCAATTCCCATGTTGATTTCATTTCATTGTAAAGATAAATTAAAACCCAATTTTGCTTAAGCACATTGATGTAATTTTTTGGTATTATTTGACATGAAAAAACAGCAAAATTGAGTGATAGATACAATATGAAACTTGTTGATGAATGAATTCAAATTTATTAAAAAAGAACTAACTGACTTAAATATGAAGACTGATTTCTTTTTCTTCCTTGTCTATCTTTTGGTGAAATGGTGTGCTTATTTTAATTCCAGGTATTTTTAGATGCACATGCCCATTTAGGTTACTCGGAAAGTCAGAGGAAATAAGCTCAAAGCTGACTGCATGCAAGAACAACTGAACCATGATATTTCTTTAAAAATCATGATTTATTCTGAACTTTAAAATAGACCCAGACACACAGAGATCCAACTTGTGTTTAAAGAGAGTAATAGTTTTATATGAAAGACCAGGGGAAAAACTTACCAATAATCTCTGGCTCAGGTGGTATTTATCGGTCCTTACTGTTTAGTTTTTTTTTTAGTACTATAAGGCAATTTCCCCTGTTTCCTCTCCAGTGAGAAAGTAACAAGCAAAGTCTATGAATAAATTGAATGAATGAATGAGTGAATTCAGACCCTCAGACACCTCAAGCCAGAAAGAACTTTTATTGAGAAATATATCTGTAGGCTCCCAGAAAAGCTGCTGGCTCACCTGCAAACACCTTAAAAGGAAAATCCCCACTGTGGTTGTCAGTCTTACAAAATGTCCTCAGCCAATTAGTATACCCTCAAATTTATCTACTCTAAACAAAATAATACAAATTCTTTAGTAATTCTTTACAAGGCCTGTAACATTCTTTTCATTATATGTTTTTACATCCCTGATCTACTTTGGGACCCTGACTTGGCCATATTTCACACTAATGCTTCATCTAAGCCTAGAACATCACAATGGGACATTTCTTGCCTACTCCATGAGGCTATAACACTATTCATTCATATGACAAGTTTAAATTACCAGTAACTTCAGAAAAACAAAAGGATTTTCATAATTTTAACTGAGTTTCTTAAGGGTTCTTTCAAAAGCAACCCACTTTTGATTAACCAAAAAAGCCTCACTAAATGCAGAGCACAGTTGTGCCCAGAGAGCCTCTAACCAGAATCTACTCAGTCCTATGTCCCCAGGGCTACTATGGACCCTGTACACGTTTGGCACCATTTTATAATTCTTGCATGATCCAATCAAGAAATGGGCAGAAGACATGAACAGACATTTTTCCAAAGAAGACATCCAAAAGGCCAACAGACACATGAAAAAGTGCTCAACATCGCTCGGCATCAGGGAAATCCAAATCAAAAACTCAATGAGATATCACCTCACACCAGTCAGAGTGGCTAAAATTAACATGTCAGGAAATGACAGATGTTGGTGGGGTTGTGGAGAAAGGGGAACCCTCTTACACTGTTGGTGGGAATGCAAGCTGATGCAGCTACTTTGGAAAACAATATGGAGTTTCTTCAAAAAGTTGAAAATATAGCTACCATATGACGCAGCAATTGCACTACTGGGTATTTACCCCAAGGATACAAATGTAGGGATCCAAAGGAGTACATGCACACCAATGTTTATAGCAGCAGTGTCCACAATAGCCAAACTACCTCTTTTTTTTTTTTTTGTAAAGATTTATTTATTTGAGAGAGAGAGAGTGCTTGCGCAGAGGGAGAAGGGAGGCAGACTCCTCACTGAGCAGGGAGCCTGAGACAGGGGACTCAGTCTCATGACCCTGAGATCATGACCTGAGCCAAAACCAGGAGTCAACAGATATTCAACTGACTGAGCCACCCAGGCACCCCTCACTTATCTCCTTTTTATCAGCTTCTAAAGGGCAAGGACTGTCAACTCTCCTTTGAATGGGAAAAATCCTTCAGGAAAGATTGACTCCTTGGAAACTAGGACATTGAGCCCCGATAGGACTAAATCAGCAATGGTATTGATTGAGGCACTGCTGGTATGAGAGTAACTCACACTCTATGGTTTTATTTTTTACATAAATAGGTTCCATCTAGAATCCATGAGCAAGCAATGCAGAGGGTACTTGTAAGCAAAATGCAGTTCACTGAAATAGTGTGGAGTGGGTATGAATGTATGTGTGCATCTTAAAACCAAATAGGAGGGGGTGGAGCAAGATGGCGGAGGAGTAGGAGACCTGGATTTCCTCTGGTCTCAGGAATTCAGCTGAATAGGGATCAAACCATTCTGAACACCTACGAACTCAACAGGAGATCGAACAGGAGAGTAGCAACAACTCTCTGAACAGAGAAGCGGCCACAACTGGAAGGTAGGGCGTGTGGAGAAGTGAATCCGAGGCGATATTCGGGAGGATAGATGGCGGGGGAGGGGCCTCCGCCGGCCGCTTCTGGCAAGTGATAGAGCCGCGGAGCACAAAATCGGACCTTTTAGAAGTTGGCTCGGCGGAGGGACGTCGCTGCAGTGGCTAAGCGGGGGGTGGAATCCTCCCGGGACAGTGTGGTCTCAGGACCCTTGGGGTCACAGAGAGACCGGGGGTGCCTGAGTGCGCCAGAGCTCCCAGGTATCAGAGCGGGGAAGCCGGCTGCAGAGACGGAGCAGAGTCGCGGGCTCTCAGCTCGGGGTTGCCATAAAC
Organism: Callorhinus ursinus; assembly: GCF_003265705.2. Classification (NCBI taxonomy): domain Eukaryota; kingdom Metazoa; phylum Chordata; class Mammalia; order Carnivora; family Otariidae; genus Callorhinus; species Callorhinus ursinus. The sequence continues at coordinate 3,020,150 of NW_027397140.1, forward strand.
TGTGATCTGCGGCCCAGTCGGGGCACGACTCCCCCAGCAGGGACCCAACAAGCAGCAGATCCGGGGAGACTCCCCTTCCTTCCCGGGGAGGAGCGGTGCGGGAACGCACTGCAGGGATCTGCTGGGTTTGGAGACTCCGTGAGGGGTCGGGTGCCAGAGATAGCAACCCTCGATCACAGGCCGGGTGAGCACGGAGTGCGGCCAGAGACCAGGGACACGGAAGTGACTGCTTTTCTCTGGGGTCACACTGAGGAGCGGGGCCCCGAGTTCTCAGCTCCTCCGGGTGGAGATTGGGAGGCCACCATTTCTGCCTTGGTCCTCCAAAGCCGTACCAAGACCTTGCAGGGAACAAAAGCTCCTGAGAGCAAACCGGAGCAGCTTCCTTAGCCCGGACCGACAAGGGCGGGGTAATTCCGCCTCCGGCAAAGACATTTGGAAACCACAGCAACAGGCCCCTCCCCCAGAAGATCAGCACAAACAGCCAGCAAGCCAAGACCAAGTTGATCGATCAAGGAGAATGGGAGAACTCCAGTGCTAGGGGAATACTGCACATAGATTCATGGCTTTTTTTTTTTTTTTAACCATGATTCATTATTTCATCAAAGTTAATTTTTGTTGACTGTTTTTTTTATTTTTCTTTTTCCCTTTTTCAACCAACATCTTATCAATCCCTTTTAAAAAAAAACATTTTTTATTTTTCATTTTTAGAGTCATATTTTATCCCTTCATAGTAGTTACCCTTATTTTTGGCATATATATATAAGTTGTTCTCTCTTTAAAATTTTGAGGTACAGTTTCTTCTAACAGATCAAAATATACCTTAAATCACTAGTGTATGGCTTTGTTCTAGTCTCCTGCCTGATCACATTCTCTCCCTTTTCCCATTTTTTTTTCTTTTTTTTCTTAAATCTTCTTTCTTTTTTCAAACAACTTATCTTACCAAGTCCTTTTATAAAATCTTTTATAATTTTCATCTTTACAGTCATCTTCCATCCCTTCATTGTATCAACCCTTATTTTATACATATATGTCTTTTTCCTTTAAAATTTTAGGAGGCACTTTTTTCTAACAGACCAAAATATGCCCCAAATCTAGTATGTGGCACTGATCTATGCACTAGCCTGATCATATTTGATCATATTCTGCTTTTTTTGTATTGTTTTGTTTTTGTTTTTATCTTTTTTTTTCTTTTTTTTCTTTTTCTCTTTCTTTTTTCTTTCTTTCCCTTTCTTTTCCCCTGGTTTCAGGTCTTTTCTGATTTGTATACAGTATATTTGCTGGGGACGTTGTAAACCTGTTAGCATTT
>NW_027397140.1:3031455-3063548 GCF_003265705.2 Callorhinus ursinus
CCAAAAACTAATGATGTAATATATGGTGATTAACATAACAATAAAAAACAAATAGGAAATGCGTTAGTGGCCTTGGTAGCCAGATGATCCTAAAAAAAATATCTTTATAACTGAAATCTCCATTTCCAATCCCCACGTTTTTAAGCATTTGTCTCTTGACTCCATTTTTAAAAATATATCAACACCCCTATCTTTTCATGAGTTTCTCTTTCTCCTTTCTCACCCACCCCCATCTTCTGTGAACTGTGACTGTGGTTTTATATTACCAGGGTCCAACACATTTGCATTCTGCCTACAGTCATAAAGTTATATTTTACTATTTAATATTATGTTTATAGATTGATTCTCAACAAAAACTGATGAAACAACCCACGTATTGAACTATATTTGGGCACAGTTCAATGTTTAATACCTCATTTGAAGGCATAAAGATAAATCTTAGAAGAAGAAAAAAAAAACCCAAACACAGTAGCTAATAGTTTTTCTGACTGCAAAATGGGTTCAACTGATGTGTAAGCAAAGAGGGGTTCTGGCCACTTTTACTCCATTGTGGAGAAACTGTCCCATTCAGAACAGTAGCTACTTTTCAGCCTTTAGAATTTTACTTATAAATTAATTCTAAAATTTTAAGAACAATGAAAAGTATTATCAAGTATATAAATATTCAAAGCAAAGCTAGGCAGCTTGTTCTGACTTCTTTGTGCAGTATCTCAACCTTGGGCTATTTGAGGAAGAATCTTCCTAAGGTCCAGATAAAATGAATTACTTTTTCCTACACTACTTCATTTGATCCAAATCATACAATATATATGTTTCATCAAGACCTTCCTAGGTTTAGTCCCTCCCAATCACCCACAAACATCCATTCTGGAGATTCTAATTTGCATTTTTTTTTCTTAATAAGGAAGGAATGGTGTGCTTTCTTGACTGTGTACCTAACATTATTCACCACCTTAGTCATTAAGTTTATTGTTGTTATCCTTTCTATTTTTCTTCATGAAAATATTTTTCTTAGTATTAACTGACTTCCCATACAAATTAGGACTGCTTACATTTTGGACCTGCTGCAAAATTCTCATCCTATGATTTCTTTCCATTGAACTCCTGGATTAGTTCTACCATTTTTTTAAATAGCCCAGGTCTTCTCTTTCTGGGTTTTATTTCTCATTTTGCCAAAGTTCATCCTCTGTAAATGTCCAAAAAATGAGTATGGGACAGAAGGTTTCTGAGGCTTTACATATCTGAATTCTTTCTTTGGTCTTTTTTGTTTACTTGGTAGTTAGCTTGGTATTGACGTGGATTCAAAGCAATCTCCCTAGAACTTTGAAATCATTGTATAATTATATTTTATCAACCAGTGATTCTGGTAACAAGTTTGATGTCAATTGATTCTTATTTACTTATAGAGACTCACTCCTAACTTCTCAACCCACCCAGGATTAAGGAAGGTTTTATGACAGCTTTCTAGCATTTCATAAAGATGTATTTAGTGCGAGTCTTTTTTGTTCATTGTGTTGTGGATTCTGAGTGAGACTCTGGATCTAAAGATCTATATCTCTTAGCTCTAAACACTTTTCTTATATTACTTTTTAAGAAAATGTCTTGTGCCTTTCTTCATGTGCTCCTACTAGTCATATTTTGCACTCAACAGTTCTATCCTTAACATATAACATTTCCTATTGTAGTTTTGTGTCTGTTAGTTATGTCTTCTAAGAAATTGACTTTAATAATTCTATTTCATTTTCTAAATAGCTTTTTTGAAGCATAAATGACATACAAAAACTGCACATATTTAAAATGTGTAATTTGATCAGTTTTGACATATATGACTCCAGACACCCATTCCTGTCTCAAGCAACAAGTAGTGTGCTTTCAAGAACTGATGCACTAGAGATTAGTATGTATTTTCTAAAATTTTATACAAGTGAAATAGTATGCACTCCTTTTCCTCTAACTTCTTTTACTCAGCATAATTATTTTGAGGTTCATTCATGTTGTTTCATGTATCAGTACTTCACCACTTTTTATTGTTGAATTGTATTCCATTGTTATGGATATCCAAAATTTGTCTATCCATTCACCTCTTGACAGACATTTAGACTGTTTCCAGTTTTTGGCTCTTGTGTATAAAGTTGCTATGAACATCCAGTATGTTTTTGCACAGAAGTATGCTTTCATTTTTCCTGGGTAAATATCTAAGAATGAAATAGTTGGATGGTGGTATATGTTTAATTTTTAATGAAACTGCCAAACTGATTTCCAAAATTGTTTTACCATTTACATTTCACCAGTTGAGAGTACTAGGTCTCCATATATTCTCAACATTTGGTACAGTTATTCTAATTTTAGCCATTCTAATATTTATATGGTGGTATTTCCTTTTGGTTTTAATTTGCATTTCCTTATTGGCTAATGATATTGAGCATCTTTCCATGTATTTTGTTGCCATCTGTTTCTCCTCATTAAAAAAGTTCTGTTTAAATCTGTCTATTTTTGGGTGCCTGGGTGGCTCAGTTGGTTAAGCGACTGCCTTCAGCTCAGGTCATGATCCTGGAGTCCCGGGATCGAGTCCCACATCGGGCTCCCTGCTCGGCGGGGAGTCTGCTTCTCCCTCTGACCCCCTTCCCCCTCGTGCTTTCTGTCTCTCATTCTCTCTCTCTCTGAAATAAATAAATAAAATCTTTAAAAAAAAATAAAAAAAATAAATCTGTCTATTTTTAATTGGTTTGTTTTTTTATTATGTTTTCAGAGTTCTTTACATAGTGATACATTTCAGATACAAATTTTTTATCAGACATATGCTTTATAACTTTTTTCTCCCTGTCCATGGTTTACATTTTCATTCTCTTAACAGTTTTTTCAGAAAGCATAAGTTTTAAATTTTGATGAGGTCCAATTTATCTATCTTTTTTCTTTTATGGGTTATGTATTTGGTATTTCTAAGAAATCTTTCCCTAATCATAGGTCACAAAGATTTTTCTTTATCTTTTCTTCTAGAAGTTTTATATTACAGTTAGGCTTATGATACATTTTGGGTTGATTTGCATATGTTATGAAATATAAATGAAAGTTCATTTTCTCCTTCCGCATATATCCAATTGTTCTAGCACCGTTTGTTAAAAAGACTATCATTTCCCTCATTGAATCTCTTTTGCATCCTTGTTGAAAATCAATTGTCCATATGTATGTGGCTCCATATCTGGACTATCTATTCTGTTCCATTGCTCTACTGGGCTATGTTGAGGTCAATACCACACTGTCTTGACCACTGTAGTTTTATAAGTCTCAAAATCAAATAGTGTTAGTTTGCCAAATTATTTTTCAAAGTCATTTTGGCTATGTTAGAACCTTTCCACATAAATTTTAGAGTCAGCTTGTGTATGTGTATTACACACAAATTCTGAAAATTTGATTGAGACTACATTGACTCTATACACCATTGTGTGGAGAACTGTCATCCTAATACTGTGGGTTTCTCAACCTTGCACACTGACATTTGGACCACATAATTCTTTGTTGTAAAAAGCTGTTCTGTGCATTGTCGGATATTTGGCAGCATCCCTGGCCTTTACTGACTAGATTCCAGTAGCACAACCTGCTTCCTCAGTTTGGCGACCAAACATGTCTCCAGACACTGCAAAATGTCCCCAGGAATGGAAAATTGGTTGAGAATCACTGCTTTCATTCTTTTTAATTTCTTTCAGCTATGTTTTTTTTTTTATTTTAAATGTAGGACTTTGTAGATCTTTTGTTGGGTTTATCCCTATTATTTCATATTTTTGGATGTTATTGGAAATTCTACTTTTTTTATTTCAATGTTTGATTGTTGCTAGTAAGTGGAAATGCAATTGATTTTTGTATATTGGTCTTTGTCTTAGTTCAGTCTGCTCTATTTTCTTAACTTTGAGAATAGTAAAGATTTTCTTGGATCAAAGTATTTATTTAACACTAATTTTTGTTTTTGTTTATTGCAGTGTGTTTTTATTTGCTTGTTTGTTTATTTTCATGGCAGTGGGTTTCTTTCTAAGACTGATGGTCTTTTGTGAGGTATTTTGTGAGATGGGTTTTCTTGGGGTTTCTTTGTATCACAGATCTTGTTATACAACCAGATTTTTTTTTTTTTTTTACAACCAGGTTTTTCCTATAAATATAAAGACTAAGTTAGAGGTCTGAATATGTTTCTGGAACGTTAGCAGAAATGTTATATTTTAGGGTAAGCAAACAGACAGCTAACTGATCTAAATGCTGGGGACCACCAGTGCCAGAACAAAAAGGGCTTCTCTTTTCTGGGCTACTTCTCCCCCCTCCAGGAGGCTAATTCTTCATTATATTTTAATGTCTCTATTAAAGGTGTTTGTGAAGATTTTTTTCTTGTTGCTTATTTGTTTCTTTTATTTTGGCAATAAAATTCACAGTACATGGGGTTGGAGGGAAAAGGATAGAGCAGCAGTGAGGGTGGAGTTCCAATGGGATTTGTTATCCCAAATGCAGATTCCAGTAACCCTTCAATTTTTTGGACATCTCTTTTCATACTGCTAACATCATTTATGTTAACTGTATAGCCAGTAAAATCTATTTACTTTATGACCTTTAGAAGAAAAAATTTACAGACCCTTGCTTTAAATGTTTTAGTTGAATGAGAAGCAAATGGTTTGGAACCTAGCTTTTAGGTTAAAATCACATTCTGGTCTTAGGTCCCAAAAGACTTTTGTCCTCAAACAATTATTCTTACCTTCACTATTATGGACTGAACAAGTAAAATTTTCCAGTATACTACATTGAGTTAGCAGAGGATTTCTTCTTCCATCAGACCTGTATCTGGTCATAGCTTTAGTCACCTACTTCACTTATGACTCCTTAGCTCATTTTTTGATCCTTTAGTTTAACAGTAGAGCTTAGAATAAAAATTCAAATTTTATATTTTTAAATAAGCCAAGTAAACATTATTTAGCTTTACTCTTTCAGAACTGAAATGATCTTTTGAGCTATATGAGGATAAATAATTGCTGGGCTTACCACATTGACAATTCCTTACTCTCAAAAGAATAAGCCTCTCAAAAGAAGGAGAAAAAACTATTTCTGCAGGATACACTATGTTGGGTTATTTACAAGTTTTATGTACATTATCTTCATAGAAAAAATAATATTATTTCTTTAAATAGTAAATAAATCTGAAGTAAAGGGAAACAAATGTCCTGTTTCCAAGCCCCATCTATTAAAAACAACAATGATTCTTTATGGAGATTTATCACAAGACATCAATCAACTTTTACTCTGAGTATGGCTCTGGTGATTATAAATAATTTAAAGCTGACTATCTCTAATAGTAACAATTGAGTTTGAATACAGAAAGATCAATGAAACCAAAAACTAGTTCTTTGATAAGATTGACAAATTTAACAAAATTTTAAGCAAATTTACCAAATTTACCAAAAAGAGAGTGAGACTACTTAAATTACTAGAATCAGAAATTATAGAGGACATTACTACCAATCTTATAGAAATAAAAAGGATTATAAAGGAAAACTGTTAATAATGTATGCCAATAAATTAGATAACTTAGATAAAATGGACACATTTGTAGAAAAACATGAACTACCAAGCCTACTCAAGAAGAAATATACATTCTGAAAAAACCTATAACAAATGAAGTGATTGATAGTAATTTTAAAAATTACAAAGGAAATTACAAATCCAAATGGCTTCACGGTTGAATTTTACCAAACATTTAAAAAAAATAATACCGAATCTTCAAAAGCTCTTCCAAAAAATAGAAGAGAACACTTTCCAAGTTATTTTATAAGTCCATTATTACCCTTCTACCAAAACCAGGCAAAGATATCATAAGAAATAAATACTATAGACCAATGTCTCTTATGAATGTAAATGTAAAAATCCTCAACAAAATTCCAGCAAACTAAACCCAGAAATGTATAAAAGGAATTACACACCATGACCAAGTGGAATTTATCCCAGAAATTCAAGGTTGGTTTAGCATTCAAAAATAAATTAATTCAGTATATCATATCAATAGGATAACATGCAAAAGACTGAAGTTGGACCTTTACCTCATATCATATACAAAATTAACTCAAAATGATCAAGGATCTAAATGTAAGAGCTAAAACTGTAAAATTCTTAGAAGAAAACATAGGGATAAATTTCATGACCCTGGATTTGGCAAAGTATTCTTAGATTTGACATTAAAAACACAAACGATAAAAGAAAAAATGGATAAACTGGATATTATTAAACTTAAATGTTTTTGTACCTCAAAGAATATCATCAAGAAAGTGAACAGACAACCCATAGAATGCAAGAAAATATTTACAAATCATGCATCTAAAAGGACTTGTTCCTGGAATATAACAATCATAAAAAACAACTCAAAGAATCTGAAAAGACAGTTCTCCAAAGAAAAAATAGAAATGGCTAATAAGCACATTAATCATCAGGGAAATGCAAACCAAAATCACTTTGAGGTACCACTTCACACCCACTAAGATGACTAGGATCAAAAAGTCAAGTAACAACAAGTGTTGGCCAGGATGTGGAGAATTTGGAAATTGTCACTACTGGTGAGAATATAAAATGGTGCATCCATTTGGGAAAACTGTCTGAGTCTGGCAGATCCTCAAATAAACATAGAGTTACAGTTTGATACAGCAATTCCACTCTAGGTAAATGGAAACATGTTTATAGTAGCATTATTTATATTTATAGTAGCATTATACATAATATCCAAAACATAGAAATGACTCAAATTCCACAATGGATGAATGGATAAACAAAATGCAGGATATCCATACAATGGAATATTATTTGACTGAAATGTGCTACAACATGGATGAACCTTGAAAACATTATGGTAAGTCAAAGGAACCAGTCACAAAAGACCACATGCTTTATGATTCTGTTCATATGAAAGTCTAGAATAAGGAAATCTACATATAGAGAAAATTGATTATTTGTTCCTCAGGGCTGGGTGGGTACATAGCAGGGTAATAGCTAAAGTGTATGGGATTTCTTCTTGAGGTAATGAAAATATTATAAATTTGACTGTGGTGATGGTTGCACATATCTGTGAATATACTCAAAACTTTTGAATTGTACACTTTAAATGGGTGAGTTACACGTTATATTACTTATATCTCAATAAAGCTGCTAAAAATTGAGTTTGGTTGGTAACAAAAAAAATTAAAGTAAAATAACAGTGGTTTGAATAAGATGTGTTCAATTTTTATCACATTCAAAAGATCTGGAAGTAGCCATTCCAGACTATGTATGGCAATCCAAAGTTTTGGAGACCCAGGCTCCTTTTGTCTTATTGTTACCAAGATTTATCGCATGGTTTACTGGCTGCTGGACTGGCAGCTATAACATCTGACTTTTAAATATGTTCTTTTTTTTTTTTTTTAAGATTTTATTTATTTATTCATGAGAGACAGAGCGAGAGAGAAAGAGAGAGAGAGAGAGAGGCAGAGGGAGAAGCAGGCTCCCAAGGAGCAGGGAGCCCGATGCGGGACTTGATACCAGGACCCTGGGATCATGACCTGAGCTGAAGGCAGACGCTTAACCATCTGAGCCACCCAGGCGCCCAACATCTGACTTTTAAACAACAGGAAGGTGAAAAGGGGAACAAAAGTTCAAGCCTATACTCTTTTAATGACACAACTCACAACTGTACATAGCATAAGCTAGTTACATGGCTATACCTATGTGAAAGTGAGAACAAGCAGTGTAATTTTTATTTCAGCAAAATGGCAGAACAACAGTTATAAGTGAACATCAGCCATCTCTGTCATGTTAACAGAATAAATCTTTAATCAGGATAGCCATAAAAATGTAATGGTATTGGGGCACCTGGCTGGCTCAGTCGGTTGAGCAACCAACTCAATTTTGTCTCAGTCATGATCTCAGGGTCATGAGATCCAGCACCACGTCAGGTTCCATGCTTACTGGGGAGTCTGCTTGAGATTCTCTCTCTCCCTCTCCCTCTGTACCCCACTCCCACTTATGCTCTATCTCTCTCTAAAATAAATAATAAATAAATCTTTTTTTTAAATGTAATATTCTTACTAAAATATAAAATGACTTTCTTACTGAGGTGTGAGGAGGGAAGGAGAGGAAGAGAGAATATCTAATTAAAAATATAAAAATAGTGAAAATTTGGGGTGCCTGGGTGGCTCAGTCATTAAGCGTCTGCCTTTGGCTCAGGTCATGATCCCAGGGTCCTGGTATTGGGCCCCGCATTGGGCTCCCTGTTCCGCAAGAAGCCTACTTCTCTCTCTCCCACTCCCCCTTCTTGTGTTCCCTCTCTTGCTGTGTCTCTCTCTGTCAAATAATAGATAAAATCTTAAAAAAAAGATTTTATTTATTTATAAGCCCAATGTGGGGCTCCATCCCAGGACCCCAAGATCATGACCTGAGCTGAACACAGACACTTAACTGAACCACCCAGGCACCCCATAAATAAATAAAACTTAAAAAAAGATAGTGAAATTTTATATCAGAAACTCTGAGTGACACATATTCATTATAATTATCGAAATAAAGATTTTATAAACTACAGAGAAACAAGCACAAGGTTCAGGAAAGCAGCTGATTTCAAGGCAGCTCTGAAGTAATAGGAAGACAGATGAAGTTTGGTCTCTCCCCAAAGACAAGGCAATTAAGGTGCTGGAGTACAAACATTAAAAAAAAAAAAAAGGAGGTAAAAGCTCATTTAGATCAATTAAAAGTTGATGAAACATCTATTCCTTTTTTACCCTGTCTCTGCTGTCATGAAATAGAAACATATACTAAGGAAAGCATTTCATAAGTGATGACATTTGGAAATAAAATCTCTTTATTTTATTACAAGATCTTGAGAGCCAAAATAAAACATGTATTCATGTGTCAGAAAGGTGATTTAATCTACACTCATTATGTTTGCCTGATTTTGAATATTAGCACAGAGTGTTGGAAAAATTTAGCAGTCATAGGTGTTTACTTTAGCTTGAATTCATAGTTCACATTGCAGGGTTGATATTGGCATCGCTTTGTCAACTAATATAAATAACCTGTTAGGAATAATTTAATATCCAGGGAAGGTGTTGATATTTAAGTACAGTATCATTTTTAGTTGCATACTAAACAAAGTAAAACAATACATTGGTGTCTTCACACATATATTTTAAAATAACTATCATAATGAAAATAATCATAAACATTGTAAATGATGGCTTCTGGTAATGAAATTCTCAAAAATAGAAGGAACTCTTTCATAAAACCTATTTGCAAATGTATGGGAAAAGAAGATAAATAATGCACAGATATTAAAAGAAAGAACCAATTTCCCTAGCATTTCTTTAGCTCTAGAAAAGATGTTACAAGAATTTTGTCAGACTTTTAATGAACACAAAAGACCTGGACTCAATATCATTTCCTCACTATGTTACCTTGGAGAAGTTAATTAGCCCTTCTGAACTTCATTTGTCTCTGGTACAGAATGGGAATAATCTCCATCTTATAATATTCTTTTTTTTTTAAGATTTTATTTATTTATTTATTCATGAGAGACAGAGGAGGAGAGAGAGAGAGAGGGAGAAGCAGAGGGAGAAGCAGGCTCCCAAGGAGCAGGGAGCCCAATGCGGGACTCGATCCCAGGACCCTGGGATCATGACCTGAGCCGAAGGCAGACACTTAACCATCTGAGCCACCCAGGCACCTGGGAATAATCTCCATCTTGTAATAAGAGGTCATTGAAGTGCTTGCAATATAATAGATACTACCTTTCCCCACTCCAGTCTCCCTCTTTGCTCTTTTATGGAAATGCATCAAGATCATCAGTAGACTATAAGGCACAAGGCAGTGGAATAATCAGACAGCCCAGGCATGTAGGTCACAGATATTTATTTTTCCCTTAATTGGTTCCCAAATTGGTATTTGGTCTACAACTTGGTTGAGGTCAACGGCTGATGGGAGATGTAATGATTAAAGAGGGCTCTCAGCTGACATTGGTCCTAGAGTGTCAGCTCCACTTAACACAGGATATTTGTATTTCATAGCTTTTTGTCACAGTCCTGGGTGCATACAGGTCACCTAATGGGCTCCAGGAAGACCTTGGAGCTGAGCAGACTGGGTTTAAAGTAGAGAAGTCAGATTTCCTTCTTCTCCTGCCTGTTGGTTTGGGTGAGCTTTCCCAGGGCCTTTCCAGCCTTTCTTTTCTCTACATGGTGCTAACTATTGCTATGGGACTAATAAGCACATTCAGATGGGTGACTAATAATTTCTCTACCATCAGCTCTCATTTATCACAGCCAGATTATTTGAATTTCAAATTATCTCCAGAAAGCCTCCCTTTTGAATATTTATTGACATTTCAACAACTCTTTTTAATTAAGTACTTTATTGGAATGAACAAGATCTTTGTTTACTCTAGTCCAACAGAAGCATGAAGAGTCAAAATAACATCATTACTGCTCTATGGAAGACATCAAGAAGAACTTTGCCAAGAAATCTTTGTTCTGTTTTAGGTTGGTTATTCATTCATCCAACTGGCATTGAGCGATGTGTAGAAGGCACACACTGCTGGATTCTGGGCATGTGTAAACGAAATAAACACATTTGCTGACCTTAGGAATCTGAGAATCCCCTGGGGAAGACAGACATGAAAACACTGAAAATATAGACAGAAATGTATCCCATGGAAGGCACAGTGGAGAACGGGAGGAGACATCTAAGTCAGCCTCACAGAATCAAAGATGGGTCAGAGGAAATGGTACTGGAGCTCAAACAAGTTTGGGTGGCTGTGAAACTGGAAGAATGCCATGTGTAATGGCATTGCACTGTGACAGAGGAAAGATCAGTCCTTTGTTGCAAATGTGAGTTTTCTGAGTGGTGATGTAATCCTTTTCCAATAGAGGATGGGTTACAGAAGTCGTATGCCCATGGTGGTTTCACTCTTTAATGTAATATGTGAATCCTCAGAATATTAGAGGCTTCTGCCTTCATGCTTTGATGTTAAATAAATCAAAACAATTTAATTGTATTCATATATTTATTATTTCAGGTATTTCATCCTCTTAAGGACAGGTAGACTGCATTCACTGTCATATCCCATTAGTATCCATTTGAATTGTTATGATGTGCAATTCTTATTCCAGGAGTTGGAATTGTCTTCTGAGCAACCATGAAAATAGAGGCTCCATGTATTGAATAAAGGGCTGCATGTATTGAGTTTTTACATGTCATCTCATTAAACAATATACACTAATAATTATTTAAGTTATGGTTATTTTCAAGTCTCTATAAAAGCTATTGACAGCAGAAGAAAAATACTAAAAATTTGATTGTTTTTCTTTATACAAACTTCAGTTTCTTGAACAACAAAAAATTTTCCTTATAATCAAGTCACCAAATCTATTTAGGTTTTGTATGATCTATAAATATACATTAATAAAAAATTATTTCCTTTGCATTCATTGACCATAACACTATGTAACTTTTGAGTTTATTTCATGTTTTCAGTGATTAATAAATATAATTTTCATAATTTTTATGATGAAAATGATTGAAGAATAAGTGTATACAAGGAGTAAACCATTTCATGAGGCATAGAGACATTGTCTAGATACAATTCTGAAAGTCAGAGTAGTTTTGAGTGGTAACAGAATTTAAAGGCCATCTTTCCCTGCACCTACCCAGGGCAAGTCACTTTTCAAAAGCTGATCTGGGGGGCTCCTGGGTGGTTCAGTTGGTTAAGCTTCTGACTCTTGATTTCGGCTCAAGTCATGATCTCAGGATGGTGGGATCAAGCCCTCGAGGAGCCCCACATAAGGGCTCAGCAAGGAGTCTGCTTGCCCCTCTCCCCCCTCCTCTGCCCCTCCCCCAGATTTTGTGTGTGCATTCTCTTAAATAAATAAAATCTTTAATAAAAGAAATAAAAAGCTGATTTGAATAAAAGAGTAGAAAAAAGCACCCCCCCTGGGAGTGGAAGAAATGGCAGGGTGGACAGCGTTTATATGGAGTCTGTGAATCAGATGACATCATAACTTGCATATGGATGCTTTCCTTTGACTTTTTCTGGTCTCCCTCCCATTCACTTATCCAAATGTGGGGTGATAAATGGGAAGAGGATAATCGTGCATGCCACCATAGCCTGGATACATAAATGTTTCTCACTGACGTTGGCAACTGGACAATGGGTAAATTACTTAATGCACATCCTCAGGACAAATATTAATATTGGAATCTTCGGTGACAAAAATGAAATCTGTTAAGCCAGAAAACAAAGATCAAATGCTACTATCTGATTTTGCTGACAATAAATAGAGACAGAATTTTGCCCTGGCTTTAAATGTTTCAAATGTTATTATTTGTAATTATAATGTGATACCTAGATTCTATTTTAATTTATCTTGCATGTAATTATCTATTGCAAATGCTTTTCCTCAAGTAGATATTCATTTGATCAGGTCTGTGTTAGCAAGAAAGTACATTAGTGTCTGTTTATCAGTGAATATTAAGGAATAGGAATGGAATTTTTGAAACAATGATGCAGCTCTGTGAAATTCACAGCCTTTATTTCTAGTTGCCTCAATTTCAGAATTAGTTAACATAAAAAGAAGGGCCACAGAACAAAATTCAACAAAATCCCATAACAGATTGGGGTCATTTTCCTTTAAAGATATTCTTGATCTTGCCTGATACAGGGATTCAGGTTCCATTGATTTATTGGTGGTGTTCTCAAGTGAAAAGAAGTCTCAGCTCAGACTGGCTTCTGTCCCATCCCAGGGGGGTGATGTGCAGGACCACACAGGGCAAGGGGCTGGCATTTGCACCCATGTCAGTCACCGGGCCAGCTTTGGGTAAACATGGTTCCTCTTTAGAAGAGGGCAGTTCTCCAGAGAATAGACAATTGTGAAGGGTAATCGTTCCTGGTGTGCACCACACAACCAGCCCTCTAGCAATGACTAAGAAGCTACCTGCAGAAGCTAAAGGTAGGAAGCAAGTGGAATTCATGGAGAGATGTGCAGAGCAGCATCAGGAGATGGCAGCCATCTTTAAAGATAGTACTGTGTCAGTACTGGAGTATTAGATGCCCTCCCAGAGATGACCTGGGACTCCAGGATCATGACCTGGCCCTGTGTCCTCTATAAATCACACTATTGACACCTGGGGAAATAGTTACCTCGTTGGCATGATGTTCTTGTAGATTTGCTTAAAACACTGTCATTTGGGTGGCAAATCACCAAGAGTACCAGAAGCTTCCCCGGGGGACTTCAAGCCTTCCAAGTTTTTATATGCCACAGGTGAGAATAAATTAACACTGCTGAACAAAAGGAGAATTCTCTCCTGAGAAAAGGAGAAAGCTAAAAAGAGAGAGAGAGAGAATTATTTGACCAAAACAGCAAAAGGTACTCTTTGGATCCCCTGGGTCATGGCCTTATTCACTGGGCAAAGTCTCCCACTTCCTGTGCTATGATACACCCTAATGCTTAAGTGTCTGGGGTGGGGAGGAGGCAGAGGCCTGCTACCTTAGACTCCAGGTCTTGGGGTCCTGGGAGGGTCTCTCTCCCTAGTTATCTTAGCCTGGATGCCACATCCTCACCAACTGGAGCTATTGCTGCACTAATGTCCCGGAAAGCAGGCACCCACTCCACTCTTGCTGCCAATATTACCAGGAGAGGGACATTTCAATAGGAGCTTCACCAAAAATATGCTTTACAAACTTTACAAAATTTTAAACTACTTAGCTTCCAAACAGAGCCCCTCTGCCCTTGGGAATGTGCATACAGTCAAGTAATGATTTCCATTTAGTCTTTCCTGGTGACTGACTAGGGCCAGCGCTGTGCTGCTTTCATGAAACATAAATGGGAAAGCTGATTTGAATCCTGGGGGCCTCTACAGTGCAGCAAATGAGTTTCCTAGGTGTTGGGGACTATTGAAAAGGGGGACATTTCTGTACACTGTGCATATTGGAGAGATGAGAATGAAGTGCAGGAGGCCAGTTAGGAAGTTATTGCAATGGAGCCCTTGAGATGCTTACGGATTACAGTGGAGGCTGCAGGCAGGAGCCGCCAGACAGATACCTCTCACCAATGTGGGCCTCTTTTAGTATGAATTTGGGTCCATTCCACCTAATATCATGTGAGAAGAGATAGCAAGAAGCTCCCCCAGTTCTTTGGCCACCATTGCTCCAGGGAAGAGAGGGGGTAGGTGTCCAATCATTCTGAGAACAGCAAGCATTAAATAAAGGTTGGTATCCTAGGTAATGTAGCATTTAATATCTCCATGGGATAAATTAGCCTTGAAAAAAAACAGCAAGTGAGCAGCCCAAGGAGATCCTCTCCTGTTTCCCAGCAATAGGAAGAGATAAGCGATGACTTGACAAAGGTGCTAATATGGATGCTGATCCAGGCAGTCTCAATCCTTTCCTGGCAATCCCCAACAGTGTGAGAAGAGCCAAAAAGCAAAATAGAGAGATGCTGCCTCTCCAGGACCCTTCTCAGCTGCCTTCTACCTCCCATTGCTTTACAAGGTGAAGGTAGGATCCCAGAGCAGGATTTGAGTAACTGCTTCCCAGTGGCTCCAACTTTACTCTCAGCTTCCAATATGACAGAGAGCCACTGTGAGTCTCAACTACAATTCCTGATTCAGTTGCAAAGAGGTCAGAAAGCAATTTAAAAAAATAATCATTAGAGATTTTTCTATAAGCTGGATGCTGTGTCCAGCACTTTTATATACATTTGTATTGTTTGTTTTCTCAAACCCTTAAAACAATGATAGGAAAGTAGAGTTACTAGCTCCACTTGACAAATGGAGAACCTGCAGCTGCTATGCCAAAGTTACATAGTAAGTTAAAGAGCTGAGAGAACCTCTGGTCTAAATTGAGTTAGATAGTGCTAGTGGGTTAAAAGAGACTAATTTACCAATTAATGTTTTGTTCATCTGTAGGTAGAAAGTCCAAGGTTATGGTGGCAGAGAAGAGGAGGATGTAAGCCCATCAAAAGGAGAAGGAAGAATTCCCTGTTTGTATTTCCTTATGTATTGCTAAGACCAATGGAAAAAACTCTGTTATCTGATGTTTAATGTCTGATGGGTAAACTTCTAGTTAAAGGAGGATTACATGAATGTTCATAACAGCAGTCCGTTCACAATTGGCAGTGCCTTCACCTCAGCAGCAATGATTTGAGGGAAATACATATATATAACATTCAGGATTCAAAGCTTTATGTGTTCATCAGTTCCCCTTGCCCTTGATTCTCAAGGAGTGAGGCAGGGTACTGCAGGAGCTCACTGAACATGCAGTGGGTCTGTGCCACAGCTGAGCCACTTGGAACTTAGGATACTTTGATCTTACAAGGGGCCCCAAGGAGAACTATTTCACTTTCTTTACCTGTTCAAGAGAAAAATATGCCTCTGTCCTGAGGGAGATGCTATCTGTTTTCCATGGATACCACAAGACATGTAGAAACACCATGGAAACTTGCCTCCCACAGGCATTACCTGGCACCTGTAGGACATACAAACTCCAAGCTCCTCCCATCCCAGGGCCTACTAAATGGGAATCTCTGGGGAGAGTTTAACAAGCCATCAGGTGATTCTGTGAGAAGCATGACTGTACATCAGCCCTCCTTTGTTTCTGATTAAGTGTGCAGCTGTATAGGTAGGCAGTCAAGGGCTTTCAGGCCAAGGAGCTAGATCATGTGCCTGCAAATTGGAGCCATCATCCAGTTTACCCACATGCACTGGATTGCAACACCATTTTCTTCACTACATAGTGCTTAGGATAATATTATAACGGTGATCTCATTGATGTGCAATCTCTCTTTTTCTTTTAATTTCACACAATTATAACATTGAAAATGCAGATGACAGTTTTGACATTCACAAAAATGCAGTTTTAATTAGTATGGTGATTACTTGATCTAAAAAGCCAGATGCCTAAATATTACAAAAGGTCACACAGAAGAAATCTTTAGTTTTCATCTTTCAATATTATAATTTTATTGTATTAGAAATGATTTTATTTAGTTGCATTAGAAGGTGATTTTATTTAGCGCCACACCCTCTCTTTTTAATTTTTTTTCTTTAGGGTAATTATAGAAATCCAAATCTCATTAAAGGAAAGGAAAAAATAAGATTACCCAGTCCTTACCAATCGTCTTTCCTTTTTCTTTCCTAGAGCAAACATTTATTATAAAAGCTCAGTGAATAGAAAATAGCAATATAAGGAATAACTCTTTGCTTGATACAGATGATTGAAAAGACAAATTTGAATAAAGTTTTCTTTTTTATCTTTTATAAACTTTATTTTTCTTATTGACATGAAATTCACATATAATAACATATTAGTTTCAGGTATACAACATAAAGCTTTGATATATGTAGATACTGTGAAATGATCGACACGGTAAGTGTTGTTAATATTCATCCCTACCCATAGTTACAATTCTTTTTCTTGTGATGACTTTTTTTAAATTTTTTTATTGTTATGTTAATCACCATACAGTACATCATTAGTTTTTGATATAGTGTTCCATGATTCATTGTGCATAATACCCAGTGCTCCATGCAGAACGTGCCCTCTTTAATAAAACCAGCCAAGTTTTTAACATGTGATTTTATTTATTAGATTCCTCATATAAGTGAAATCATATAGTATTTGTCTTTCCCTGTGTTATTTCACTTAGCATAATATCCACTAGGTCCATACATGTTGTTGCAAATGGCAACTGGCAGGGGAGTGGGTGGGCAAAATGGCTGAAGGACAGTGGTGGGGGGTACAGGCTTCCACTTATGGAATGAATAAATCACATGAATAAAAGGTAGGGCATGGGGAAAATGGCCAATGGTATTGTAATAGTGTTGTATGATGACAGATGGTAGCTATACTTGTGGTGAGCATGGCATTACCTATGGAGTTGTTGATTCACTGTGCTGTACACCTGAAACTAACATCACAGGGTGTGTTGACTATACTGCAATAAGAAAATGTTGATTTATATGTTGATTAATAAGGACAGTTAGACCCACCTGCCTAAGTATTCCCACCTCATAGCTCTGCCAAAGCAAAACTACTTTGTCCAGTGTCCTGCATAAGCATGGGTAGGAACGGAGCCACAACTTTGTCATTTTCCTTTGTTGTCTAATTTGTCAGCATACAGTTGTTTATAGTATTCCCTTATAATCCCTTATATTTCTGTAAGGTCAGTGATGTCTTCTATCACTCGAACCTACTGCTGAGCCCCTAGCAAATTTTTCATTTCAGTTATACTTTTCAACTCCATAATTTACATTTGATTATCTTTATAACTTCCATCTCTTTTTTTAAAGATTTTATTTATTTATTTGAGAGAGAGAATGAGAGATAGAGAGCATGAGAGGGAGGAGGGTCAGAGGGAGAAGCAGACTCCCTGCCGAGCAGGGAGCCTGATGCGGGACTCGATCCCAGGACTCCAGGATCATGACCTGAGCCGAAGGCAGCCGCTCAACTAACTGAGCTACCCAGGCACCCTATAACTCCCATCTCTTTATTGCCATCCTTCATTTGTTCAATTATTGTTATCACACATTTATGTAATTCTATAAACATAGTTGTCTTTAGTTTCCTTGAATATTTGATAATAGCTGTTTTTAAAACTTCATCTGCGAAGTTCAACATCCTGGTTCTCTCAGAGTCAGTTTTTAATCTCCTGTTTAACGTCTTATGCATGGCCAGACTTTCCTATTGCTTTGCCCATCTCATCATAATTCGTTAATAAAAACCATAAACTGTAGGTAATATATTGTAGCAACTCTGGATAATGACACATACCCTCCCCTTTCTGGGATTTCTAGTTTGGGGTCATTTAGTGGCATGTTTGGTCATTTTGTGTAGTTGTTTTTTTAGACCAAATCTGTGAAGTCCATTTTACCCACAGTGTGCAGTCCCTAATGCCTTTACTCAGAACGTCCCTTTATTTTTATCTTGTAGCCGGGCTTTCAAAGGATCACATCCTGGGTCTGCATTAACTACTTTTTAGTCAAAGGTTGTGCTTAATCCCTTTTAATGAGTTACATTTTTACCTTTTACTGGTGGTTGTATGTGTGGCTTAGAGACTGCTTTTACTATTTGAGGAATTTAGAACCTTGTGTCCTCCCTTCCTGTCACATTCCTCTAGAGACTAGTAGTTTTGAGGTTAAATCTCCAGTTGCTTCTCAAAGGTCTCAACCCTGGGCATATGCATGATCTTCCTGATCATCAGGGATGAGTATGATTTTTTTTAAGTTTTTATTTAAATTCCAGTTAGTTAGCATACAGTCTAATATTCATTTCAGGTACACAATATAGTGATGCAACACTTCCATACATCGCCTGGTGCTCATCATAACAAATGCATCACCTATTTAATCCTTAATCCCCATCACCTATTTAATAACTTTCCACCTCCCTTCTGGCAACCATCAGTTTTTTCAGGGTTGAGGGGGATTCTATTTTTAAGCCTGGCTTCCTATGAGCTGCCTCAGTTTCAAGTGGCTTGTCTACCAGTGTTGGTCACAGGCTGTTTTTAAGCCTCTAGAGCCTTTAAAAATCAAGGGCCTTTACTGATAGATGTATGGGTGGCTTGGGGAATTTGTTCAAGTGTAAACCACATCCTTCTTTGATTTTCCTAAGTGGGTATAGCCTAAGGCATGTGCACATTCTATGATCCCTCCTCAGGGTGACCCAGAAGGGCTCGCCGTAGCTATCTCTTTTCTTTAGTCCTTCTGTTAAATCTCAAACTCTGTTTTCCAACCGGGATTTTTGGATTTCCTTTCTTTTTTCCCTTCCTACATACTAGTCAAATCCACTTCAGATTTACCAGGAGAAAGGTAAACTAGACAACATCTAGCCTGATTCTCGGTGTTTGGCAAGATTTCCTCTGCTACAGCTAGCCTGTGCTACAATCTATGGTGAAGGAGACACAATGCATTGCTGCTAGCTTTCTTCTCACCTTCACTCTCCCTAGAAAATCATCATCTGTAAAGATTATATTCTCCAGGCTATCATGCACCTCTCCCCAGTGCTCTGAATAATAGAGGTTGTTGTGTGGAAGAACATGATCTATGAAAGTAAAGAAGATGACAAAACTATTGGAAGTTTTTATTACACAATAATGATCCTGAGGCCATATAGAGGGTTAGCATGGCATCTGAACTGGATCAAACTGGTTAAAAAGTGGGTCATGGGGGCTTGTTTGGGGTTTGAGTCTGGCATCTGGCCTTAGTTTCTTGTGGCAGGGCTGGAAAACTGGGTTATTTGGCTTGTTTGGGTCTTGTTAGTGAGTCCCTCGTGACAGTATTATCATTTGAAATTCTCTGGCAAAAGCTGAATTTGTGTTCATGGTCTTATTTAGAAGACCTCAGTGAGTTCTCTTGCTTCCTTCTTCTCTGATCATTTTGTGCCCCAGCCCCCAAGCATTCAGCAAATAAGACCCTAACCACTGCAATTTGAGGAAGGGTCAACCCAAGGCACATCCACATATGTCAGAAAAAGAGTAGTGAGCAGCAATTTGGAAAAAATTTGATTTGTTTCCTCTGCATTCCTCAAAGCTTAACACCAAGCTAGCCTGGATGCCTTGGCCTGTGTCCGAACCTGCACCTGGCTGCCATGTGGAGAGAGAGAGAGAGACAGCTAACCCACTTCCACGAGGGCCTGCTCTCTTGGCATCACCAAAGCATTCATTTCAATAGTAGAAGGCAAGGCAAGAGAACATATCCATGTGAGCAATGAATTTCAATACATGATGTGACCCACTGTGATACATGATACATGGTATGGGCCCAATTATGGTCAGGTTCTAGCCAAGCAAGTTAACGCCTTCCTCTGTGTGGCAATGATCTAGTGGATAGAAAGGTTGAGATTGTATCCTCCACTCTTTTTCCATTGTGGGAGAACCTTGGGTAGAAATTCCATCTTGCAGGGCCCCTGGGTGGCTCATTCAGTTAAGCGTCTGCCTTGAGCTCAGGTCATGTTTCCGGAGTCCCGGAATCGAGCCCAGCATCAGGCTCCCTGCTCCGCGGGAAGCCTGCTTCTCCCTCTCCCACTCCCTCTGCTTGTGTTCCCTCTCTTGCTGTCTCTCTCTCTCTCTGTCAAATAAATAAATAAAATCCTTAAGAAAAAAGAAAAGAAATTCCATCTTGCCTATGGCAGAGGCAAATATACAATGACTAAAGGAGAATTGATTGCTCTTCCTTAACAGCCTACTCTTCTGGGTAGATATTATGAAGGCAAAGAGTCAGGCACAGTTATTAAGGTTATGACTTTGTCCAAGTTACCTGACCTCACTGAAATTCAGACTTTATCTATAAAACAAGCATGCCAATACTACCACCCTTGAATCACAAGTGAAAGCTCTAAATGACATTATGCATGTTTTGTGCCACATGCACTGCTTGAAGCAACAAAAGAGTTCAATAAAAATGGTAACAATTTTCTTTACTATTACATCATGGATTATAAAGATTACATTTCTGTATTTCATTGTTTATGTATTCAGTAAATTATATGTTTTTGTTTCTTCTAATCATAAAGTAACTTAAATAGATAAATGAAATAGAATTATTCAATTTTTCACAAGGTCTGTGGAAATGTTTTAACATCATGTCCAGAAGGATGACTTTTGTTAACCAAAAATAGAAGTAGTAAAAATCAACAAGATTAACTCGAGTCTAAGGGAGGCAACAGCTAATATATCAGGTATACACCTTTGAGCATTTGTTCTATAAAGTATTGTTATATACAATATAAAGTATTGCTATAGAATAACTATCATATCTACCTATTACTTACAAATGTTTTTACCTTGATTAGCCCTTACAAAATCAGAAAAGAATCGTTACAATTTATCATCTAGGTCCAATGGAAACTTTTTAATTTCAGTGAAGATTAACACAAGAATAAAGTGATAGGGAAAAACAACTTTGTTCAGAATTTCAATAAGAATTTAAATATTGCAAAATAAAATATTTATTTCACCTTCTTGGTTTTAGAAATATATAACACTAAATGCACAATATTTTTTGAACACAACTCTTTATCAACTGTCATATATAAACCTGTAAATACTGATTACAGATTTTTAGACACCTCTAACAGGTTCTAGATTATTATTACTTCTTTTTGTGCTCATATCATCAAAATAAAATACTATTGGAATTTTGATGGTTCATAATAATGTTAAGAAAGAATAGTCATTTTCTTTACTCCAAAGTTGCAAACATGTTCACTTTCAGATTAACAACACCAACTAAAATGATCAATCCAAGAACTCTTTTTATTTCTCCATTATTTATTTCCTTCCAATCACCTTTGCATGCACATATGCCTTCAGAATTGTTCTAGTTAAGAACTGTATCAAGTAAATGATGGTGAACAAACACCATTAAAGATGAAAGAATACTGTCATACAACCTTTAGCAGAACAGGATGGTCCAGATTCTTGTTGAAAAGTATTGGAAAGTCCTCCCAGTGAAATGACTGACTGGATGCAAATGCTAATTTCCTTTTTATCCTTAGAAATATATTGTTCCCTCATCTATTAGAGAAAATTCACCTAGGATGATGTGATCTGAAGACATATAGCTTAAGATTTTGTGTATATGATCAATGTCACCATTACTCACAGAATATAAAGTGTTGCTATCTGTCTCTTGAATCCAATGTTCTAATCCATCTAATCAATGTGAAATGTTTTCCCTTCAAGTAATTTCAAAATATCTTTTTAGAAAAGTGATTACAGTGATAATGTTTCCAGACTTGTTTTATACCTTCTAAAAGATGATGTGATAATTGTGAAACACACTAAGAAAATTAAAGATGATATAATAGGTGATTTCTCAGGGCACCTGGGTGGCTCAGTCATTAAGGGTATGCCTTTGGCTCAGGTCATGATCCCAGGGTCTTGGGATAGAGCACCACATTGGGCTCCCTGCTCAGCAGGAAGCCTGCTTCTCCCTCTCCCACTCCCCCTGCTTTTTTTTTTATTATGTTACGTTAATCACCATACATTACATCATTAGTTTTTGATGTAGTGTTCCATGATTCATTGTTTGCATATAACACCCAGTGCTCCACGCAGAACGTGCCCTCTTTAATACCCATCACCATGCTAAACCATCCCCCAGCCCGCTCCCCTCTAGAACCCTCAGTTTGTTTTTCAGAGTCTATCATCTCTCATGGTTCATCTCCCCCTCCGATTTCCCCCCGTCATTCTTCCCCGCTTATCTTCTTTTTTTTTTAACATATAAAGTATTATTTGTTTCAGAGGTACAGATCTGTGATTCAACAGTCTTGCACAATTCACAGGGCTCACCATAGCACATACCCTCCCGAATGTCTATCACCCAGCCACCCCATCCCTCCCAACCTGCACTACTCCAGCAACACTCAGTTTGTTTCCTGAGATTAAGAATTCCTCATATCAGTGAGGTCATATGATACATGTCTTTCTCTGATTGACTTATTTCACTCAGCATAACACCATTCAGTTCCATCCAAATCATTGCAAATAGCAAGATTTCATTCCTTTTGATGGCTGATTAATATTCCATTGTATATATATACCAATTCTTCTTTATCCATTCATCTGTCTATGGACATCTTGGCTCTTTCCACAGTTTGGCTATTGTGGACATTGCCGCTATAAACATTGGGGTGCACGTACCACTTCGGATCCCTACATTTGTATCTTTGTGGTAAATACCCAGTAGTGCAATTGCTGGAACATATGGTAGCTCTATTTTCAACTGTTTGAGGAACCTCCATACTGTTTTCCAGAGTGGTGGCCCGAGCTTGCATTCCCATCAACAGTGTAGGAGGATTCCCCTTTCTCCACATCCCTGCCAACATCTGTCGTTTCCTGACTTGTTAATTTTAGCCATTCTGATGGGTGTTAGGTGATATGTCATTGAGGTTTTGATTTGGATTTCCCTGATGCCTAGCGATATTGAGCACTTTTTCATGTGTCTGTTGGCCATTTGGAGGTCTTCTTTGGAAAAATGTCTGTTCATGTCTTCTGCCCGTTTCTTGATTGGATTATTTGTTCTTTGGCTGTTGAGTTTGATAAGTTCTTTATAGATTTTGGACACTAGCCCATTATCTGATATGTCATTTGCAAATATCTTCTCCCATTCTGTCGGTTGTCTTTTGGTTTGTGGACTGTTTCTTTTGCTGTGCAAAAGCTTTTTATCTTGATGAAGTCCCAATACTTCATTTTTGCCCTTGCTTTCTTTGCCTTTGGTGATGTTTCTAGGAAGAAGTTGCTGCGGCTGAGGTTGAAGAGGTTGCTACCTGTGTTCTCCTTTAGGATTTTTTTTTAAAGATTTTATTTATTTATTCATGAGAGACAGAGAGAGAGAGAGAGAGAGAGAGAGAGAGAGAGAGAGAGGCAGAGGGAGAAGCAGGTTCCCAAGGAGCAGGGAGCCCGACATGGGACTTGATCCCAGGACCCTGGGATCATGACCTGAGCCGAAGGAAGACACTTAACCATCTGAGCCACCCAGGTGCCCTCTCCTTTAGGATTTTGAAGGACTCCTGTCTCACATTTAGATCTTTCAAACATTTTGAGTCTGTATTTGTGTGTGGTGTAAGGAAATGGTCCAGTTTCATTCTTCGGCCTGTGGTTGTCCAATTTTCCCAACATTTGTGGAGGAGACTGGCTTTTTTCCACTGGACATTCTTTACTGCTTTGTCAAAGATGAGTTGACCATAGAGTTGAGAGTCCATTTCTGGGCTCTTGATTCTGTTCCATTGATCTATGTGTCTGTTTTTCTACCAGTATCATACTGTCTTGATAGTGACAGCTTTGTAATAGAGCTGGAAGTCCGGAATTGGGATGACACCAGCTTTGCTTTTCATTTTCAACATTCCTCTGGGTATTTGAGGTCTTTTTTGGTTCCATACAAATTTTAGGATTATTTGTTCCATTTCTTTGAAAAAAGTTGATGGTGTATTGATAGGGATTGCATTGAATGTGCAGACTTATCTAGGTAGCATAGACATTTTCACAATATTTGTTCTTCCAATACATGAGCATGGAAAGTTTTCCCATTTCATTGTGTATTCCTCAATTTCTTTCATGATCATTCTATAATTTTCTGAGTACACATTCTTTGCCTCTTAGGCTAGATTTATTCCTAGGTATCTTATGGTTTTGGGTGCAATTGTAAATGGGATCCACTCCTTAATTTCTCTTTCTTCTGTCTTGTTGGTGTGTAGGAATGCCACTGATTTCTGTACATTGATTTTATATCCTGACACTTGACTGAATTCTTGTATGAGTTCTAGCACGTTTCTGGTGGAGTCTTTTGGGTTACCATATAAAGTATCATAGCATCTGCAAAGAGGGAGAGTTTGACTTCTTCTTTGTCGATTTGGAAGCTTTTTATTTCTTTTTGTTGTTTGATCGCTGTGGCTAGGACTTCTAAAACTATGTTGAATAGCAGAGGTGATAGTGGACAACCCTGCCGTGTTCCTGACCTTAGGGGGAAAGCTCTCAGTTTTTCCCCATTGAGAATGACATCCGCTGTGGGTTTCTCATAGATGGCTTTTATGATATTGAGGTATATATACTCTATCCTATACTCTGAAGAGTTTTGATCAGGAAAGGATGCTGTAATTTGACAAAAGCTTTTTCTGCATCTCAATAGATGCAGATCCTCTCAATAGAGGATCATATGTTTCTTGTTCTTTCTTTTATTAATGTATTGTATCACATTGATTGATTTGCGGATGTTGCACCAACCTTGGAGCCCAGGGATAAATCCCACTTGATCATGGTGAATACTCTTTTTGATGTACTGTTGGAAACTACTGGCTAGTATATTGGTGAGAATTTTTGCATCCATTATCATCAAGAATATTGGTTTGTAATTCTCCTTTTGGATGGGGTCTTCATCTGGTTTGGGGATCAAGGTAATGCTCGCCTCAAAAAACGAGTTTGGAAGATTTCCTTCGATTTCTATTTATTGGAAAAGTTTCAGAAGAATAGGTATTAATTCTTCATGAAATGTTTGGTAGAATTCCCCTGGGCAGCCATTGGCCCTGGGCTTTTGTTTGTTGGGAGATTTTTGATGACTGCTTCAATTTCCTTAGTGGGTAGAGGTCTGTTCAGGTTTTCTCTTTCTTCCCGGCTCAATTTTGGTAGTTGATACATCTCTAGGGATGCATCCATTTCTTCCAGGTTATCTAAATGCTGGCATGTAGTTGCTCATAATATGTTTTTTTAATTTTTTTTATTCTTGTGTTAATCACCATACATTACATCATTAGTTTTTGATGTAGGGTTCCATGATTCATTGTTTGTGCATAACACCCAGTGCTCCATGCAGAATGTGTCCTCTTTAATACCCATCACCAGGCTAACCCACCCCTCCACGATCCTCCTCTCTAGAACCTTCAGTTTGTTTTTCAGGGTCCATCGTCTCTCATGGTTTGTCTCCCCCTCTGACTTACTCCCCTTCATTCTTCTCCTCCTGCTATCTTCTTCTTTTTCTTTTTTCTTAACATATGTTGCATTATTTTTTTCAGAAGTACAGATCTGTGATTCAACAGTCCTGCACATTCACAGTGCTCACCATAGCACATACCCTCCCCAGTGGCTATCACCCTGCCACCCCATCCCTAAAAGCGCCCACCATTCCAGCAATACTCAGTTTGTTTCCGGAGATTAAAAATTCCTCATATCACTGAGGTCAAATGATACATGTCTTTCTCTGATTGACTTATTTCACTCAGCATAACACCCTCCAGTTCCATCCACATCATTGCAAAAGGCAAGATCTCATTCCTTTTGATGGCTGCATAATATTCCATTGTGTATATATACCACTTCTTCTTTATCCATTCATCTGTTAATGGACAACTTGGCTCTATCCACAGTTTGGCTATTGTGGACATTGCTGCTATAAACATTGGGGTGCACGTACCCCTTCGGAATCCTACATTAGTATCTTTGTGGTAAATACCCAGTAGTGCAGTTGCTGGATGGTATGGTAGCTCTATTTTCAACGGTTTGAGGAACATTCATACTGTTTTCCAGAGGGGTTGCACCAGCTTGCATTCCCACCAACAGTGTAGGAGGGTTCCCGTTTCTCTGCATCTCAGCCAACATCTGTCGTTTCCTGACTTGTTAATTTTAGCCATTCTGACGGGTGTGAGGTGGTATCTCATTGAGGTTTTGATTTGGATTTCCCTGATGCAGAGCGATGTTGAGCACTTTCTCATGTCTGTTGGCCATTTGGATGTCTTTGGAAAAATGTCTGTTTATGTCTTCTGCCCATTTCTTTATTGGATTATACTTTGGGTGTTGAGTTGGATAAGTTCATTACAGATTTTGGATACCTTTATCTGATATGTCATTTGCAAATATTTTCTCCCATTCTATTGGTTGTCTTTTCGTTTTGTGGACTGTTTCTTTTGCTGTGCAAAAGCTTTTTATCTTGATGAAATCCGAATACTTCATTTTTGCCCTTCCTTCCCTTGCCTTTGGCAATGTTTCTAGGAAGAAGTTGCTGCGGCTGAGGTCGATGAGGTTGCTACCTCTGTTCTCCTTTAGGATTTTGATGGACTCCTGTCTCACATTTAGGACTTTTAACCATTTTGAGTTTATTTTTGTATGCGGTGTAAGGAAATGGTCCAGTTTCATTCTTCTGCATGTGGCTATCCAATTTTCCCAACACCATTTGTTGAAGAGACTGTCTTTTTGCCATTGGACATTCTTTCCTGCTTTATCAAAGATCAGTTGACCATAGAGTTGAGGGTCCATTTATGGGCTCTCGATTCTGTTCCATTGATTTATGGGTCCGTTCTTGTGCCAGTACCATACTGTCTTGATGATGACAGCTTTGTAATAGAGCTGGAAGTCCGGAATTGGGAATCCTCAAGCTTTGCTTTTCTTTTTCATCATTCCTCTGGCTATTCGGGCTCTCTTCTGGTTCCATACAAATTTTAGGATTATTTGTTCCATTTCTTTGAAAAAAGTGGATGGTATTTTGATGGGGATTGCATTGAATGTGTAGATTGCTCTAGGTAGCATTGTCATCTTCACAATATTTGTTCTTCCATTCCATGAGCATGGAACGTTTTTCCATTTCTTTGTGTCTTCTTCAATTTCTTTCCTGAGTATTTTATAGTTTTCTGAGTACAGATCCTTTGCCTCTTTCGTTAGATTTATTCCTAGGTATCTTATGGTTTTGGGTGCAATTGTGAATGGGATTGACTCCTTGATTTGTCTCTCTTCTGTCTTGTTGTTGGTGTATAGTAAGGCCACTGATTTCTGAGCATTGATTTTATATCCTGCTAATTGACTGAATTCCTGTATGAGTTCTAGCCGTTTTGGGGTGGAGTCTTTTGGGTTTTTCACATAGAGTGTCATATCATCTGCAAAGAATGACTTTGACTTCCTCTTTGCTGATTTGGATGCTTTGATTTCTTTTTGGTGTCTGATTGCTGTGACTAGGACTTCTAATACTATGTTGAATAGCAGTGGTGAGAGTGGACATCCCTGCCGCGTTCCTGACCTTAGGGGAATGGCTCTCAGCATTTCCCCATTTAGAATGATATTCACTGTAGGTTTTTCATAGATGGCCTTTATGATATTGAGGGATGTACCCTCTATCACAATACTCTGAAGAGTTTTGATCAAGAACAGATGCTGTAGGGTGCCTGGGTGGCTCAGTTGGTTAAGCAACTGCCTTCGGCTCAGGTCATGATCCCGGAGGCCTGGGATCGAGTCCCACACTGGGCTCCCGGCTCGGTGGGGAGCCTGCTTCTTCCTCTGACCTTCTCCCCTATCATGATTTTCTCTCTATCTCTCTCTCTCAAATAATAAAAAAAATCTTAAAAAAAAAAAGGATGCTGTGCTTTGTCAAAAGCTTTTTCTGCTTCTATTGAGAGGATCATATGATTCTTGTTCTTTCTTTTGTTAATGTATTGTGTCACGTTGACTGATTTGTGGTTGTTGAACCAAACTTGCAGCCCAGGGATAAATCCCACTTGGTCGTGGTGAATAATCCTGTTAATGTACTGTTGGATCCTATTGGCTAGTATTTTGGTGAGAATTTGTGCATCCATGTTCATCAAGGATATTGGTCTGTAATTCTCCTTTTGATGGGGTCTTTGTCTGGTATTGGGATCAAGGTAATGGTGGCCTCATAAAATGAGTTTGGAAGTTTTCCTTCCATTTCTATTGTTTGGAACAGTTTAAGGAGAATAGGTATTGATTCTTCATTAAATGTCTGATAGAATTCCCCTGAGAAGCCATCTGGCCCTGGGCTTTTGTTTGTTGGGAGATTTTTGATGACTGCTTCAATTTCCTTAGTGGTTTTAGGTCTCTTCAGGATTTCTATTTCTTCCTGGTACAATTTTGGTAGTTGATACATCTCTAGGAATGTACTCATTTCTTCCAGGTTATCTAATTTGCTGGCATAGATTTGCTCGTAATATGTTCTTATAATTGTTTGTATCTCTTCGATGTTGGTTGTGATCTCTCCTCTTTCATTCATGATTTTGTTGATTTGGGTAATTTCTCTTTTCTCTTTTCTTTTTTTTTAAGATTTTATTTATTTATTTGACAGAGAGAGACAGTGAGAGCAGGAACACAAGCAGGGGGAGTGGGAGAGGGAGAAGCAGGCTTCCCGTTGAGCAGGGAGCCCGATGTGGGACTCAATGCCTGGACCCTAGGATCAAGACATGATCCGAAGGCAGACGCTTTATGACTGAGCCACCCAGGAACCCTATTTATCTTTTCTTTTTGATTAGACTGTCCAGGAGTTTATCAATCTTGTTAATTCTTTCAAAGAACCAGCTCCTAGTTTCATTGATCTGTTCTATTGTTCTTTGGTCTCTATTTCACTGATTTCTGCTCTGATCTTTATTATTTCTCTTCTCCTGCTGAGTTTAGGCTTTATTTGCTGTTCTTTCTCAAGCTCCGTTAGGTGAAGGGTAAAGTTTTGTATTTGTGACCTTTCTTGATTATTGAGAAAGGCTTGTATTCCTATATACTTTCCTATCAGCACTGCCTTTGCTGTAACCCAAAGATTTTGAACCGTTGTGTTTTCATTTTCATTGGTATCCATGAATTTTTTTAATTTGTCTTTAATTTCCTGGTTGACCCATTCATTCTTTAGTAAGATGCTCTTTAACCTCCATGAATTTGAGTTCTTTCCGACTTTCCTCTTGTGATTGAGTTCTAGTATCAAAGCATTGTGGTCTGAAAATATGCGGGGAATAATCCCAATTTTTGGTACTGGTTGAGACCTGATTTGAGACCTAGGATGTGATCAATTCTGGAGCATGTTCAATGGGCACTAGAGAAGAATGTGTTTTCTTTTGCTTTGGGATGGAATGTTCTGAATATGTCTGTGAAGTCCATTTGGTCCAGTGTGTCATTTAAAGTCTTTATTTCCTTGTTGATCTTTTGCTTAGATGATCTGTCCATTTCAGTGATGGGGGGTGTTAAAGTTCCCCAGTATTATCGTATTGTTGTCAATGTGTTTCTTTGCTTTTGTTATTAATTGGCTTATATCATTGGCTGCTCCCATGTTAGGGACATAGATATTTACAATTGTTAGATCTTCTTGTTGGATAGACACTTTAAGTAGGATATAGTGTCCTTCTTCATCTCTTATTACAGTCTTTGGTTTAAAATCTAGATTGTCTGATATAAGGATTGCCACTCCAGCTTTCTTTTGGTGTCCATTAGCATGGTAAAGGGGTTCCCAACCCCTCACTTTCAATCGGGGGTGTTTTTGGGTCTAAAATGAGTTTCTTGCAGACAGCATATTGATGGGTCTTGTTTTTTAATCCAATCTGATAGCCTGTGTCTTTTGATTGGGGCATTGAGCCCATTTACATTCAGGATAATTATTGAAAGGTATGAATTTAGTGCCATTGTATAGCCTGTAAGGTGACTGTTACTGTATATTTTCTCTGTTCCTTTCTGATCTATGCTGCTTTTAGGCTCTCTCTTTGCTTAGAGGACCCCTTTCAATATTTCTTATACGGTGTTTCATGTTTGCAAATTCCTTTAGTTTTTGTTTGTCCTGGAAGCTTTTTATCTCTCCTTCTATTTTCAATGACTGCCTACCTGGATATAGTATTCTTGGCTGCATATTTTTCTCATTTAGTGTTCTGAAGATATCATGCCTGTCCTTTCTGGCCTGCCAGGTCTCTGTGGATAGGTCTGTTGCCAATCTAATGTTTCTACCATTGTAGGTTACATATCTCTTCTCCCGAGCTACTTTCAGGATTTTCTCTTTGTCTCTGAGACTCCTAAGTTTTACTATGTCGGGGTGTTGACCTATATTTATTGATTTTGAGAGGGGTTCTCTGTGCCTCCTGGATTTTGATGCCTGTTTCCTTCCCCACATTAGGGAATTTCTCTGCTATTATTTGCTCCAATATACCTTCTGCCCCTCTCTCTCTTTCTTCTTCTTCTGGGATCCCAATTATTCTAATGTTGTTTCATCTTATCGTATTGCTTATCTCTCGAATTCTGCCCTCGTGATCCTGTAGTTGTTTATCTTTTTCTCACCTTCTTTATTCTCCATCATTTGGTCTTCTATATCGCTGATTCTCTCTTCTACCTCATTTATCCTAGCAGTTAGTGCCCCCATTTTTGATTGCACCTCATTAAAAGCCTTTTTGATTTCAACGTGGTTAGATTTTAGTTCTTTTATTTCTCCACAAAGGGTTTCTCTAATAACTTCCACGCTTTTTCCAAGCCCAGCAAGTATCTTTAAAGTCATGATTCTGAACTCTAGGTCCGACATCGTACTAACGTCCATATTGAGAAGGTCCCTGGCTGACCGTACTACCTCTTGTTCTTTTTGCTGAGTTGATTTTTTTCATCTTGTCATTTTGTCCAGAGGAGAATACATGAATGGGAGAACAAAATGCTAACAGGTTAACAACGTCCCCAGCAAATATACTCTATACAAATCAGAAAAGACCTGAAACCAGGGGAAAAGAAAGGGAAAGAAAGAAAAAAGAAAGAAGAAAAAAAGGAAAGGAGAAAAACAAAAACAGAACAATACAAAAATAAACAGAATATGATCAAATATGATCAGGCTAGTGCATAGATCAGTGCCACACACTACATTTTGCGCGTATTTTGGTCTGTTAGAAAAAAGTGCCTCCGGGGGCGGAGCAAGATGGCGGGGGAGTAGGAGACCTGGATTTCGTCGGGTCTCAGGAATTCAGCTGAATAGGGATCAAACCATTCTGAACACCTACGAACTCAACAGGAGATCAAAGAGGAGAGTAGCAACAACTATCTGAACAGAGAAGCGACCACTTACTGGAAGGTAGGACGTGTGGAGAAGTGAATCCGAGGCGATATTCGGGAGGATAAAGGGTGGGGGAGGGGCCTCCTCCGGCCGCTTCTGGCAAGTGATAGAGCCGCGGAGCACAAAATTGGACCTTTTAGAAGTCAGCTCCGCTGAGGGACGTCGCTCCAGTGGCTAAGCGGTGGTGGAACCCTCGCGGGACAGTGGGGTCGCAGGACCCGTGGGGTCACAGAAAGACCGGGGGAGCCTCAGTGCGCCAGAGCTCCCAGGTATGGGAGCGGGGAACCCGGCTGCAGAGACAGAGCTGAGGCGCGGGCTCTCGGCTTGGGGTTGCCATAAACTGTGATCTGCGGCCCAGTCGGGCCCCTGCTCCTGCAGCAGGGACCCAACAGTCGGCAGATCCGGGGAGACTCTCCTTCCTTCCCGGGGAGGAGCGGCGCAGGAACGCACCGCAGGGATCTGCTGGGTTTGGAGACTCCACACGGGGTCGGGTGCCAGAGATATAAACGTTCCGTCACAGGCCGGGTGAGCACGCAGTGCGGCCGGAGACCAGGGACAAGGGAGTGACTGCTTTTCTCTGGGGGCGCACTGAGGAGCGGGGCCCTGAGTTCTCAGCTCCTCCGGGTGGAGATTGGGAGGCCACCATTTTTGCCCTGGTCCTCCAAGGCTGTACGGAGAGCTTGCAGGGAACAAAAGCTCCTGAGATCAAACCCGAGCAGCTTGCTTAGCCCGGACAGACAAGGGCGGGGCAATTCAGCCTCCGGCAAAGACATTTGGAAACCACAGCAACAGGCCCC
>NW_027397140.1:3073548-3076849 GCF_003265705.2 Callorhinus ursinus
AGAATAATTGGGATCCCAGAAGAAGAAGAAAGAGAGAGAGGGGCAGGAGGTATATTGGAGCAAATAATAGCAGAGAACTTCCCTAATGTGAGGAAGGAAACAGGCATCAAAATCCAGGAGGCACAGAGAACCCCTCTCAAAATCAATAATAATAGGTCAACACCCCGACATCTAATAGTAAAACTTACGAGTCTCAGAGACAAAGAGAAAATCTTGAAAGCAGCTCAGGAGAAGAGATATGTAACCTACAATGGTAAAAATATTAGAATGGCAACAGACCTATCCACAGAGACCTGGCAAGCCAGAAAGGACTGGCAAGATATCTTCAGAGCACTAAACGAGAAAAATATGCAGCCAAGAATACTATATCCAGCTAGGCTGTCATTGAAAATAGAAGGAGAGATAAAAAGCTTCCAGGACAAACAAAAACTAAAGGAATTTGCAAACACGAAACCAGCCCTCCAAGAAATATTGAAAGGGGTCCTCTAAGCAAAGAGAGAGCCTAAAAGCAGCATAGATCAGAAAGGAACACAGACAACATACAGTAACAGTCACCTTACAGGCAATACAATGGCACTAAATTCATACCTTTCAATAGTTACCCTGAATGTAAATGGGCTCAATGCCCCAATCAAAAGACACAGGCTATCAGATTGGATTAAAAAATAAGACCCATCCATATGCTGTCTGCAAGAGACTCATTTTAGACCCAAAGACACCCCCAGATTGAAAGTGAGGGGGTGGAAAACAATTTATCATGCTAATGGACACCAAAAGAAAGCTGGGGTGGCAATCCTTATATCAGACAAACTAGATTTTAAAACAAAGACTGTAATAAGAGATGAGGAAGGACACTATATCCTACTTAAAGGGTCTATCCAACAAGAAGATCTAACAATTGTAAATATCTATGCCCCGAACATGGGAATAGCCAATTATATAAGGCAATTAATAACAAAAGCAAAGAAACACATTGACAACAATACAATAATAGTGGGGGACTTTAACACCCCCCTGACTGAAATGGACAGATCATCTAAGCAAAAGATCAACAAGGAAATAAAGACTTTAAATGACACACTGGACCAAATGGACTTCACAGACATATTCAGAACATTCCATCCCAAAGCAACGGAATACACATTCTTCTCTAGTGCCCATGGAACATTCTCCAGAATGGATCACATCCTAGGTCACAAATCAGGTCTCAACTGGTATCAAAAGATTGGGATCATTCCCTGCATATTTTTAGACCACAATGCTTTGAAACTAGAACTCAATCACAAGAGGAAATTCGGAAAGAACTCAAATACATGGAGGCCAAAGAGCATCCTACTAAAGATGAATGGGTCAACCAGGAAATTAAAGAAGAATTAAAAAAATTCATGGAAACCAATGAAAATGAAAACACAACTGTCCAAAATCTTTGGGATACAGCAAAGGCAGTCCTGAGAGGAAAGTATATAGCAATACAAGCCTTTCTCAAGAAACAAGAAAGGTCTCAAATACACAATCTAACCCTAAACCTAAAGGAGCTGGAGAAAGAACAGCAAAGAAAGCCTAACCCCAGCAGGAGAAGAGAAATCATAAAGATCAGAGCAGAAATCAATGAACTAGAAACCAAAAGAACAGTAGAACAGATCAACGATACTAGGAGCTGGTTCTTTGAAAGAATTAACAAGGGCGCCTGGGTGGCTCAGTTGGTTAAGCGACTGCCTTCGGCTCAGGTCATGATCCTGGAGTCCCGGGATCGAGTCCCGCATCGGGCTCCCCCCTCATTGGGGAGTCTGCTTCTCCCTCTGACCCTCTTCCCTCTCGTGCTCTCTATCTCTCATTCTCTCTCTCTCTCTCTCTCAAATAAATAAATAAAAATTTAAAAAAAAAGAAAGAATTAACAAGATTGATAAACCCCTGGCCAGACTGATCAAAAAGAAAAGAGAAATGAGCCAAATCAACAAAATCATGAATGAAAGAGGAGAGATCACAACCAACACCAAAGAAATACAAACAATTATAAGAACATATTATGAGCAACTCTATGCCAGCAAATTAGATAACCTGGAAGAAATGGGTGCATTCCTAGAGATGTATCAACTACCAAAACTGAACCAGGAAGAAATAGAAAACCTGAACAGACCTATAACCACTAAGGAAATTGAAGCAGTCATCAAAAATCTCCCAAGAAAAAAAAGCCCAGGGCCAGATGGCTTCCCATGGGAATTCTATCAGACATTTATTCTCCTGAAACTGTTCCAAAAAATAGAAATGGAAGGAAAACTTCCAAATTCATTTTATGAGGCCACCATTACCTTGATCCCAAAACCAGACAAATATCCCATCAAAAAGGAGAATTACAGACCAATATCCTTGATGAACATGGATGCACAAATTCTCACCAAAATACTAGCCAATAGGATCCAACAGTACATTAAAAGGATTATTCACTACGACCAAGTGGGATTTATCCCTGGGCTGCAAGGCTGGTTCAACATCCGCAAATCAATCAACGTGATACAATACATTAACAAAAGAAAGAACAAAGATCATATGATCCTCTCAATAGAAGCAGAAAAAGCATTTGACAAAGTACAGCATTCTTTCTTGATCAAAACTCTTCAGAGTATAGGGATAAAGGGTCCATACCTCAATATCATAAAAGCCATCTACGAAAAACCTACAGCGAATATCATTCTCAATGGGGAAAAGCTGAGAGCTTTTCCCCTAAGGTCAGGAACGAGGCAGGGATGTCCACTCTCACCACTGCTCTTCAACATAGTATTAGAAGTCCTAGCCACAGCAATCAGACAACAAAAAGAAATCAAAGGCATCCAAATCGGCAAAGAGGAAGTCAAACTCTCACTCTTTGCAGATGATATGATACTGTATGTGGAAAACCCAAACGACTCCACCCCAAAACTGCTAGAACTACTAGAGGAATTCTGTCAAGTAGCAGGCTATAAAATCAATGCACAGACATCAGTGGCATTCCTATACACCAACAACAAGACAGAAGAGAGACAAATCAAGGAGTCGATCCCATTCACAATTGCACCCAAATCCATTAGATACCTAGGAATAAATCTAACCAAAGAGGCAAAGGATCTGTACTCAGAAAACTATAAAATACTCAGGAAAGAAATTGAAGAAGACACAAAGAAATGGAAAAACGTTCCATGCTCATGGATTGGAAGAACCAACATTGTGAAGATGTCAATGCTACCTAGAGCAATCTACACATTCAATGCAATCCCCATCAAAATACCATCCACTTTTTTCAAAGAAATGGAACAAATAATCCTAA
>NW_027397140.1:3076949-3131610 GCF_003265705.2 Callorhinus ursinus
GGCATCACAATTCCAGACTTCCAGCTCTATTACAAAGCTGTCATCATCAAGACAGTATGGTACTGGCACAAAAACAGACACAGAGATCAATGGAACAGAATCGAGAGCCCAGAAATGGACCCTCAACTCTATGGTCAACTTATCTTTGACAAAGCAGGAAAGAATGTCCAGTGGAAAAAAGACAGTCTCTTCAACAAATGAATGGTGTTGGGAAAATTGGACAGCCACATGCAGAAGAATGAAACTGGACCATTTCCTTACACCACACACAAAAATAGACTCCAAATGGTTGAAAGACCTAAACGTGAGACAGGAGTCCATCCAAATCCTAAAGGAGAACACAGGTAGCAACCTCTTCGACCTCAGCCACAGCAACTTCTTCCTAGAGACATCACCAAAGGCACAGGAAGCCAGGGCAAAAATGAACTATTGGGATTTCATCAAGATAAAAAGCTTTTGCACAGCAAAAGAAACAGTCCACAAAACCAAAAGACAACCGACAGAATGGGAGAAAATATTTGCAAATGACATATCAGATAAAGGGCTAGTATCCAAAATCTATAAAGAACTTATCAAACTCAACAGCCAAAGAACAAATAATCCAATCAAGAAACGGGCAGAAGACATGAACAGACATTTCTCCAAAGAAGACATCCAAATGGCCAACAGGCACATGAAAAAGTGCTCAACATCGCTCAACATCAGGGAAATCCAAATCAAAACCTCAATGAGATACCACCTCACACCCGTCAGAATGGCTAAAATTAAGAAGTCAGGGAACGACAGATGTTGGCCGGGATGTGGAGAAAGGGGAATCCTCCTACACTGTTGGTGGGAATGCAAGCTGGTGCAACCCCTCTGGAAAACAGTATGGAGGTTCCTCAAACAGTTCAAATTAGAGCTACCATTCGATCCAGCAATTGCACTTCTGGGTATTTACCCCAAAGATACAAATGTAGGGACCCGAAGTGGTACGTGCACCCCAATGTTTATAGCAGCAATGTCCACAATAGCCAAACTGTGGAAAGAGCCAAGATGTCCATCGACAGATGAATGGATACAGAAGAAGTGGTGTATATACACAATGGAATATTATGCAGCCATCAAAAGGAATGAGATCTTGCCATTTGCAACGACGTGGATGGAACTGGAGGGTGTTATGCTGAGTGAAATAAGTCAATCAGAGAAAGACATGTATCATATGACCTCACTGATATGAGGAATTCTTAATCTCAGGAACAAACTGAGGGTTGCTGGAGTGGTCGGGGGTGGGAGGGATGGGGTGGCTGTGTGATGGACATTGGGGAAGATATGTGCTACGGTGAGCGCTGTGAATTGTGTAAGACTGTTGAATCACAGATCTGTACTTCTGAAACAAATAATGCAACATACTTTAAGAAAAAAGAAAAAGAAGAAGATAGCAGGAGAGGAAGAATGAAGGGGAGTAAGTCAGAGGGGGAGACGAACCAGGAGAGATGATGGACTCTGAAAACAAACTGAGGTTTCTGGAGGGGAGGAGGGTGGGGGGATGGGTTAGCCTGGTGATGGGTTTTGAGGAGGGCACATTCTGCATGGAGCACTGGGTGTTAGGAACAAACAATGAATCATGGAACAGTACACCAAAACAAATTATGTAATATATGGTGATTAACATAACAATAAAAAAATCTAAGAATAAAAAAGAAAAAGAAAAAAGTGCCTCCTAAAATTTTTAAGGAAGAAAGACTTATATATACAAAATAAGGGTTGATACAATGAAGGGATGGAAGTTGACTGTAAAGATGAAAATTATCAAAGATTTTATAAAAGGAATGATAAGAAGAAGTTCTTTGGAAAAAGAAAGAAGATTTTAAATAAAAGAAAAAAAAAAGGAGAGAATGTGATCAGGCAGGAGACTAGAACAAAGCCATACACTAGTGACTTAGGGTATATTTTGATCTGTTAGAAGAATCCGTATCTCATAATTTTAAAAAAAGTACAACTTATATATATATGCCAAGAATAAGGGTAACTACTATGAAGGGATAAAATATGACTCTAAAAATGAAAAATAAACAATGTTTTTTTTAAGAAAGGGATTGATAGTTGTTGGTTGAAAAAGGGAAAAAGAAAAATTAAAAAAAACAGTTAATAAAATTAACTTTGAAAAACTAATGAATCATGGTAAAAAAAAAAAGCCATGAATTCTATGGGCATTATTCCCCTAGCGCTGGAGTTCTCCCGTTCTCCTTGATCAGTAAACTTGGTCTTGGCGTGCTGGCTGTTTGTGCTGATCTTCTGGGGGAGGGTCCTGTTGCCGTGGTTCCCAAATGTCTTTCCCGGAGGCGGAATTGCCCCGCCCTTGTTGGTCCGGCCTAAGCAAGCTGCTCGGGTTTGCTCTCAGGAGCTTTTGTTCCCTGCAAGCTTTGGGTAAAGCTTTGGAGGACCAGGGTGAAAATGGTGGCCTCCCAATCTCCACCCGGAGGAGCTGAGAACTCGGATCCCTGCTCCTCAGTGCGCCCCCAAAGAAAAGCAGTCACTCTCGTCTCCCTGGTCTCCGGATGCACTCTGTGCTCACCTGGCCTGTGACCAAGTGTTTCTGTCTCTGGCACCCGATCCCCTGTGGAGTCTCCAAACCCAGCAGATCCCTACGGTGCGTGCCTGCGCCGCTCCTCCTGGGGGAGGAAGGGGAGTCTCCCTGGCTCTGCCACTTTTTGGGTCCCTGCTGGAGGAGCAGTGGCCCAACTGGGCCGCGGATCACAGCTTATGGCAACCCCAAGCTGAGAGCCCGCGGCTAGGCTCCGTCTCGGCAGCCAGCTTCCCTGCTCCGATTCCTGGGAGCTCTGCTGCACTCAGGCATCCCCGGTTTTTCTGTGACCCCGAGGGTCCTGAGACCACACTGTCCCACGAGGGTTCCACCCCCCGCTTAGCCACTGGAGCGACGTCCCTCAGTGGAGCCAAGTTCTAAATGTTCCGTTTTTGTGCTCAGCGGCTCTATCACTTGCCAGAAGCGCCCGATGGAGGCCCCCTCCCCCGCCGTCTATCCTCCCGAATATTGCCTCAGATTCACTTCTCCGCACGTCCTACCTTCCAGAAAGTGGTCGCTTCTCTCTTCAGAGAGTTGTTGCTATTCTTCCCTTCAATCTCCTGTTGAGTTCGTAGGTGTTCGGAATGGTTCGATCCCTATTCAGCTGAATTCCTGAGACCAGACGAAATCCTGATCTCCTACTTCCCTGCCATCTTGCTCCGCCCCCTCATAATATGTTTTTATAATTGTTTGTATTTCTTTGGTGTTAGTTGTGATCTCTCCTCATTCATTCATGATTTTGTTGATTTGGTCCTTTCTCTTTTCTTTTTGATAAGTCTGGCAAGGGTTTATCAATCTTATTAATTCTTTCAAAGAACCAGCTCCTAGTTTTGTTGATCTGTTCTACTGTTCTTTTCATTTCTATTTCATTGATTTCTTCTCTGATCTTTATTATGTCCCTTTTCCTGCTGGGTTTAGGCTTTATTTGCTGTTCTTTCTCCAGCTCCTTTAGGTGTAGGGTTACATTGTGTATTTGAGACTTTTCTTGTTTCTTGAGAAAGGCTTGTATTGCTATATACTTTCCTCTTTGGACTGCCTTTGCTATATCCCAGAAATTTTGAAAAGTTGTGTTTTAATTTTCATTTGTTTCCATGAATTTTTTTAATTCTTATTTAATTTTCTGGTTGACCTATTCATCATTTAGTATGTTGCTCTTTAGCCTCCATGTATTTGAGTTCTTTCTGACTTTCCTCTTGTGATTGAGTTCTAGTTTCAAAGCATTGTGTCTGAAAATATGCAGGGAATAATCCCAATCTTTTGGTACCGGTTGAGACCTGATTTGTGACCTAGGATGTGATCTCTTCTGGAGAATGTTCCATGGGCACTAGAGAAGAATGTGTAGTCTGTTGCTTTGGACTGGAATGTTCTGAATATATCTCTGAAGTCCATTCGGTCCAGTGTGTCATTTTAAGTCTTTATTTCCTTGTTGATCTTTAGCTTAGATGATCTGTCCATTTCAGTGATGGGGGGGTGTTAAAGTTCCCCAGTATTATCGTATTGTTGTCGATGTGTTTCTTTGGTTTTGTTATTAATTGACTTATATAATTGGCTGCTCCCATGTTAGGGGCAGAGATATTTACAGTTGTTAGATCTTCTTGTTGGATAGACCCTTTAAGTAGGGTATAGTGTCCTTCTTCATCTCTTATTACACCCTTTGGTTTAAAACCTAATTTGTCTGATACAAGGATTGCCACCCCAGCTTTCTTTTGGTGTCCATTAGCATGGTAAATTGTTTTCCACACCCTCACTTTCAATCTGGGGGTGTCTTTGTGTCTAAAATAAGTGACTTGCAGATAGTATATCAATGGGTCTTGTTTTTAAATCCAACGTGATAGCCTTTGTCTTTTGATTGGGGCATTTAGCCCATTTACATTCAGGGTATCTATTGAAAGATATGAATTTAGTGCCATTGGATTGCCTGTTAGGTGACTCTTACTGTATATTGTCTGGTTCTTTTCTGGTCTATGTTACTTTTAGGCTCTCTCTTTGCTTAAAGAACCCCTTTCAATATTTCTTGTAGGGCTTGTTTTGTGTTTGCAAATTCCTTTAATTTTTGTTTGTCCTGGAAGGTTTTATTTCTCCTTCTTTTGTCAATGACAGCCTAGCTGGATATAGTATTCTTGGCAGCATATTTTTCTCATTTAGTGCTCTGAATATATCATGCCATTCCTTTCTGGCCTGCCAGGTCTCTGTGGATGGGTCTGTTGCCAATCTAATGTTTCTGCCATTGTAGATTACAGATCTCTTCTCCTGAGCTGCTTTCAGGATTTTTTCTTTGTCTCTGAGACTCATAAGTTTCATATTAGATGTCGGCTGTTGACCTATTTTTAGTGATTTTTGAGGGGTTCTCTCTGCCTCCTGGATTTTGATGCCTGTTTCCTTCTCAATATTAGGGAAGTTCTCTGCTATAATCTGCTCCTCTCTTTCTCCTTTACCTGGGATCCCAATTTTCTAATGTTGTTTCATCTTATGGTATCACTTATCTCTCGAATTCTGCCCTCGTGATCCTGTAGTTGTTTATCTCTCTTTTTCTCAGCATCTTTATTTTCCATCATTTGGTTTTCTCTATCACTAATTCTCTCTTCTGCCTCATTTATCCTAGCAATTGGAGACTCCATTTTTTATTGCACCTCATTAATAGCCTTTTTGATTTCAACTTGGTTAGATTTTAATTCTTTAATTGTCCAGAAAGTGTTTCTCTAATAACTTCCATGCTTTTTTCAAGCCCAGCTACTATCTTTAAAATCATCATTCTGAACTCTAGTTCCAACGTCGTACCAATGTCCGTATTGATTAGGTACCTGGCAGTCGGCATTGCCCCTTTTTCTTTTTGTTGAGGTGATTTTTTCTGTCTTATCATTTTGTCCAGAGGAGAACAGATGAATGAGAGAACAAAATGCTAACAGGGTAACAACGTCCCCAGAAAATATACACTAAACAAATCAGAAAAGATCTGAAACCAGGGTTAAAGAAAGGGAAAGAAGAAAAAAGAAATAGGAAAAGTTAAAAACAAACAAAAACAAAACAAAGAAAACAGAATATGATCAAATATGATCAGGCTGGTGCATAGATCAGTGCCACACACTAGGTTTTGGGTGTATTTTGGTCTGTTAGAAGAAAGTGCCTCCTAATATTTTAAAGAAAGAAAAACTTATATATGTACAACAATAAGGGTTAATACAATGAAGGGATGGAATATGACTGTAAAGATGGAAAGTATGAAAGATTTTATAAAAGGAATTGATAGGATAAGAAGTTGGTTGAAAAAAGAAAGAAGAGGATTTAAAAAAAAAGGGGGGAGAGAATGTGATCAGGCAGGAGACTGGAGAAAAGCCATACAATAGAGATTTAGGGTGTGTTTTGATATGTTAGAAGAAACTGTATCTCAAAATTTTAAAGTGAGAACGACTTGTATATATATACCAAAAATAAGGACAACTATTGTGAAGGGATAGAATATGACTCTAAAAATGAAAAATAAAAATGTTTTTTAAAAAGGGAATTGATAAGATGTTGGTTGAAAAAGGGAAAAAGAAAAATTCAAAACACAAAAAAAGATAGTTAAAAAAATTAACTGAAAGACTAAAGAATCATGGGGAAAAAGCCATAAATTATATGTGCAGTATTCCCCTAGCGCTGGTATTCTTCCATTCTCATTGATTGGTAAACTTGGTCTTGGCTGGCTGGTCTTGCTGATTTTCTGGGGGAGGGGCCTGTTGCCGTGGTTCCCAAATGTCTTTGTAGTTGTCGGAATTGCCCCACCCTTGCCTGGTCCGGGCTAAGTAATCTACTCAGGTTTGCTCTCGGGAGCTTTTGTTCCCTGCAAGCTTTCCGTATAAGTTTGGAGGAAGAGAGTTAAAATGGAGGCCTCCCAATCTCTGCCCCAGAGGAGCCAAGAACTTGGGGCCCCACTCCTTAGGTAGCCCCCAGAAAAAAGCAGTCAGTTACTCCCGTCTCCCAGGTCTCCTGCCACACTCCGTGCTCACCTGGCCTGTGACCAAACATTTCTATCTCTGGCTCATGACCCCATGTGGAGTCTCCAAACCCAGCAGATCCCTGCGGTGCGCTCCTGCGCCGCTCCTCCCTGGGGAGAAAGGGGAGTCTCCCTGGATCTGCCGCTTGT
The DNA here is from genome assembly GCF_003265705.2 of Callorhinus ursinus. NCBI lineage: Eukaryota > Metazoa > Chordata > Mammalia > Carnivora > Otariidae > Callorhinus > Callorhinus ursinus. Next base: position 3,083,639 of record NW_027397140.1, read on the forward strand.
TGGGTCCCTGCTGGAGGAGAAGTGGCCCGACTGTGTCGCCGATCACAGTTTATGGCAACCCCAAGCTGAGAGCCCGCGCCTCAGCTCTGTCTCTGCAGCCGGCTTCCCCACTCCAATACGTGGGATCGCTGCTGCTCTCATGCACCCCCAGTCTTCCTGTGACCCCAAGGGTCTTGAGACCACACTGTCCCAGAGAGGTTTCCACCCCCTGATTAGCCACTGAAGCATCATCCCTCAAAGGAGCAGACTTCTAAAAGTTCCAGATTTTGTGCTCCACTGCTCTATCACTTGCCCAAAGCGGCTGACGGAGGCCCCCTACCCTGCAGTCTATCCTCCCAAATATCACCTCAGATTCCCTTTTCCACACGTCCTACCTTCCAGAAAGTTGTTGCTTTTCTGTTCAGAGAGTTGTTGCTATTCTTTTCTTTGATCTCCTGTTGAGTTCGTAGGTGTTCAGAATGGTTTGATCCCTATCCAGTAATTCCTGGGACCAGATGAAATCCAGGTCTCCTACTCCTTCTCCATCTTGCTCCTCCCCCCACTCCCCCTGCTTTTGTTCCCTCTCTTGCTGTCTCTCTCTCTGTCAAAAAAAAAAAAAAATCTTAAAAAAATAGGTGATTTCTCCATTGCAGCATTCTTGTAGGCAATGCCACCTGTATTAGTTTTCTATTTCTGCTATAACAGATTTAGCATTTTAAATCAATACTTATTACCTCACAATTATGTAGGTCAGAAGTCTGGGTACAGTGGGGCTCACCTTAGGGCATCTGTTTAAAGTCTTATAAGACAATTATTGGGGTGCCTGGGTGGCTCAGTCAGTTAAGCGTCTGCCTTTGGCTCAGGTCATGATCCCAGGGTCCTGGGATCGAGCCCCACATCAGGCTCCCTGCTTCTCCCTCTCCCACTCCCCCTGCTTGTGTTCCCTCTCTCACTATCTCTCTCTGTCAAATAAATAAATAAAGACTTTAAAAAAAAGTCTTATAAGACAATTATCAAGGCATCAGCAGAACTGTATTCCTTTCAGGAGGCTCTGGGGAGAATTCATTTCCAAGTTTATTCAAGTAGTTGGTCCAATTCAACTCCTTGTGGTTATAGACCTGAGGTTGCTGGTTCCTTGTTGTCTGTCCGCCGAGGGTTGGTCTTGTGCCCAGAGGCTGCTGAATTCTTTCTCATGCTTTCCATGTGGCCCCCTCCAGTAGTGTTGAGTTGAATTCCTCTCCTACTTTAAATCTTTCAATTCTCCCTTCTGCCATATCTCTCTGACTCTAGCCAAAGAAAGTATTCTGACTTCAAAGGCTCATATAATTATATGGCCCCAGTTGGATAATCAGAATTATCTCTATATCTTTTTTTAATTATGTCATGTTAATCACCATACATTACATCATTAGTTTTTGATGTAGGGTTCCATGATTCATTTTTGCATTTGTAACCACTTTTGTCATATAATGTAACATATTTGCAAGATCCAGGGCTTAAGGTGTGAACTTCTTTCAGGGTCCATTCTGCTTACCACACCATCATTCTTCTACTTGCTTAATATTCTATATTTTTTTGTAGTGTAGTTGGAAGTAACTAATGGGCAATGATGAAATAACTTGTGGGGTACTTAAAATATAAATATTGTTTCAAGGTGTAAGAAAAATAAAATCACTTAAGATCTCATACTTTATTTTAGATTTATTAAAGGATCCAATAGACCCATATATTAATTATAAAATATAATGCTATTCTGTGCTGGCCTCAGCCTATTGATAGCTAGTGTTATGGTCAGACTGGCTCTTGTGGTTCTTATTATGATTGCAAGACACCCTCATCAATAACCATCAGGAAACTGAAAAAATAACAAGGTTTATTACTCACACATACTAAAGGGTAAAAGGCATGCCTGGAACCACACAAAGAGATCACAGCTAGAGAGAGAGAGGGATGTTTTTATTAGGGTTGAGGGAGGGAGCCTAGGATTTCACAGGTTCACCCTTTATTGGTGAGTTTAAATTTTAAGATCTGGAAGAAGAGAGAAAAGAAAAGAAAAAATGGCCAGTTATCTAAAGGAACCAAAGACCTTTAAATAAAAGAACTTCAAGGTGGGGTGGCCCAGCTCTTGATTCAATTCCATGGCTGGCAATGTGTTTATTCAAGATAGCCCTCCTTGAAGTGAATCCCTCTGCGATCAAAGTTTAAGTCAGGCGCTTGAATTCCAGAATAAATAATAAATAAATAAAAATAAGAGAAGAGAAGAGAAAAGAAAAGAAAAACTAACTGCCAGGACTTACACTACAAATACATTTCATTTCATTAAAAATAAGTAAAATTGTTCCTCTTTGGTGGGGTGACCTCTAAGAAAGAATAAAAGTCTTACAAAATGTAAATCCTTATAAATAGCTTGAAATGCTTAAAAAAGAAACTCAAAAACTAAAAGTAGGTCCAATGGAAACTGATGGTTTTCCAAAGGTTAAAAATTCAAACTGTTTTCAATATGGACACCTACACTATGGCTAAAACATAGAGAAAATGCTTAAACTTAGCAGTTTTTGTTTAGGTCTATTATAAGAAAATTCATTAAAATTTTTTAATACTGAAATAGACCACCAAGGGAGATAATCATATTTCTTTTGCTTAAATATGCTTATGAACACAACTGAAAAGTAGAGAAAAAATGTAATGGTCTGTTAAGGGTCTTTCTAATTCCATTCACGTTGGAATTTTGTTTTATTTCTTACTAATGCTCCTTAGGATCCCTCCATTTCCACTTTGCTGCCATACAGACATATGCTTTGATTTGTTTGTCTGCTTTTCCACTGAGATTATGTCATGAATGCTGTCAGCAGAGCTGCCTGGCATAATGAAAAGTACCCATAAAAATTAGAAAATTAGCTCCTAGTCAATTTTTCTACTTACTTGCTATATATTCTTATTGATCACTAAAACTATGCATATTTCACAAAATTGTTATGGGTCAAAATAAACTAATAAGGTTATATATGCTTTGTAATGTGGAATACAGATATTAGATAATAATATAGCATAAATGCTGTTCCCACTCATTGTTTCAAATTTTTTTAGATTTATTATTTTTTTCAGATTTTATTTATATGTTATTATTTCTTTTCTTCGTGCAAAGGATTTCCAAGATTCCTGCCCACTGCAACAGCAAGTATATCGATTCACTTTACTTCCTACTTTCTCTACTTGTCATCTATCCTGGCACAAGAAATTGGCAAAATCAGTCAAATGCAGGTGCTCTTCACTCAGAATCTTGATGACTGATCTATATTACCTTCATAGGACAGAATTATGTTATTAAGTCAGAATTTCTGATATAAATACATAGATTGACATTGTATTTCTAATAATTCAAGCTCATATTTACCTATCACTTGTTAACAGGTAAAAATAAACAAGAAAAACACCAGAAACATGTATACTATGATGGCTAATTTTATGTGTTAACTTGACTGGATCATGGGGTGACCAGATATTTAGCTAATCATTATTTCTGGGTCGGCCTGTGAGGGTGTTTCTGGATGAAATTAGCATTTGAATCAGTGGACTTAGTAAAACAGACTGCCCTCCCCAGTGTAAGTGGGCATCCTCCAATCTGTTAAGGGTCTGAACAGAACAAAATGTGGAGGAAAGATGAATTTGCTTGTTCTGCCTAACTGAACTGGGACATCTTATCTCCTCCTCTGCCTTCAGACTGAGACTTAACACAGTCAGCTGCCTTTGTTCTTAGACCTTCAGACTTGGACTGAATCATACCACTGGCTTTCCTGGGTCTCCAGGTTGCAGATGACAGATCTTTTCAGTTTCCATAATTGCATAAGCCAATTCCTCATAAAAATCTGTCTCTCTGACACTAAATATATATGTGTTATAGGTATACGTATATATATTTTATGTTTTCTTAATGGGTTCAAATTGTTTTTCTTTTCAGAAACTGCAGCAGTTGGTTAGCAATTCTAACTAAAATGTTATAAGCTGAGGGCCATCTCACTTTTCTCTTCAGGCATTCAATCAACAGAATCCCTACAAATAAGATTTAGAGAAGGACTGATAAGTCTCAGTGTGAGTAGGGGAAGAGGTGTTCTCTCTCTCCCCTCCTGTTCCCTATTCCCCACATACTTTCTCTGACATGATTGTTTTATAGCCAAATACAACCCAAACTCATAACACAGCAACCAGTCATCTCCAATATCACTTATTCTCTTGCCACCCCCACAATAGGAAGCAAAAGTAGGAGGGATATATATATGTATATATACACACCCTATTGGTTCTGTTTCTCTGGAGAATTCTGACTAACACAATAACCATCTTTTTAACTTCATGTCAGTTTTTTTTAAGGAAATATACATAGTATCACATTGCCTTTTATTTTTCTTTTATATTTCTTTTTTTAAACTATTTATTTATTTAAGAGAGAGAGTGAGAGCGAGGGAAGGGACAGAAGGAGAGGGAGAGAGAAAATCTTGAGCAGACTCCCTGCTGAGCATGGAGCCTGACTTTAGGCTCAATCTTACCTGAAATCACCACCCACGCCAAAACCAAGAGTCAGACGCTCAACCAACTGAGCCACCCAGGTTCCTCTCTTCTATCTTTCTTATATTTACTTTTATATTGTGAGTGATTGTGTATTTTTTGTCAAGATTACCTGTTTCATTATTATATAGCATAAGAAGTAAAATTTCAAGATAATTATTTTTCTTTACTAACTTTAATCACTTGAATGAGGAAAATCATCTGAAATTAAACAGCGTGGGTAAAGAATACTCAAGAATTTGAGGATTTAGATTGACTGTATACAGTTACAGAAGATATTTCCTGAAGAACCTTAAAGTTATCACTTGGCCTCTCCATAAGTTACCAAGTTTGTGGCTACTGAGTTATAAATCCTAACAAATATACAGCGTTATATAAATAGCTAGACCCACTTATAATGAAAAGTGTGCTGGAGTTTTGTGGAAATTCAAATTATCAAACATTCTAAGAAATAGTCAAATGGAAATGGGAATTCTGAGGATCTTAATATTTTAAGGGTACAAAGAAAACATTTTTTACCTTAAAGAGATGTTCAGCATCACACCAAAAAAGAAGTAAGAATTTAGCAGATGTGTCACTGGCAATCTGGAGTATTCAGAAATGCTTGAAGTTTGACAGAACCAAATGAACATGTATCATGTATTCTTCCTAGGCCGGCTCTAGCTGTGTATATAAAATGTAGAAGGAACTCTTTTCTCATTTCACCCATAGGATTTATAACTCAGTAGCCACATCATGATTCAAGTCCAAGTCACTGTAACTTGTAGATCTCTTCCCTCCTCCATATCTGAGCTAACTTCAAGCTTCAGAAAGTGAAAACTATGTGTGTTTTTTGTAGAATGCTTTGTCAACCAATTAATATTTTCAGAGCCATCAAACTATATATATGTTTTTTTATATAAATATATATATTTAAAATATATATATAGTTTCTAGTTCAATATTATTTTATAAATGTATTTTCTTTCTTTACCCAAGCATTTAACTAATCTTTTGCTTGGCCACTAACTTACTCCATTTGTTCATCTATTTGGTGCCAAAATATCTGTTCTTCTCAGTCTAATCAGTCAGAAATGCTGTCTAACATGTTAAATTATTTTGATAAGTTGTCAATAACTGACTCTATTTTAGACTGACAGTGATAACAGATTTACCCCAAGTTGATTCTCCTAAAATTTCTTCATAGAATATAATGTTTTCACATTTTTTCATGGATTTATTAAAAATTTGAGAGAATTAGGGGTGCCTGCGTGGCTCAGTCAGTTAAGAGTCTGTCTTCAGCTCAGGTCATGATCCCAGGGTACTGGGATTGAGCCCCACATCAGGCTCCCTGCTCAGGGGAAAGCCTGCTTCTCCCTCTCCCTCTGCTGCTCCCCCTGCTTATGCTCTCTCTCTCTCTCTCTCTCTGTCAAATAAATAAAATCTTTAAAAAATTTTTGAGAGAATTCATTCAACTTCTTAATTTTACAGATGAGAAAATATATTCATTTAACAAATAACTTATGCATCTATTATTAAAATGTTATTTTGAAATAATTTTAGACTTACAGAAAATTGCAAAGATAATACAGTGTATTCCTGTATATCCCCCACATAGCTTCCCTAAATGTTATCCTGTATGACCATAATAAATTTATCAAGACTAATATAGTATATCACTAATTTACTAAACTCTATACTTGATTCGTTTCACCAGTTTTTGTGCTAATGTCCTTTTTCTGTTCTAGAATTAGTCAGGGCTTCACATCTGATCTGGCATTTAGCTGCCAAGTCTTGTTAGATTCTTCTTCAGTTTGGGACAGCTTCTCAGACTTTCCTTGTCTTTCATGACCTTAGCAGTTTTAGAGTACTGGTCACAATTTGGGTTTATCTGATGTTTTCGCACAGTTCATTTGAGGTTACCTTTTTTTGTTCGTGCATTATATCAGGTAATGCATGATGCCTTATTACATCTTGATCATTTTGTTAAGGTGGTGTCTTCTGGTTTCTTCACTAGAAAGTTATGATTTTTCCCTTTGTAATTAATAAATATACTGGGAGAGATACTTTGAGATTATACAAATATCTTGTTTCTTCTTTTTCCCCACTGATTTTAGCATCTATTAGTGGACCTTGCCTACAGTAATTTTACTGTATTGTTTTCTTCATGATCATTCTGTGTGTCCTTCATGCCTTCTACATTCATTAATTGGAATTTTTCTGCAACAAAGAGTTGGTTTCTTACTTATTTACTTATTTATTTATTTAATTATTTGTGTATAGCAATATATTAGTATATATTTTTATCTTATGACTTGCTACTACTGTTTATTTTCTTGATCAAAATGTTTCAGATTTGGCTACTGGGTGTCCCTTCGAGTTGGCTTCTGTATCCTTCAACATGTCACCATCATTTAAACATATTTTTTATTGAAGTATAGTTGATATGCAACATTACCTTAGTTTCAGGTGTACAGTCACCATCATTTTGTAAGCTCTTCCTTGCTTTCTGACACCACAAGATCCTCCAGTTTTATCTTGCATTTTTGCTGCCCCAGACCATTTCAGAGAGCCCTGGGTCCTTCTATTGGAAAACAGTATCAGGAACCAAGATATAGATGCTATAATTGAGCACCTATTAAGTGTTCTGTTTTAGAAACTTGATGAATAATAGTGAACAAACAGATTAAAAATCTCTCCCCATTTGGGATTTGCATTCTAGTTTGGGAGCATAAGTAGTAATCTGGAAGAAGGTGCTAAATGCTAACGGTAAAATTCAGCAGTGAGAAAGGAAACAGAAGTGCTAGAGACAGTGGGGATTTGATAGAGATCACAATGCCATATGAAATAGAAAGATTAGAATGATCTTTATTGAAAAGGTGAAATTTGAGCAAAGACTTGAGGAGGTAAGGAAGTTGTTTTAGTTGTCTCTAGCTGCTATAATGAAACACCATAGACTGGATGACTTAAAAACCAGACATTTATTTCCCATAGTTCTGGAGGCTGGGAAGTCCAAGATCAAGGTACAGACAGATTCAGTTCTTGGCAAGGCCCAACTTTCTGGCTTGTAGATAGTTGCCATCTTGCTGTTTACCTACATGGCCTTTCTCACCTAGTGCAATTGGAGAGTTCTATATTCCTTTTTTTATAAGGTACTAATCCTGTTAAGAGGATCCCACCTGTGACCTATCTAAACCTAATTAGTTCTCAAAGACCCTCCTTCCAATGTCACCCATTAGAGTTTAGGGCTTCGATATATGAATTTTGGGAAGACACAAACATTCAGTCCATAACAGAAATTGACTACCAAGTATCTGGATAAGGTGTATTCAAGGAAGAGAAAGTCAGTGGAAAATTCTTAAGCATGAGGAAGACTGTTTTGTCTAAGAATACCAGAAAGGCCAATGTAACTGAAGGGAAAGGAACAGGAAAAGAAGCCCAAGAGGAAAGCTGACAGAAAGGATCACAGAAAGCCAAATAACTTAGGGCTCTCTAGGTCACTGTAAGTCCAGAGGCTTTGAGCAGAGGAGTGGCCAGATTAAATGCAGGTTTGTTAGGTATCACATTGGTTGTTGCATTGAGAATGAGCTGTTAAGTGGTAAGGGTAGTGGTATGTAGACCCTGCAGTCTACATAGAGGTGAAAGATGAGAGCAGGTCAGGTGATGGTGGTATCAAGGGAGGTAATCAGAAGTGGACATTTTATATATTTTGATGTAAAGTCAACACTTTAGATGTGTGATATGTGAAAAAAGGAGTTAAAATTTTGGTTTGAGCAACTAGAAAGGTAGGATTGTCATCAACTGAACTGTAGGAGGCTTAATGTAGAGCAGGTTTGACAAAATATCAGAGCCTCTATTTCCTTACTTTTTTCTTTTTTTTAAGTAAGCTTCATGCTCAGCATGGAGCCCAACATGGAGCTTGAACTTGCAAACCTGAGATCAAGGCAGTTGTCCCTATTTCCTTACTTCTTAAGAGTATTCACCTCACAATGTTGTCCTCATGATTAAGTGGCAAAAAGGTCTCCAAGGCACATAGCACAGTGTTTGGCATATAGTAAGAACTAAATAGATTGTTAGAATTAATTTCATATTAATTGGTGACATGTTCATCATCACCATCAATTTCATCACCTATGAGATGTCCCAATCTATGGTAGAAGAAGAGGAGCTGATGAAAAGGGCTGGGTGTTTTTGGAAACCAGCAACTAGTTTCATCCCCTAATTTTGCAAAAGAGAAAATTTTTAACTGAAGTAATGAAAAACTTTCATGATCCTCTAGTTTCTCTGTTTCCTTAGAGTAAACTCAGAGAAAAATAATGTGCATGTGTTAAAGTCACTGAAATTGTGGGATAGTTTGTCACAGCAGTGTAAACGTAACCCATTTTGAATAACAAACACAGTAAGCCTTCATAGAAGGTACTGTTCTCTTGATTTCTAGCTCAGAACACCTTCTACTAGTCCATGATATATGTAGTCTAAAATATTCCTCAATAAATTATGGTGAAAATTAATAATATGGTGTAAATGAAAGAAGGCAGAAGCTTGGGAGAAATGGTGATTGGAACCACTAATTTATTTTTGATTGGGAGTAAAAATATTTGTCTGTGGCAATCCTAATTCTTTACTCAATCAGTAGGTGTCCTTTGTGAAAAATCACATGAGTAGAGCCATTTTTAAAGTAGAGCCAGAGAAGTCAAATGGAATTGCCTTGCACATCCTGTTTTCTAAACCTTTGAACTGGGCCAAACCTCCACATTCTAAGAGGTCAGCAAGAACAAGAAAATCGTGTTTAAAAAGACTCATCAAAGTAAAATTTTGCCTAGTGACCCCTTCACCTGACAAATCAATGAAGTACATTCAAACCTAGCCCTCCTTGTTAGCACCCATGAACTCGTCTTAAAAACAACTTACCTTCCTTTTTTTTCCATGAAAACCCTGAGTCCACCTCCAGTAATTGGGACACTATTTGGGTTTCTACCTAAATCTGTGTGTCCCAAATTACAGTTCTTTAAACCAAATAAATGCTTTGCCTCTTGAACTGGTTTCTTATCTTTAGGCTGATACCACCCAGGAGTTAGGATTTGGGATAGTGTTAAATGTAACGCCCTCACCTGGACTCCAGGTGGATTACTTCTGGGAAAAGCAACTTCATCTTTGCTTTGGACAATTGTGCAATTCTGGAGTGAGCTTACCTTAAATAGGAGCATTATCTAAAAAATGTTGCAAGACAGTGGAACCTAAGTGGCTCAGTCAGTTAAGTGTCTGACTCTTGGTTTGCACTCAGGTAATGATCTCAGGGTCCTGAAAGCGAGCCCCACATTGAGCTCAGTGCCTAGCCCGGAGTCTGCTAGAGGTTCTCTCCCTCTACATCTCCCTCCTCTTCTGCTCCCTGCCACACACGAATAAATAAAATCTTTTTTTAAAGAAAGAAGGGTTGCAAGACATTAGAAGTCTTTTTATTTTAGTTTTTTACTTTCGTCAATGTTATGCATCCATATAGTTTCAAAAACCGATTTTACAAGGCTTGTTATTGAAAAAATACAATATTTTTATCTAATATGCCCTCAGTATCCTATTCCACAGAGCCCTTAACATTTTTAAGTGTTTCTTTTGGTCTTTTATTTTTAGAACTCTATATAGCATGATTAGATTGCCACTTCTTGATTTTTCAATTTTTGACAATATCTATGAGAACTCCTCCTGCTACCAACATACTCTCTCTCTCCCTCGGTCTCTCTCTCTCTCTCTCCATTTCCTCAGCTCCAAAGCTCATAATATGATGGTGACATATTGCAGTTTAAATCAGTATTTATTGTTTGCATCATTGCTATTATGTAAACGTTATTCATAGATGAACCACCTGGCACAGTACAATTACTTTTTCCTTTTTTGCGTTTATTCTTGTCCTCAAAGTTAATTGTCTTATTTTTATTTGCTTAGTTTCCTATGAACTTATCACCATTCCAGCCCCAAATGTCTAAAAATCTTTAAAAACATCAATTCCATATTCTTAAAGAAAGTTCTCTAAGATTTTGGGCCCCTCCAGCACCCTGGGGACCTTCAGAGCTGAGCCTGTGATCTCCCTTCCTCAATATCCTTGGCTCTTCACTGACATGTACTCCCTATGTCCTGGAGACTGAGGCCTCACTATTGAATTATTCTGCTGATTTGGTACAGCTCTTTTTCAAGGAGCTTCCTGAGAAAATGGGCGTACTTGTATTCCACTCTTATGCTTAATAGATAATTTTTCTAGGTTTAAGGTCAGAAAGAGTTTCCCTTCCAAATTTTATTATTTAAAAAACATTTTTGAGGATTTTATTTATTTTTTTATTTGAGAGAGAGTGCACCAGAGAGCACAAGCAGGGGGAGTGGCAGAGGGAGAGAGAGAAGCAGACTCCCCGCCAGCAGGGAGCCCGATGCAGGGCTCCATCCCAGGACTTTGGGATCATGACCTGAGCTGATGGTGGATGTTAAGTGATGTAGACACCCAGGTGCCCGACTTCTGAATTTTAAAAGTTTGGTTGCATTGTTTTCAACTTTCCGTTTTACTATTGAGAAGCACAGACATTTTTATTCTTTTTTTTTTAAGATTTCATTTATTTATTTGAGAGAGAGAATGAAATAGAGAGCAGGAGGCGGGGGAGGGTCAGAGGGAGAAGCAGACTCCCTGCTGAGCAGGGAGCCCCATGCGGGACTCCATCCCGGGACTCCAGGATCATGACCTGAGCCGAAGGCAATCGCCTAACCAACTGAGCCACCCAGGCACCCCAGACATTATTATTCTTAATCTTTTGTATCTGACAAATTTTTTTCCTCTAAAAACTTATATTTCCCAGGATTGTGATATTTCATAATGTCAGGCTTGATTTTTTTTTAATCTATTGTATTGAAACTCATGTCTCTTAATTTGGGGAAATTTCCTTGAACATTTAAAAACAATTTTCTACTCTCTTTTAATGGTTTTTGCTCTTTCTGAAACTCTTATTTGAGTCTTAGATCTTCTGAACAGATCCTCTAATTTTCTTTTCTAATATCCATATATTTGACTTTTTGTTCCACATTCAGGGAAATTTCTTTATGTTATCTTCCAACATATATTTAATTTCCATATATTTAATTTTAATTTATAAGAGTTCTTTCTGGCCTTTAAAAAATAATACATTTTTTAAAGATTTTTTATTTATTTATTTGACAGAGAGAGACACAGTGAGAGAGGGAACACAAGCAGGGGGAGTAGGAGAGGGAGAAGCAGGCTTCCCACAGAGCAGGGAGCCCGATGTGGGGCTCGGTCCCAGCACCCTGGGATCATGACCTGAGCTGAAGGCAGATGCTTAACGACTGAGCCACCCAGGCGCCCCCCAAAAATAATACATTTTTAATCAACATTCTGTTCTGATTTCATGGATGCCACCTCTTCCCTTTTTTCCCTAGGGATACTATAAAAGTATAAGGTAGAGATTCTATAATAGCAGTTGTATTATTAAGGCTTTATTGTCCTGTGTGGCTTCTGTTTGAGTAGATTTTCCCCTATTGGTTGATTTTCATTGTTATTTTTTATATAAGAGGTTTCCATCAGCTATCTAGTCATTCTTGCTGTTGGCTCATATTTAAAGATGGACCACCAAAATAATAATTCTGATATCTGTGTGTAGAATGATCAACATTGGGCTTTACAAAGTACAAAGGGATGGACAACTTCACAGGAGAGCCTCTGATCTTATTGTTTGTAGGTTTATCTCCTCAGGCTGTTCAGAATCTGTGCAGAAGAGTTTTCATCTCCTGCCTGGAGTTATTAGCATATCTTACAAATTTTTAGGTACCCAGTAGGGAAGAGGGCTGGGGAACTCAATATTCAGTATATAATGTTCACTTAATGCCCCTGTTTTCAGAACTATACCCATCTTTCCCTGCTCCAACTGTTCCAGATGCCTTAGGACAAACAGTGTTCTGTGTTATTCTCCTGAGAGGGCAAACTGCTAGACTTCTGCTGGGATCATCTAGCTCATGTGTGTGCATGCACGCACACACTATTATGGTGTACAGAAGGGATATCTGGTAATATAACCCTTGTGTTTGTTTGTTTGTTTTTTAAAGTAGGCTCCACACATAGCATGGAGCCCAGTGCAGGGCTTGAACTCATGACCCTGAGATCAAGAGTGGGATGCTTAACCAGCTGAGCTGCCCAGGCACCCCATAGATGATTTTTTTAAATTTTTCTTGTTATGTTAATCACCATATATTACATAATTTGTTTTGGTGTACTGTTCCATGATTCATTGCTTGTTCATAACACCCAGTGCTCCATGCAGAATGTGCCCTCCTCAATACCCATCACCAGACTAACCCATCCCCCCACCCTCCTCCCCTCCAGAAACCTCAGTTTGTTTTTCAGAGTCCATCATCTCTCCTGGTTCGTCTCCCCCTCTGACTTACTCCCCTTCATTCTTCCTCTCCGAGATCTTGCCATTTGCAACGACGTGGATGGAACTGGAGGGTGTTATGCTGAGTGAAATAAGTCAATCAGAGAAAGACATGTATCATATGACCTCACTGATATGAGGAATTCTTAATCCCATAGATGATTTTATAAGGATTTGGGAAGAAGAAATTTTCCTTTCTAAGAAATGTAATGGAGTAAAACCTATTTTCCTTGGAAAGAAATTGCCCTATTGTTTTCATGTCACATTCTTTATTACTTTATTACTTACCTTAACATAACACTAAAAAAAAAAAAAAATGTTTGCGACCCAGAGAATTAAAAAACAGAAACCCTGCTGGGAGGATAGAACTTATTCCAAGTTAATATAGACTGCCTTTCCTTTCTGTTAGGAACACGAAGCTTGAAGGAGTACTCAAATTCTGAGTCTTTTTTTTTTTAACCTTTATTAAGGGGTATCACAGCATTCACCTACATAATGAATGTGCTACTTCTTTTTCCTTTCACAATCCAAATGGTCACTGTTATCCTTACTATAAATTGGAGAAGTGATTCTCTTATTGTTTTAGTCCTGAGAAATGATTCTCCTATTGTGTTAGTCCTTAATCTTAGATGAAACTACAAACCAAACATACCAAGACACACAACCTTCCATGTTATATGCAACAGCTGGTTTTCAGAAAAATATCTGCAGAGATTCCTGTGTGGTTCAGTCAGTTGAGCCTCTGCCTTTGGCTCAGGTCATGATTGTGATCAAGTCCTGCATTGTTCTCCTTGCTCAGTGGGGAGCCTGCTTCTCCCTCTGCCTGCCACTCCCCCTGCTTGTGCTCTCTCTCCTTCTGTCTCTCCCTCTGACAAAGAAATAATTAAAATCTAAAAAAAAAAAAGAAATGAAAAAGAAATCTACCTGCAGATTTGAAAAACCAGTTGACTAGAAATTTTCAGCACATTTTAAAAATGCAAATTGCATACTATGTCAAATTATTTTAACATGGTATATTATTATTTATGATTAATTCAGGGCCATCTTTTTCTACTTTGAGGAGTTGCAATAGTTAATAAAATCAAAGAAAAATTAGTCATTGTAAATTCATGAAAACAATTAAAGCCACATTGCTGGTTGAATGTTAAATAATGAACACAGCAATGGGTTTAAACCTTTTGTCAGCCCATACAGCACTGGGCACACAGGGGCAGGAGGAGATGAAAAAGTCACACATCATCTCCTTCTCCATTTCTCTAATTTGCCCCACCTACTTCCTTGCAGGAACTCCCTGTTATCAGTACCTTGTTCACTTCTCTATTTCTCTTTATGAAATAATTCCTCACTGCTTCTTCACAAAGAATAAACTCATTGTCCTAAGCCTTGAGCTAGGAGAAACAAAGAAAGGTGTCCTTGTAATTCTCTCAAGAGCTAAGAAATCAGGCAACTCTATTAAATTGTGGTCAAAGCAAAATAACAGACCAGTGAGTGAAAAGTTTTGGAAAAGTTTCTATTGTAGGTAGGCAAATTTTTTTTTTTTTTTTTTTATTTCTAGCCAGATAACAACTAGCTCCATCAAGCGTGGATGTGGGTGGCACTGAGGTGTGTGCTGCTTGCCAATGCAAATATGACAGATTAAGAGAAACTTTCACAGGTTTGAGGATTTACAAAACCCCTATCTGAAATGCTGTTGTCAACAATCTTTATCCGTAAGATCACGAACCAAGACAAATGTACAAATTAGATCAAATTAGACCAGCAGCATGGAGTTAGTTCTATATTTCACTTGAGTTTAGTGGCTGGTTCTTCGTTCAGCATCTGTCAAGTCTAGTTACCACCAGCTTCAAGAGTCATCTCTAATCTACTATTTGCACATCAGAACAAGAGGTTAGGTAACATAGCTAATTGGAGTAAGATAAAAACATATGTAAAATACCAAGCAGTGAATGTGGTTATACTTCAGTTCAAATCTGGTTTCTCTTGTTCACACAGTAAAAATAGCACCTAGTAAATCTCTCTCATTTGAGCTTAAGATGGCTTAGAGTTTGGCAGGCCTTGGTGTTTGTATTACCTTTTCAATTTGATAACATCTTATTGTGGTTTAGCACATTTTAAGAAAAATGCATATCCTTGAACATTTTCTCTTCTTTCCCTTCTACCTAAAAAAAAGAAAAAAAGAAAGCTAAATTAAATAATTTTGGCCAAGTCAGTGTCAGGAAATGGAACTCAGGAGCCTAGAGAGTTACCACACTTCAGTCTCACCAGAAAATTTGCTGGAAATCTCATCCCGTTCCTCAACAAAACTTAAGTGCCCAGCCCAGAAAATCTCTAAATATTGAAGCCCATTTCCAAACCTCATTAGGGATGATTCTCTTACCACTCTCCTGCAGATGATGGTAATCTCACAGCTGCTTCTATGGAAAAGGAATGGGCAGACAGAATATAGGGAGAAAGGTTAGGGTTGGTGAGCAACCAGGTGTAAAATAAGACTGGCCTCACTTATACACTGAACAAGACAACTCCCCTTCTTGTGAGTGTTTTCTTCCTGTGTATAGAAAAGGGAACGGAACAAAATAAATATTTATAAGAGCAGGGTTGTTTTGTGCTCTTCTCAGCCTATCAATAATGATACTGCTGGCTAGAAATGCCTGGGGGCATTCACCTAGGCCCAGGTTCCTCTTTTGGAACCAACATTGTGTCTTGACCCTTGTGGTTCTTATTATGATTATATGACATCCTCAGCAGCAACCATTAGGAAACTTTAAAAAGAAACAAGGCTTATTACTCACAAGTCCCGGAGGGTATACAGCACACCTGGGGCCACACGTTGAGGTCTTGGAGACAGAGAGAGCACCTGTGTCTCTGTTTATATTGTGTTGAGGGTGGGAGCCTAGGGTTTCATCAGTTCACTCTTTATTGGTGAATTTTAAACAGAAGAATGGGAATTAAAGTGTGGGAAGAAAAACAAAATGTGGCCAAGTGATCAGTGATTGAAATCAACCAAGATCTCTAAAACAAAGGAGGAGTTGGAGTTGTGGGGAGTTGACCTGGCTCCTTATCTGGTCCTGTAGCTGGAAATGTGTTTCTTTAACACAGCCAATTTTGAAGTGAATTGCCTCAGCAATCAAAAGCTTAAGTCCAGCATTTACATTACAGAAAATAAAAATTACTGTCAGGCCTTACCTTACATGGATACAAAGAAAAGGTGGTGCATTTCACACACACTATCCACCCACACTGACATGCTTGAAAAAAGAAGACAATTCAGTCAATAGAAGGTTTGTGCCCCCCCCCCCATTCATACGTTGAAATCTAATCTCTGTTGTGATGGTGTTATGAGGTAGGGGTCTTTGGAGATGATTAGGTCATGAGTGTGAAGCCCTCACAAGTGGGATTACTGCTTTTATAAAAGAGGCCCCAGAAATCTCTCTTGCCTCTTCCACCATGTGAGTATATAAGAAGTTAGCAGTCTACAAACCAGGAGAGAGACCTCACCAGAACCCAAGCATGCTGGCACCCCGATCTTGGAATTCCAATGTCCAGAACTGTGAGGAATAAATTGTTGTGTAAGCTACCTGCCTGTGGTACTTTGTTAGAACAGCCTGAATGAACTAAAACAGGAGTCCAGTGAGAACTTTACTTTCAAGATAGACTATATTATGCTACTTTTCAAACTTTGTATACAACCTGGACTTGTAGTTTATAGGTCAGGAGACTTTTTATCTGGGCAGAAAGAGAACCATAACATGAAAAGTTTTGAGGGAAAAGTTACCTATTGAGGAGAATCGTCTTTGAGGAGAGAGGACCAGTTGAGAAATAAACCACGAGGATGAAGTGAAGTTCTCTCCTGAAGCCTGACCTCTCTTGACCACCTGGCTGGGCCAAGGGTGTCCCCCAGGCCTTGGGCACCTTGCAGCTCCCCTCGTCCTTCAGTTTGGTCTTTCTTTTGAAACATCTCTAGGTCAGTGCTCAGATTGGCCAACAAAAGTCAGATTTTAAAGACTTAAGCCTCAATCTAGTCTTGAAATTTAACGAAAACAATTCTCACTCCTTGCTTTTAGAATAAAGTGATAGAGTATTATACATACCTGAAGGAAAGATAATCAACCAGTCTTTCCTCTGGAGTATGTAGGTCCTGTGCTTTTCTTCAACACATGATTCTAATGTGGCCTAAAAAAATTCTAAAAATTCTAGGCTGCCTAAGAAATTTCTATATACAAAATACTAAATTAGGCACAAGACATGTAACCAGAAACTTCTGTAGTTCATTTCTCAACATATCTTTACATGAAGGTGCTATTTACGAGTTTGTGTATTCTCAGGACCCTTGGGGTCAGAGGAAGAGAGGGGTGCCTGAGTGCAGCAGAGCTCCCAGGTATTAGAGCAGGAAAGCCGGCTGAAGAGATGGAGCTGAGGAATGGGTTCTCACCTCGGGGTTGCCATAAACCATGATCCACGGGACAGTAGGGCCACTGCTCTTCCAGCAGGGGCCCAACAAGTGGCAGATCCGGAGAGATTCCCCTCCCTCCCCTGGGAGGAGTGGCGTGGGAGCACATCGCGGGGATCTGCTGGGTTTGGAGACTCCACATGGGGTCGGGTGACAGAGATAGAAATGCTTGATCACTGGCCAGGTGTGCACGGAATGTGGCTGGAGACCGGGAAGACAGGAGTGACTGCCTGCTTTTCTCTGGGGGCTCACTGAGGAGTGGGGCCCCTGAGTTCTTGACCCCTCCAGGGGAGATTGGGAGGCCACCGTTTTCACTCTCATCCTCCATAGCTGTATGGAAAGCTTGCAGGGAAGAAAATCTCCCAAGAACAAACCCAAGCAGATTACTTAGCCTGGACCGGGCAAGGGCAGGGCAATTCCGCCAACTGCAAAGATATTTGGGAACCACGGCAACAGGCCCCTCCCCCAGAAGATCTGAAAGAACAGCCAGCCAAGACCAAGTTTATCGATCAACGAGAACGGCAGTATACCAGTGCTGAGGAATACTGCACATAGAATTCATGGCTTTTTTACCATGATTCTTTAGTCTTTCAAAGTTAATTTTTTTTAACTGTCCTTTTTTTTTTTAATTTTTCTTTTTCCCTTTGCAACCAACATCTTATCAATCCCTTTTTTTAAAAAATATTTTTTTTATTTTTCATTTTAGAGTCATATTCTATCCCTTCATAGTAGTTACCCTTATTTTTGGTGTGTATATATATATATATACATATAAGTTGTATATGTATATATATATATATATATATAAGTTGTTCTCTCTTTAAAATTTTGGGATACAGTTTCTTCTAACAGATCAAAATATACCTTAAATCTCTAGTGTATGGCTTTGTTCTAGTCTCCTTCCTGATCACATTCTCTCCCTTTTTTTTAATCCTCTTCTTTCTTTTTTCAACCAACTTCTTATATTATCAATTCCATTAATAAAATCTTTTATAATTATCATCTTTATAGTCATATTTCATCCCTTCATTGTATTAATCCTTATTTTTGTACATATATAAGATTTTCTTTCTTTAAAGTTTTGGGAAGCACTTTCTTCTAACAGACCAAAATATACCCAAAATCTAGTGTGTGGCACTGATCTATGCACCAGCCTGATCATATTTGATCATATTCTGTTTTCTTTGTTTTGTTTTTGTTTGTTGGTTTTTATCATTTCCTATTTCTTTTTTTCTTCTTTATCTTTCTTTACCCCTGGTTTCAGGTCTTTTCTGATTTGTTTAGTGTATACTTTCTGGGGACATTTTTACCCTGTTAGCACTTTGTTCTCTCATTCATCTGTTCTCCTCTGGACAAAATGACAGGACAGAAAAAATCACCTAAAAAAAGAAGAACAAGAGGAAGTACCGACTTCCAGAGACCTAAACAATATGGATATTAGTACGATGTTGGAACTAGAGTTCAGAATGATGCTTTTAAAGATACTAGCTGGGCTTGAAAAAAGCATGGAAGTTATTAGAGAAAACCTTTCTAGAGAAATAAAAGAACTAAAATCTAACCAAGTTGAAATCAAAAAGGCTATTAATGAGGTGCAATAAAAAATGGAGTATTTAACTGCTAGGTTAAATGAGACAGAAGAGAGAATTAGTAATAGAGAAAACCAAATGATGGAAAATAAAGATGCTGAGAAAAAGAGAGATAAACAACTACTGGAACATGAAGGAAAAATTCGAGAGATAAGTGATAATATAATATAAAACAATATTAGAATAATTGGGATCCCAGAAGAAGAAGAAAGAGAGAGAGGGGCAGAAGATATATTGGAGCAAATTATAGCAGAAAACTTCCCTAATGTGGAGAAGGAAACAGGCATCAAAATCCAGGAGGCATAGAGAACCCCTCTCAAAATCAATAAAAATAGATGAACTCCCCAACATCTAATAGTAAAACTTACAAGTCTCGGAGACAGAGAAAATCCTGAAAGCAGCTTGGGAGAAGAGATCTGTAACCTACAATGAGAGAAAAATTCGATTGGCAACAGACCTATCCACAGAGACCTGGCAGGCCAGAAAGGACTGGCATGATATCTTCAGAGCACTAAACGAGAAAAATATGCAGCCAAGAATACTATATCCAGCTAGGATGTCATTGAAAATAGAAGGAGAAATAAAAAGTTTCCAGGACAAACAAAAACTAAAGGAATTTGCAAACACGAAGCCAGCCCTACAAGAAATATTGAAAGGAGTCCTCTAAGCAAAGAGAGAGCCTAAAAGTAATACAGACCAGAAAGGAACACAGACAATATACAGTAAGAGTCACCTAACAGGCAACACAATGGCACTAAATTCATATGTTTCAATAGTGACCCCGAATGTAAATGGGCTCAGTGCCCCAATCAAAAGACACAGGCTATCAGATTGGCTTAAAAAACAAGACCCATCGATATGCTATTTGCAAGAGATTCACTTTAGACCAAAAGACACCCCAAGATTGAAAGTGAGGGGGTGGAAAACCATTTACCATGGTAATGGACACCAAAAGAAAGTTGGGGTGGCAAACCTTATATCAGACAAATTAGATTTTAAACCAAACACTGTAATAAGAGATGAAGAAGAACACTATATCCTTTTTAAAGGGTCTATCCAACAAGAAGATCTAACGGTTGTAAATATCTATGCCCCTAACGTGGGAGCAGCCATTTGTATAAGCCAATTAATAACAAAAGCAAAGAAACACATTGAAAACAATACGATAATATTAGGGGACTTTAACACCCCCCTGACTGAAATGGACAGATCATCTAAGCAAAAGATCAATAAGGAAATAAAGACTTTAAATGACACACTGGACCAAATGGACTTCAATGATATATTCAGAACATTCCTTCCCAAAGCAAAGGAATACACATTCTTCTCTAGTGCCCATGGAACATTCTCCAGAATTGATCACATCCTAGGTCACAAATCAGGTCTCTACTGGTACCAAAAGATTGGGATTATTTCCTGCATATTTTCAGACCACAATGCTTTGAAACTAGAAGTGAATTACAAGTGGAAAGTTGGAAAGAACTCAAATACATGGAAGCTAAAGAGCATCCTACTAAAGGATGAATGGGTCAACCAGGAAATTAAAGAAGAATTAAAAAAATTCATGGAAACAAATGAAAGTGAAAACACAACTTTTCAAAATCTTTGGGATACAGCAAAGGCAGTGCTAAGAGGAAAGTATATAGCAATTTTCTTTCTTTTCTTGTTTCTCAAGAAACAAGAAAGTTCTCAAATACACAACATAACCCTACACCTAAAGGAGCTGGAGAAAGAACAGCAAATAAAGCTTAAACCCAGGAGGAGAACAGAAATAATAAAGATCAGAGCAGAAATCAATGAAATAGAAACCAAAAGAACAGTAGAACAGATTAATGAAACTAGGAGGTTGTTCTTTGAAAGAATTTACAAGATTGAGAAACCCCTGGCCAGACTTATCAAAAAGAAAAGAGAAAGGACCCAAATAAATAAAATCATGAATGGAAGAATAGAGATCACAACCAACACCAAGGAAATGCAAACAATTATAAGACACATTATGAGCAACTATATGTCGGCAAATTAGATAATGTGGAAGAAATGGATGCATTCCTAGAGATGTATGAAGTACCAAAACTGAACCAGGAAGAAATACAAAACCTGAACAGACCTATAACCACTAAGAAAATTGAAGGAGTAATCAAAACATCCCAACAAACAAAAGTCCAGGGCCAGATGGCTTCCCAGGGGAATTCTAACAAACATTTCAAGAAGAATATGTATTCTTCTGAAACTGTTCCAAAAAATAGAAATGGAAGGAAAACTTCCAAACTCATTTGAGGCCACCATTACCTTGATCCCCAAGCCAGATAAAGACCCCATCCAAAAAGAGAATTATAGACGAATATCCTTGATGAACACGGATGCAAAATTTCTCACCAAAATACTAGCCAATAGGATCCAACAGTACATTAAAAGGATTTTTCACCACGACCAAGTAGTATTTATCCCTGGGCTGCAAGGTTGGTTCAACATCTGCAAATCAATCATTGTGATACAATACATTAATAAAAGAAAGAACAAGAACGATATGATCCTCTCAATAGATGCAGAAAAAGCATTTGACAAAGTATATCATCCTTTCTTGATCAAACCTCTTCAGAATATAGGGGTAGAGGGTACATACCTCAATATCATAAAAGCCATCTATGAAAAACCTACAGCGAATATCATTCTCAATGGGGAAAAGCTGGGAGCTTTCCCCCTAAGGTCAGGAAGGCAGCAGGGATGTCCACTATCACTACTGCTATTCAACATAGTGGTAGAAGTGTTAGTCACAGCAATCAGACAACAAAAAGAAATCAAAGGCATACAAATCGGCAAAGAATTGAAACTCTCACTCTTTGCAGATGATATGATACTTTATGTGGAGAACCGAAAAGACTCCACCCCAAAACGGCTAGAACTCATAGAGGAATTCAGTAAGTGGCAGGATATAAAATCAATGCACAGAAATCAGTGGCATTCCTATACAACAACAAGACAGAAGAGAGAGAAATTACGGAGTCAATCTCATTTACAGTTGCACCCAAAACCATAAGATACCTAGGAATAAATCTAACCAAAGAGGCAAAGAATCTGTACGTAGAAAACTATAAAATACTCATGAAAAAAATTGAGGAAGACACAAAGAAATGGAAAAAAGTTCCATGCTCATGGATTGGAAGAACAAATATTCTGAAGATGTTAATGCTACCTAGAGCAATCTACACATTCAATGCAATCCCCATCAAAAGCATCCACTTTTTTCAAAGAAATGGAAGAAATAATCCTAAAATTTGTATGGAACCAGAAAATACCCTGAATAGCCAGAGGAATGTTGAAAAAGAAAAGCAAAGCTGGCGGCATCACAATTCCGGACTTCCAGCTCTATTACAAAGCTGTCATCATCAAGACAGTATGCTACTGGCACAAAAATAGGCACATAGATCAGTGGAACAGAATAGAGAGCCCAGAAATGGACCCTCAACTCTATGGTCAACTAATCTTTGACACAGCAGGAAAGAATATCCAGTGGAAAAAAGTCTCTTTAACAAATGGTGTTGGGAAAATTGGACAGCCACATGCAGAAGAATGAAACTGGACTATTTCCTTATACCACACACCAAAATAGACTCAAAGTGGTTGAAAGACCTCAATGTGAGACAGGAGTCTATCAAAATCCTAAAGGAGAACACAGGCAGCAACATCTTTGACCTCAGCCACAGCAACTTCTTCCTAGAAACGTCATGAAAGGCAAGGGAAGCAAGGGCAAAAATGAACTATTTGGATGTAATCAAGATAAAAAGCTTTTGCACAGCAAAAGAAACAGTCCACAAAACCAAAAGACAACCAACAGATTGGGAGAAGCCATTTGCAACTGACATATCAGATAAAGGGCTAGTATCCAAAATCTATAAAGAACTTATCAAACTCAACACCCAAAGAACAAATAATCCAATCAACAAATGGGCAGAAGACATGAACAGGCATTTTTCCAAAGAAGACATCCAAATGGCCAACAGACACATAAAAAAGTGCTCAACTTCACTCGGCATCAGGGAAATCCAGATCAAAACCTCAATGAGATACCACATCACACCAGTCAGAATGGCTAAAATTAACAAGTCAGGAAAGGACAGATGTTGGCGGGGATGCAGAGAAAGGGGAACCCTCCTACACTGTTGGTGGGAATGCAAGCTGGTGCAGCCACTCTGGAGAATAGTATGGACATTCCTCAAAAAGTTGAAAATAGAGTTACCATAAAATCAAGTAATTGCACTCCTAGGTATTTACCCCAAAGATACAAATGTAGGGATCCAAAGGGGTACGTGCACCCTGATGTTTATAGCAGCAATGTCAGCAATTGCCAAATTTTGGAAAGAGCCAAGATGTCCAAGATGGAGAAAGAAGATGTGGTATATATACACAATGGAATATTATGCAGCCATCAAAAGGAATGAAATCTTGCCATTTGCTATGACGTGGATGGAACTGGAGGGTATTTTGCTGAGTGAAATAAGTTAATCAGAGAAATACAGGTATTATATGACCTCAATGATATGAGGAATTCTTAATCTCAGGAAACAAACTGAGGGTTGCTGGAGTGGTGGGGGTTGGGAGGGATGGGATGGGTGGGTGATAGACATTGGGGAATGTGTGCTATGGTGAGTGCTGTGAATTGTGTAAGAATGTTGAATCACAGACCTGTACCTCTGAAAGAAATAATACATTATATATTAAAAAAAAAAAGAAAGAAAGAAAGAAAGAAAATAGCAGGAGGGGAAGAATGAAGTGGGGGAAATCGGAGGGGGAGATGAACCATGAGAGACGATGGGCTCTGAAAAACAAACTGAGGGTTCTAGAGGGGAGGAGGGTGGGTGAATGGGTTAGCCTGGTGGTGGGTATTAAAGAGGGCACGTTCTGCATGGAGCATTGGGTGTTATACGCAAACAATGAATCATGGAATACTACATGAAAAACTAATGTTCTAATGTATGGTGATTAACATAACATAAGAAAAAGCCTTAATATAAAACATCAGCATTACAATTATCACCATGAATCTGTCCCATATTTCTCAACCCCTGTGCATGGAATCTCAGTGCTATTTATCCATCTAAAAATCAAAGTTTTTATACAATTCATATAATTGGAAATGTGTTCTCTACATATGTAGGACTATGCTGTTGACCAAAAGTGTGTCTCTTAATCCCTGCCAACTGTATTTCAGTTATGTGGAAGTGCCACTCTGGAACCACCTTTCTGCACAAAACATTTAAGGATCTATCCTGTGGTAGAGTGAGCATTTCAGTGTTCATCAAGGAAGTGGAACTTGTTGCCATTGTCATGGCCTCATGGGACATGCTACCTCTATTCATGAAGCCCCACACTCGCTTCTGGTGTCCCTGATTGGTGGGAAATGTTTCTAAGTGAGCGTGAATAAGATGCCAATAAATTTCTACAGCAGAAACATTTTTCCATTTTGAAAATGTGTCCCATTCTGTGCTTAGTTTGGAAACCACACTTTGAGAAAAGCAAGCTTTCACACTTATAACTGCTTTACTTGAGGGCATTATCTCAGGGGCCTAAGAGAATTACTGGGACACCCTAAGAATATTTTCTCCCAGTCTCATGTAATGCCACATAGTTAAGTACAGTAATAAATGCTTGTTAATTCAGATTCTGGGAAATCATTATACAGTGGTTAAGGAAGGCTCCATGATCAAGTGCCCATTCTATTGCTTTGGGCGGTGAAACTCTCTGGACTTCTGTGTCCCCATGTGTAAAATGGAAGTAGTCATTTTCCTATTTTATAGGAACAACTCTTAAAATATAAAAGTCAGTAGAAGTAACATATTTAAACTCTGGCATGCCCTAAGTTGCAGCCACCATCTCCCACAAAGGAGCCCCTTAGGGTCACACCTGGTTAGAAGCCCAAGTGGAGGACACTGGAGTGATGAGTGGGGTGCTGAAGCCTCTGCTTATCCAGCTCTGCCTTCACACCACTGCTTGCTGCTCAATAACTTTTATCTGTTTTACAGAAAACAGTTAAAAAAAAAAAAGAGGCTAAATCAAATGGACAAAGAGGATTTGCATTGGAGGCCAAATCAGGTAGGTGGTAACCAGGAGGGAAAAAAGGTTGTGTGTGAAAAAAGGCTGCAGCTCAAAACTCCTGATTCCCCTCAGTGTGGCTCCAAAATGAGCTAGTTAAACTCCCTATGAGCCTCTTGTCATTCATACACAAAATATGAAAACAAGGTAAATCTTTAAGATTATTTCCATAATATGATACTAATAATTTTAGGTATCCTTAATGTTTTCTTCTATGTGCTAATTAAAAATATTTTTGCCTATGGGGCGCCTGGGTGGCTCAGTCATTAAGCATCTGCCTTCGGCTCAGGTCATGGTCCCAGGGTCCTGGGATCGAGCCCTGTATCAGGCTCCCTGCTCAGCAGGAAGCTTGCTTCTCCCCCTCACATTCCTCCTGCTTGTGTTCTCTCTCTCGCTATCTCTCTCTGTCAAATAAATAAAATCTTAAAAAAATTAATAAAAATATTTTTGCCTAAAAACAAAGAAGCATAAAGAAACTTTTGGAGGTGGGATATATTTATTACTGTGATTATGGTGATGGTTTCATGAATATCTTCCAAACTCGGGGCACCTGGGCGGCTCAGTCATTAAGCGTCTGCCTTTGGCTTAGGTCATGATCCCAGGGTTCTGGGATTGAGCCCAGCATCGGGCTCCCTTCTCTGCAGGAAGCCTGCTTCTCCCTCTCCCACTCCCCCTGCTTGTGTTCCTGCTCTCGCTATCTCTCTCTCTCTCTGGCAAATAAATAAATAAAATCTTAAAAAAAAACCAAAACTTGTTTTTTGCCTCTCAACAATGTCTCTACTGGCCAGGCTTCATTGGCTGAGACTTTGTTGTTGTAAGCACTGGAAAGGAAAGTATAACTATAAAATTTTAAATAACACATTAATTTAGAACCCCTTGTCTTTACCCTTTAATCCTAATTAATATGGTTTTACCACATTATTTGTAGCCATGACACTTTTTAAACAGAAAGTTTCAATCATTTTGTTATATTTAGAAGAATCAATGCTGAGCTAGGATAGTTATTAATTATTTCAGTTTGGTTTAATGAAAGCCATAGCTCTTCAAAAAGAAGAGAACTTAAATTCTCTTGTGAGCTGTTTAAAAAGTAATTATTGCAAAAAAAATTTTTCACTATATGAGATGTGAAGTATGGTACATGTTATATATTTAATTTAATAGAAAATGACTTTTTTTTCTATAGAACAAGATGCTATGGAAACCAGACATTTCTTAATATCAAACCTCTATTTTAGTAATGTGGCTTATAAGTAATAAAGCTTTACAGTGCTTCATTTATGGAACACTTTTACTAAACATAAAGGAACACTATATATGCTGTTATGGAAAATGATACTGCATACTGATATGATGCTATTATCATGGAAGACAATGGCATTTTTTAAAATAGTGACATCCTCAAAATAAATAACTTCCATTTAGGACACCAGCAGCAAGTGTTTTCTAAAGCACAAAGTACAGTATTCTCCAGACCTCAAGAGAAAGATACTGGTGGTCAAACAAATCAGCGATGGCAGGCAATTCGTGTTATAGACATTAGGAGAAAGGCATGCAGTCTTCTGTGAGTTTTCGTTAGGATTTCATATATTTGCTTTAGTTTTTGGCCATAGCATTGGGAAGAATGGCTTTCCAGCTTTGTTAGGGAATGGACCAAAATGTATACTACATCTAAGAATAGGATATCAGGTTGGTTGGCTTTCTTCCTTTGAATGGCCTCAGAAAAAGGCAACCAGAAGAACCTGCCTCGATGCCAAAGTTTGTGGCAACCTTCTGGTTCCATTCTTGTTTGCCATCTACCCATTCACTTATGCTTTTACTTATTCCTTCTTTCCATTAAGTGATATTGGGCACCTCCTATGTTCTAGGCTCTGGGCACCAGGGATAAGCAGTGTATAAAACAAAATCACAGGGCTCCCATTCTAATCATTAAAAAACAGTCAATAAACAAGAAAAGCATTGGAGTGGTAAGTACTTTCCCAATGACTAAGTAAGGGGAACAGCCAGAGAAATGATATGGTGACCTCTGGATTGGCCTTTGGATTGCTGTGAGCCCTCAGCTGCATGGCTCATCTGGTGTTGCCTTGCTGCACACCAGCCACCTACCCTTCCACAGAATTGAGCAAGCCTTTTTACTTCTGGAGAGTGAAATCCCAAGACTGTTTGACAGGAAAACCCAGGGGGGATTTTGTATCTTTGAATCAAAATGAAAAAATTTAGGCCTATCGGGGCGTGGCCAAGCTCCTCATTTGCAGAGATTTTATAGGCCATTCAACATTCCTAAAAGACTACTGGAGCTTCACAAGCCTATAACACCCAAAGGACAGCTGGGTAATTTTATACAGATACTTTTCAAATCATGGCACCTACAAGAGCCTTTTCAACCCTGAGAGTGCAAAATCTGGCCCCATTTGGAAGCTCTGTCTGCACACTTCTGTCAGCCTCTGAGGAGCAGCACTGCTGCATGGCTGCCCTTGTCTGCTCAGAGTCCATCTTCTGCTGTCTGCTAGCTCTTTGCACAGGTGGACCTCCTTGACTCTCAGAGCCAGCCTCCATTCTCCCATTGAGTATACCTGTCAAGTCCAGTCTTCTCTAGGAACTCTGCCAGATTGAATGAGTCCAGAAACTACTGACCTCTTTAACATCATTGTATAAAAACAGCTTTAATTTCTTTGTTTTCTGTATTTAAAAGATACAAAAAACACCCCAATGGAAGGAAAGTATTTGAATAAGATCTTTAGGATTGCTATGTGCTCTTCTGAACTAAATTTAAGCATGCATGGGTCCATCTCTCTTCTGTCAAACTGAAGTTATGGCTGCAAATTGTCAACACTTGATACACATTGTGTGTACAATGAGGCATGCATGAATGGTCTCTATCTTGCTTCAACTATGGGCTCTTTTCAGGTACTGCTAGGAGAGTCATACTCAAAAGCAGGAGAAAGAGGTAATAGGGCCACAGCAGGATTTTTAGGATCCTAGGTACAATAGATGAGAAAATATGATAATATATCAAAATCTAGTAAGATCAGATAATGGAACCACATAAATATATACATGCTCAACACAGACTTTGAGTAAGTTGCTTTAGAATAGGTTAATCACTGAAATAACACGGATGGATCTTGAGGGCATTATGCTAAGTGATATCAGTCAGGTAAAGAAAGATAGATACTGTATGATCTCACTCATGTGTGAAATTTAAAAAGAAAAACCAAATTCATAGGAAAGGAGATCAGATTAGTGGTTATCCGAGGCAGAGATGAGGGAATTGGATGTGTGGTTACAAACTACCAGTTATAAGAAAAATAAATACTGGGAAAGAAATGTACAACATGATGACTGTAGTTAACACTGCTGTGTGGCATATTTGAAACTTGTTGAGAGAGTAGACTCCAACATTTCTGATCACAAAGAAAAAATATATTTTTCTTTCTTTTCTCTTTTTTGTGTTTATATGAGATGATGGGTGTTAACTAAACTCATTGTGCTAATCATTTTGCAATCTATATCAGTCAAGTCACTATGCTGTATACCTGAAACTTATACAATGCTCTATATCAACTACATTTCTGTAAAATGGAAAGAGAAAAAGAAGACTATGTACTTCTGGGGATCTGATGACTGTAGTTGATAAGACTGTATCATATAATTGAAATTTGTTAAGAAAACAGATCTTAAACATACACACACAAGAAAGGTTAACTATTTGAGGTTATGGGTATGTTACTTGATTGTGGGAATCTCTTCACAACGTATACTTATGTCAAGTCATCACATTGTACACTTTAAATATATTACAATTTTATTTGTCAAGTATACCTCAATAATAGCTGGGGGAAAAAAGAAGAATAGGTTAATCATTGTGCTTGGTATTCCTTTGTTTGATTTCCCAAATAGATTATAAATTCCCTGAAGGGAATCTTACCTCAGGTCAGCTAGGCTCAGTCCTGCTTCTCTCTTCAGTACTCCAATGCCAAACAGAAAGAGGAGGAATGTGAGAAGTGTAGACCCCCAAACCAGTAAAATGAAGGATTCCTTAGTTCTGGTCTCAAATTTATATAGGTAAGAATGGAAGGTATTACATGTGACATCCTTTAAGATTTCAATTTTGAGACCACCAATATTAATACCAGTGTTCCTCAGAAAGGTCCAAGGAACATCTGAATCAATGTGGCTGGATGGTCATTAAAAATGTTGATTCCTGACCCATATATATAGCTGTTGCCCTAGAATGTGCAGTCAGGCCTTGAGAAACTTCCTGTTTTTTTAAAGGACACACAGTGATTTTTATGCAAACCAAAGTTTGAGAACCCATTCTGGAACTCGGGTGGCTGACATCAGATAAATGGATCAAGAAGGGGGTGGTTCGGTTTTCTCCCAGCTATTAAAATTTGAAAAATACCACAACTCTACATGGGACAGAAAATCAGGGATACAAAACAATTGTCCAAGGAATGGCCTGGATCCAGCCAGGAGATAACTCTTTGACCCATTTAGTATCTAAAATAATTTACATTTGTAAGACTGTAGGTGGATCATGTTTTTATTTTGCCACAATCCCCAGTGTTCCCTATTGTCTCCTAGTCCATTTGGCTGACTCTTGTGAGCATTTAAAGCTACAATCCATGAAATGTGGACAATTGATAAAAGCACGTGGGCCTACAGACTTAACAAGTTCAAAAGAAATTGAAGAATAAAATAGAATGTTAACTTATTCAACCATAGTCAGAAATAGTTCACAGGTGCATAAACATTCATACAGACTAACCCTGGACTTCTTGCCAGGTAAGCACCTATGAAGTTTTATTACCAAAGACTGTGCAGAAAGGAATGGGTTCTATAATTTAAATATTGAATAGATGAATGTAAAAAAGCCTGCTACATTCCCTTCCACAATGTCTACCATACAGAGAAGGAAACTGGCCTGGGCAGTCTTGTGTAAAAGACTCTTCATTCAATCATGGTGTTCCTTGTGAATTTAGACATCTCTGTTTTAGTTTATTATATGTTGGTTCTATAATTTAACTCTCAAAGAAACTTCTTATTTCAAATTCTGAGCTGTCATTTAAAAATCTCTCTTCTATGTCTCCTATAGAAGGAAAAAGTAAATTGACACTTGCTGAGGGTCTGCTGTGTTCTGTATATGATCTCATCAATGTTCATGTTACCATATGAGGGCATTGACCCTCAAGGTGGTTAAATAAACTGCCCGGGGTCACATAGTAAATGGCTGAAATGGAATACAAAATTACATGTATGGATTCCAAGGTCTAGGCTTCCATGAATCATGTGGTCTCAGGATCCAGCCAAATGCTTTTCCAGCATAACAAAACAGCAATGAATACTCAAGGGCCCACAACTAATATTTACATGCCTTGTGAGAGAAGGGACTGTTTAGAGCAATATTTATTGTAGCACTTAGGTACCAATTAGTCTATCTATAAGAATCTATTGAACAATGAATATATAAAATGAGCTGTAAGTGTCAAAGGGGATACGGGAGTTCACATACAATCTGATGTCCCTGAGTTAATTATACAACAGTTCCAAAGTAAGAATCCTAGAAATACTGTAAGGCAGAACATAATCAAATAATAAGCTGTGGAAACTCAAAACACTGTCCACCTGAAATGATGAGGGTAGCTGTCAAGGTCACAAAGGATGGGACCTGGGTCTTGCAGAATTTAGGAGACAAAGGAAGGGTAGTGGCATTCTAGGACATCAGAATGAAATTCAGAGACCTTGGGATGTGGAACAAGGCATAGTAGGGACAATAAGCAACTCTTCTTTCAAAGCCTGCTGTTGTAGGTCATTTGCTTTTTTGAATTCCCACTTGTAAGGTGCAATGCTTTTTAAGGAAGTCTCCAACAGTTTTGGCCCTGACTCTAGCAGAAATTTTGGTTGAAATGCAAATGCACCAGCCCTGCCTGGGGCCACAGCATTCCCATAAGAAAACAAGCTGTTTGTCATCTGCTTCAGACCTTTGATCCCAAATATTTTTCCCTCTCTTTACCTTAAAAATGATTTTTTAAAAATAGTTTTGATCTTTATGTTTCCTTTTTTTAATTTAATTTTATTATGTTATATTAGTCACCATACAATACATCATTAGTTTTTGATGTGGTGATCCACGAGTCATTGTTTCCCTATAATACCCAGTGCTCCATGCAGTACATGCCCTCTTTAATACCCATCACCTGGGTAACACATCCCACCACTACCCTCCCCTCTAAAACCCTCAGTTTGTTTCTCAGAGTCCATAGTCTCTCATGGTTCATCTCTTCTTCTGATTCCCCCCATTCATTTTTCCCTTCCTTCTCCTAATGTCCTCCATGCTGTTCCTTATGTTCCACAAATAAGTGAAACCATATGATAATTGACTTTCTCTGCTTGACTTATTTCACTTAGCATAATCTCGTCCAGTCCCAGCCATGTTGATGTAAAAGTTGGGTATTCATCCTTTCTGATGGCTGAGTAATATTCCATTGTATAATGGACCACATCTTCTTTATCCATTCATCTGTTGTAGGGCATCTCAGCTCTTTCCACAGTTTGGCTATTGTGCACATTGCCACTATGAACATTGGGGTACATATGGCCCTTCTTTTCACTACATCTGTGTCTTTGGGGTAAATACCCAGGAGTGCAATTGCTGGGTCATAGGGTAGCTCTTTTTTAATTTTTTGAGGAACCTCCACACTGTTTTCCAAAGTGGCTGTACCAACTTGCATTCCCACCAACAGTGTAAGAGGGTTCCCCTTCCTCCACAACCTCTCCAACATTTGCTGTTTCTTGCCGTTCTAACCAGTGTAAGGTGGTATCTCAATGTGGTTTTGATTTGAATTTCACTGGGGCTAATGATGATGAACATTTTTTCATGTGTTTGTTAACCATTTCTATGTCATCTTCAGAGAAGTGTCTGTTCATGTCTTCTGCCCATGTTGACTTGATCATTTGTTTTTTGGATGTTGAGTTTGAGAAGTTCTTTATAGATCTTGGATACCAGCCCTTTATCTGTAGTGTCATGTGCAAATATCTTCTCCCATTCTGTGGGTTGCCTCTTTGTTTTGTTGACTGTTTCCTTTCCTGTGCAGAAGCTTTTTATCTTGATGAAGTTCCAAAAGTTCATTTTTGCTTTTGTTTCACTAGCTTTTGGAGATGTATATTGAAAGAAGTTTCTGTGGCCGATGTCAAAGAGGTTATTGCCTATGTTCTCCTCTAGGATTTTGATGGATTCCTGTCTCACATTGAGGGCTTTCATCCATTTTGAGTTTATCTTTGTGTATGGTGTTAGAGAATAGTCGAGTTTCATTCTTCTGCATGTGGCTGTCCAATTTTCCCAGGACCATTTATTGAAGAGACTGTCTTTTTTCCATTGCATATTTTTTACTGCTTTGTCAAAGATTATTTGACCATAGAGGTGAGGGTCCATATCTGGGATCTCTATTCTGTTCCATTGGTCTATATGTCTGTTTTTATGCCAGTACCATGCTGTCTTTGTGCTCACTGCTTTGTAATATAGCTTGAAACTGGGCAACGTGATGCCCCCAATTTTGTTTTTCTTTTTCAACATTTCCTTGGCAATTCGGGGTCTTTTCTGATTCCATACAAATTTTAGGATTGTTTGTTCCAGCACTTTGAAAATGTCATTGGAATTTTGATTGGGATAGCATTGGTATAGGTATAGATTGCTCTGGGTAGCATAGACATTTTAACAATGTTTATTTTTCCAGTCCATGAGCATGGAATGTTTTTCCATCTTTTTGTGTCTTCTTCAATTTCTCTCATGAGTGTTCTTTAGTTCCTAGAGTATAGATCCTTTACCTCTTCAGTTAGGTTTATTCTGAGGTATCTTATGGTTTTGGGTGCTATTGTAAATGGAATCTTTTCTTTAATTTCTTTTTCTACAGTTGCATTGTTAGTGCATAAGAAAGCAATTGATTTCTGTGCATTGATTTTGTATCCTGCCACATTACTGAATTGCTGTATGAGTTCTAGTATGTTGGGGGTGGAATCTTTTGGGTTTTCCACATAAAGTATCATGTCATCTACGAAAAGAGAGAGTTTGACTTCTTCTTTGCCAATTTGAATACTTTTTCTTTCTTTTTGTTGTCCGGTTGCTGTTGCTAGGACTTCTAGTACTATATTGAACAATAGTGGCAAGAGTGGGCATCCTTGACATGTTCCCGATCTTAAGGGAAAGGCTTTCAGCTTTTCCCAACTGAGGATGATATTCACTGTGGGTTTTTCATAGATGGATTTTATGAACTTGAGGAATGTTCCCTCTATCCCTATACTCTGAACAGTTTTAATCAGCAAAGGATGCTGTATTTTGTCAAATGCTTTTTCTGCATCAGTTGAGAGGACCATGTGGTTCTTCTCTCTCCTGTTATTAATGTGTTCTATCACATTGATTAATTTGCAAATGTTGAACCACCCTTGCTACCGGGGATAAATCTCACTTGGTCGTGGTGGATGAACATTTTAATGTATTGTTGGATCCTATTAGCTAGGATTTTGTTGAGGATTTTGGAATCCATATGCATCAGGGATATTGGTCTGAAATTCTCCTTTTTGATGGGGTCTTTGCCTGGATTGGGGATTAAGGTAATGCTGGCTTCATAGAATGAATCTGGAAGCTTTCCTTCTGTTTCTACTTTTATTTTTTTATTTTTATTTATTTTTTTAAGATTTATTTATTTTATTTGAGAGAGAGAATGAGAGAGAGAGCACATGAGAGGGGGAGGATCAGAGGGATAAGCAGACTCCTTGCTCAGCAGGGAACCTGATGCGGGACTTGATCCAGGAACTCCAGGATCATGACCTGAGCCGAAGGCAGTCGCTTAACCAACTGAGCCACCCAGGCGCCCTGTTTCTACTTTTAGAAACAGCTTCAGGAGAATAGGTATTATTTCTTCTTTGAATATTTGGTAGAATTCCCCAGAGAATCCATCAGGCCGTGGGCTTTTCTTTTTTGGGAGGTTTTTGATCACTGCTTCAATCTCGTTACTGGTTATTGGCCTATTCAGGTTGTCAATTTCTTCCTGTTTCAGTCTTGGCAGTTTATAGTTTCCAGGAAGGCATCCATTTCATCCAGATTGATCAGTTTTTGGCATACAGTTGTTGATAATAATTTCTAATAATTGTTTCTATTTCCTTGGTGTTAGTCATGATTACTTCCCTTTCATTCATAATTTTATTAATTTGGGTCCTTTCTCTTTTCTTTGGATAAGTCTGGCCAGTGGTTTATCGATCTTATTAATTCTTTCAAAGAACCAGCTTCTAGTTTCATTGATCTGATCTACTGTGTTTCTGGTTTCTAATTCATTGATCTCTGTTCTAATCTTAGTTATTTCTCTTCTAATGCATGGCTTAGGCATCGTTTATTGTTTTTTTCTCTAGTTCTTTAAGGTGTAGTGTTAGTTGGTGAATTCGGAATTTTTCTAATTTTTTTTGAGTGAGGCTTGGATGGCTATGTAGTTCTCCCTTAGGACAGCCTTTGCAGTATCTGATAGGTTTTGGACCCATGTGCTTTTGTTCTCATTGGTTTCCATGAATTGTTTAAGTTCTTCTTTGATTTCCTGGTTGACCCAAACATTCTTGAGCAGAGTGGTCTTTAGCTTCCAAGTGTTTGAATTTCTGCCAAATTTTTTCTTGTGATTGAGTGCCAGTTTTAAAGCATTATGATCTGAGAATATGCAGGGAATAATCTCAATCTTTTGGTATCGGTTGAGACCTGATTTGTGACCCAGTATGTGGTCTATTCTGAAGAAAGTTCCGTGTGCACTCGAGAAGAATGAGTATTCTATTGCTTTAGGTTGGAATGTTTTGTATATATCTATGAGGTCCATCTGGTCCAGTGTGTCATTCAAAGCTCTTGTTTCCTTGTTGATTTTCTGCTTAGATGATCTGTCTATTGCTGAGAGCAGAGTATTGAGGTCTCCTAAATTTAACGTATTGTCATCAATATGACTCTATTTTGGTTAACAGTTGGTTTATGTAGATGGCTGCTCCCATGTTGGGGGTGTAGATATTTATAATTGTTAGATCTTCTTGTTGGATAGACCCTTTAAGAGTGATATAGTGTTCCTCTGTGTCTCTAATTACAGTCTTTAGTTTAAAATCTAATTTGTCTGATATAAGAATTGCTACCCCAGCTTCATTTTGAGGTCCGCTGGCATGGTAGATGGATCTCCATCCCTTCACTTTCAGTCTGGATGTATCTTTAGGTTCACACGAGTCTCTTGTACACAGCATATGGATGGGTCCTGTCTTTTTATCCAATCTGCAACCCTGTGCTGTTTTATGGGAGCATTTAGGACGTTCACGTTGAGAGCGATTGTTGAAAGATATGAATTTATTGTCATCATGTTGCCTGTGAAGACCTTGTTTTTATTGATTGTCCCTGTAAATTTCTGTTGTATATCTCTCTTGGGGTATTTCTCCTTTTATAGAACCCCCCCTTAATATTTCTTGCAGGGCCGGCTTAGTGGTCACATATTCTTTCAGTTTCTGCCAGTCCTGGAAGCTCTGCATCTCTCCATCCATTCTAAATGACAGACTTGCCAGATAAAGTATTCTTGGTTGCATGTTCTTCTCGTTTAGTACCCTGAATATGTCTTGCCAGACCTTTCTGGCTTGCCAGGTCTCTGTGGATAGGTCTGAGGTTATTCTGATGTTCCTCCCTCTATACATAAGTAATCTCTTCCCCCTAATTGCCCTTAGGATGGCTTCCCTGTTTCTAAGATTTGTGAGTTTTACTATTACATGCCGGGACACTGGTCTGTTTTCCTTACCTTGGGAGGGGTCCTCTCTGCCTCTAGGACATGAATGTTTGTTTCATTCCCCAGATTAGGGAAGTTCTCAGCTTCGATTTGCTTAAATATATCTTCTAGTCCTTTTCTGTCCGCCCCCTCCGGGATTCCAATAATTCTGACATTGGACATTTCATGGTGTCACTTATTTCTCTGATTCTATTTTCATGGATTCTGAGTTGTTTTTCCCTGGCCTCCTCTTTTCCCTTTTTATCTATTAAATTGTCTTCCAGGTCACTAATTCGTTCTGCTTCACTTACCCTAGCTGTTAGATTATCTAGATTGGATTGGATCTCATTGATAGCACTTTTAAGTTCTCCAATTCAGCTTTCATTTCTGCCCTTAGAGACTCTATGTTGCCATTAATTGATTTCTCCATTCTAGCTATTGTCCTCACAATTGCTAGCCTGGATTCCATTTCCAACATCTTGGTTATATCTGAATCCATTTGTAAATCTGTGACATAAGTCGTAATCTCTGAGTCTTTCCCATTTTGGGGGTTCCTCCTCCTAGTCATTCTGTTGACGGGTGGTTGAGGGAATGTATAGAGTCCAAATTATTGACCACAACCCAAGGAAGATGCACCTGTTTTCTAGGGACCATAGGGTTGCTGGCTTCTTGTTTTCCCAGCCTGTCTTCTGGGGGAGGGGCCTGCTGTGCTGTTACTCAGGCAACCCTATTTGGGCAGAGTTGCCCTGCCCCCTGTGGTGGGGGATAGGCTCAGTGAAAACTGGTTTTGGGGGGCTTTTGTTATCTGGTGGCTTTCCCTGACAGCTTTCCCTGTCTCTTCCAAGAGTTAGAGCAGAAGAGACCATTTCCAACCCTCTACCTCAGAGCAGAGAGATCGCAGTCTTTTCTTCAGTGAGCTTTCCAGTCCATACTATCTCCATTTCTGTCTGTGCTGCTATAAACTGCAGTGTCCTGGGTTCTGCGCCCCTCTATAGGGTTCCCAGTCCTCGCCTCTAGGTCGGGGCACATCTTTGCCCTTTGTGCTTCTAAATCTGCCAGCCACCCCTAGTTCACACGTGCAGCACTGCTGCTCCGGTTTCCATCAAAATCCTTTCCCCACTGCTACTGGTCTGTGAGTCTGTGCCTGGTCCCCAGCACAGGAGGGTATCACTCACCAGCAGTGTAGGATTCCCATTGCCAGGCTCCCTCCTGCTGCCATTTATCCTCTGATACTTGTCCACAGAATCATGGCTCCCTGCTTTGTATCTTGGAACCAACTACCTGTGATATTCTGTTTGTAGAGATCCAAATCTATCTTCTTACATCTCAGGCTGATTTTGTGGGTTTTCAGAGTGGTCTGGTAGATATCCAACTCAATTCTGGGGACCATTTGGAATAGAGTCCACTACTCCTCCACGATCTTTTCCCCCTAGATCTAGTTTTATATCTTTAAACGGAGATACAGTGCTTATCTCACAATGGCAAATGTGTGTAATATTTAGTTTTTGTTAAACGACTTCCAATTTTGCCTTCTTTGGTTCACTGGGGATTATCTAAACATGGAACTGTTCTCACCCTGAAAACTCCCAGTAAATGGACAGAAATGCTCCTTTTAGCTCACACAGGCAAACATAGTCTCAGTAATCAAATACTTTGGGGAGAAAAAAACATATTTGAACAGGACACACTACTGCAAAATATGGTCCCTTGGCAAAATGAATGTTTTAGGCTGAAGGAATCTGAGAATATTCCCCACCCTTTCCCCTGAAGCAGGTCATAAAACCTCCCTACACCTAGAGGAAAGTGATCTAGGAAAGACATTAGGGTTCAAAGCCAATGGCCAAGAAAGAATTCTTGAGATGTCTTTGGTGCAAAAAGGTGGTTTTATTACACCACCAGGACAGGAACCATGGGCAGAAAGAGCTGCATTGGGGTCAGGAGGAGTGGCCCATTATATACTCTCAAGTTGGGAGGGGGTTAGAGATAGTGTAAGCCTCCCAGGTATTTTGGAAACAAGGTTTCCAGGAACATGAGGGGGCTAGCTATTGTTAGGAAAGATCATTAGTAATTTATTACTGTTTAGTAAAAACTCAGTCATGAGACCCTTCAGATGTATATTGATGGGTCATATGCTTGGGGGATGATTGTCAACATATCCTGGGGGGGTAGAAATAAAGTAAGTTTCCAAAGGAATTTTTATGTTAAAGTAGACTTACAGGGTCCTGGAAATTGGGCTAAAATTGCCTTTTGCCCTTAGCAAAATATTAACACCGAGGCAGCTGAGTCCCTAGGGAAATGTTACTCTGCCTGTTTCAAGGACTTGTCAATGGGCTGTAGGTAGTAAGGAAATTTAATAATTTCTCTTCTGCCTTTGTTTCCTGACGTAGTTTTGGAATATAGGTGAGGTTTGGTGGGATGAGGTGCAGAGCCGAGAACCAAGAAAGAGTTCTTCAGATCAGATATCTTTGGTGCAAAATGGTGGTTTTACTAAATCAGGGAACAGGACATGTGGGCAGAAAGAGCTGCTGTCCAGGGGTTGTGAGGGGTGGCTGATTATATACTTGGGAATTGGGGGTAAGGAAAAAAGGAGGTTTTCAAAAGAACTTTCATATGCTAAAGAAGACTCAGGGGATACCTGAGGCTTAGTTATTGCCAAACCAAGGTTGTTTCTTGCTCTAGCTAGGCCTTAACATTAAGACAGTTGGGAGCTTCCTGGAGGAATGTCACACATATCCCACTCAGGAGTGTGTGTGTGTGTGTGTGTGTGGAGGGGGTCAGCTTGTGCTTTGTCCTCAGCTAGCCTTCTGCTCTCTCATCATTTCCCACATCAGAAAGGAGTATCTTATCTCTAAAACAGGGGACTTTAAGAAGAATCAGAAAGAACAGGCCTTGTTAAGTTTCCCCCAATTCCTTACTCATACTCTTTGTCCTATCATTCATCCCATGACTTCCCATTCTTCATCAAAGCTAGCATAAAAACAGCTTTAACCACTTCTTTAGGTCTCCTTTTTTTTTTTTTTTAATAAAGACTCCCGTGCCATGGAAAACTTATGCTAAATAACTTTGTATGCTTTTCTCTTGTTCATCTGTCTTGGTAAAAAACAAAATTTAACTGAGTACATTTTTAAGATCTTACTGGCTTTATTCAATGATTCATGAATTGGGGAGCTTCCAGTCTAGCAGATAGAAAGTTGCTCCAAGGAGCTATACAAAATGAAAGACATTTACAGCAAGAAGGAGGCAGGAACAAGAAGGTTATAGCAGGCAAAAAAGTTGGTTGATTATTGTAAGGTTACTTTCCTTTAGGGAATGGCAAGGATCTATTTACTAGAGCTGATTAGGTGATTCCTGAGTGACTGATTTTAAGATTCCATTTCTGGGAGAGCCAAAACTGTAATTAAGCTGAATCTCAGTTTGGTGACATATTATTAGCTAGGATGCAATGGGAAGTTACTCAAATCAGAGGACTGAAAGCTAAAAGCTATCAGTAGAAGAGAGAAGGAGGAAGGGACAGAAGTCAGGAAGGAATGTATTTTGTTTGTTTTTTTTAAAGACTTTATTTATTTATTTGAGAGAGAGAGAGAGAGTGCAATCAGGTGAGGGGCAGAGTGAGAGGGAGAAGACATGGGGCTTGATCCCAGGGCCTTGAGATTTTGACCTGAGCCTAAGGCAGATGCTTAGCTGACTGGGCCACCAGATACCCCAAGGAATGTATTTTGTTTTGCAGAATGAACACTACCTGCCAAGGAGTCACCAGGCTGGGTGATTTCATCGGATAGTCCCTTGCATGAGCCAGTGTGAGCCAGTTGGAAGCTTAGGACCTGGCAGAATCCCCCTTGAGTTGTCCTTTAAAGTTATCTTTAGCTCATTATAGTGCTAAGATCTCCTCCTGACATGGGAAACAAAGGAAAAAGAAAAAAATTAAATTTCCTTACCGATGCGGGAAACAAAGGCAGAAGGAAATTTAGGTAAAATAAAATTTCCTTATAACCTTCAGTCCAGTGACAGATACTTGAGATATGCAGAGTATAACATTCTTCCAGGAAACTCCCAACTGTTTTAAGGCTAATGCTTTGCTAGAGGGAAAAACAACTTTAGCTTGACAATAGCTATGGGTCCAGGGTCCTGTCAGTCTTCTTTAGCATATGAAATTCCTTTTGGAAACCTTCTTTTGTCTTTACTTCCCCCAACTCCAAAGTATATAATCAGCCACTCTTTAGGACCTCAGTGCAGCAACTCTTTGCACTGAAGCCATCTCAAGAATTCTTTCTTGGTCATAGGCTCTGAACCCCAACACTCCAAACCACATCACTTACTGCTTACAGCCCACTGACAAGTCCTTGAAACAGGCAGAGTGACATTCCTCTAGGAACTCAGCTGCCTTGCTGTTAATACTTTGCTAAGGGCAAAAAGCAATTTCATCTTAACATTATCCTGACTCCCCAGGATCTTGTGAGTCTACTTTAACATATAAAAATTCCTTTGAAAACTTCCTTTATCTCTACCCTCCCTGCAAGATACGTGTTGGCAATCATCCCCCCCCCACAAGCATATGACCCACTGATATACATCTGAAGGTCTTATGACTAAGGTTTTTATTAGACAGTAATAAATGACCTTTTCCTAATAATAGCTAGCCCCCTCAAGGTCCTGGACACCTTGCTTCCAAAATTCCTTAGAAACTTGTGCTATCCCTAACTCCCTCCAAACTTGAAAGCATATAATGGGCCACTTCTCCTGACCCCAGTGCAGCTCTTTCTGCCCTTGGGTCCTGTCCCTGTGCTTTAATAAAACCACTTTTTTTGCACCAAAGACATCTCAAGAATTCTTTCTTGGCCATCAGCTCCAAACCCCAACACTTCAAAACACATCACTCCTATGGGTTAGGTTTTCTTCCTTTTTTTTTTTTTGGAACAGACATGTATGCACTATCATGTTCATGTGCTAGGCATTCGCAATTGAACTGAAGTGCCCAAGAAATAGAATATGTGTAAATTCCTTAATGTATATGTAAGCTCTCTTTCCCCAACTCCTAATACACTAATGAAAGCTTCATGTACTAACCCCACAGGGGGACAATGCTTTGGGTGAGAGCTATCTCCCTGCCTCCTTACTTGTAACAAGTAATAAAATGTTCTTTGTTTTCAACATTTCCTTGGGTTATATTCCATTTAATGCATCCCAAGCAGTGAACTCCTTGAGTTTGGTTAAAATGGGACTTAATTATAAGCAACTCCATTTTAGGCCTGATGTCTTGTTTTCACATGGTGTTGATAAAAGATGGACTTTTATTTTTCTCACTTTAAAGAAGCCTGGGGGTGGTGGTAAGGTGGCCAGGGACCCTTGGTTCCTCCAGCTCATGATTCTTTTCAATCTTAGCTGTGTTCCCAATCTTGTGTTCCAAGGTAGCTCCTAGGACTCCAGCTATTGTAACCAAACTAACATTCGCTCCTTGGTGAGTTGCAGATAGAAATTACACCAGATGGAGTTGTCTCACAAAGTAAATTTATTTGCAGCAAATGAGATCACAGGGAGTAACTCCCAAAGCTATGACTCCCCGAGCAAGGATGAATGGGTTCCTTTTATTTAGGTTTAGGATGAATATTTAGATAGAGCAGCCTTGTTTTTACCAGTTAGACTCCAAGACCTGACCTTTACTGCCCAACTGCTGGTACTCACTGACCTTTATCTTACATTTTTCCATAAGCTCTTATTTCTTGCTTATCTCTTAATTCAGGCAAATGAAACCTAAAACTACCCCTCAGGTGATAGTGACTGCCCTGACAAGACCAGCTGCTGGACCAGACCACCCAGACCTTCTGAGCTAAATCCCTGACTTGTGCTTGCACAGATGGACCATGGAGTGACCTCTGGAATGACCTACAATCACCTTTACCTCACTGTAATACTAAAATCTCTGCCCAAGGAGCCACAAACTCATTTACTTACATACATGTATAGGTATGTTTCCTTTAAGTGTATGCACAATTTTATGCCTGCTCTACATATGATGACAAGGCTTCCTTATCAAAATATTCATCTTAACCCTCAACAAAAGGAAACCATTCAACTTCTCTCAGGAAGTCATGGCTTTGGAAGCCATTCCCTATGATATCCTTAATTGCTGTAAATAAAATTTTCTTTGTGTGACAACTCACCTGGTGCTGTTTTTGTGACTCACCAAGGAGCAAACTCACATTGGTTCAGTTACATTGTCGTCATATGTAGAGGAGGGCAAAAAGTCATGCATGCACCTTAAGGAAACAGGCCTATACATATATTATGTTATGTAAATGAGGATTGTGTTCCACCCTGGGTGGAGACCTTGGTATTATAATGACATAAAGGTAATTGTTGATCATTCTAGAAGTCACTCCATGGTCCATCTGTGCATGTGCGAGTTAGGGGTTATGCTCAAACTGGTCTGGGTGGTCTGGATTGCTAGAGGTCTTGTCAGGCCAGTCA
Organism: Callorhinus ursinus; assembly: GCF_003265705.2. Lineage (NCBI taxonomy): Eukaryota > Metazoa > Chordata > Mammalia > Carnivora > Otariidae > Callorhinus > Callorhinus ursinus. The sequence goes on from NW_027397140.1 coordinate 3,125,931, forward strand.
CTATCCCTTGAGGGGTGGTTTCAGTTTCCATTTGCCTGAATTAAGAGATAAGCTGGAAAGAAGAGCTCAAGGAAAGGTCGGTGAGTACAAGCAAGTAGGCAGTGAAGGTCAGGTATTGGGGTCTAGCTGGTGACACTATCATATCCCTTTTCCAAGTAGCAAGATGGGAAAGGAACAGAGAAGGGCATCCAGTGTCCCTTTAAGGAGACTTTCTGGAAGAGAAGGTAAGATTTCCACTTACATAAACCTAGACATAAGGCTACACCAGCTTAAAGTAAGGATGGGAAATAGAGCTCTATCCATGTTTGTTTCTAACTCAGAATGGGAAAATGAATATTTTCTGCCTTCTCCTTACATTTGCTGTTTTTCAAGTGCCTTTTCAAGACAGCAACCAGCAGCATGTGCCTCTATGCAAACACAGCAGGCTGAGATAGAGACGTGTGCTTCCTTAGAAAAAGGAAATCTTAACTTCTAATAAAGACATCTGTTCTTGACCCCAGTGTTAGAATGCTGCAGGTCATAAGAATCCAGTATTATTGTTACAGGACTTTTTTACTTTGGTGGTGCCCAAGGTTCTTAGTCTTGCCCCTTCAAAGAATGAAGTGGTAGACCAGACAGAGTGGTGGGCAGCAAAGCAAGGCTTATTAAGTGATAGCAAAGTTTATTGAATGATAGAGGATAAAGGTCCCAAAGAAGGAGGGGACCAGAGAGGTTTGCCACTGGAGTTTATAAGTCTAGGGGTTTTTATGGGCTTGTTAGTGGTTTGTTTTAATCTGATTAACCCTCCCTGTGCCTGCCAACCAGTCAAGTTTTGTCACCTATCTATCATGTGGGGAAGGGTGGAGGGCTCCTTCCAGGATGGTGTAAAATCCTTTTGAGGTGGTTTCCTCTTCAGGCCTGGGCCCCTTGTCCCTGCCTGCCTAACTTCCAACTATCCTTCATCATTATCAAGTAACCTCAGGTGAGCATGTTTTTGGTAAGAGGACCCAGAAAATAAAGGAATGCCTTTAAACCACCACATTATTTATCATATTCATTTACTAGGGAACTATTTATTGAGTATAGGAAAAGTCTAGGGGAACCCAGAAGGAGTAATTATATCATACTTCACAGGTAAGATATATTGTTTCCTCTACCTGCAATGTATGCGGAATTATTACAAGAAAAGATAACTATGGGGTTGGGGACATGCTACCTCAAAATATGGTTACCATAGCACATGTAATATCTTGACCTGAAGGAATTTAGAAAAATGGCAGAATCAAGAAGGTCACTCTGACCTCCCTGCCTTGACCTTCTTTTCTGAAACAAGTCATAAATTTCCCATACCCTCCCTATCCGAGGAGGAAAGACATTATCACCAGAGACAGGGAATGGGCTGGGGGGAGGAGTGGGGCAGGAAATCTGTACAAACAAATCTTTTAAACTTTTACCTTCCTAGTTACTTTTTCACATTTATTCCTCCTACCACAAGTCCTTTTATCTCATCAACTCTTCACAAATTTATGTTTCTTTGTCTAAAAGGTACAAAAGTTTCCTGCTCTGGTCACTTCTCCAGGTATTCATTCTCTTGTGAAGGCTCCCATGTACATGCAAAAATTCTATAAAATTTGTAGGTGTTTCTCCTATTAATCTTTGTTAGTATAATTTTCAAATCTAATCAGGGACCTTAAGGGGGTCAAGGAAAACTTTTTTCTCCCCTACAAAGACAACAGCTATGCAAGTGCAGAAAAGGCTATGGCATGGGGGCGGAGCAAGATGGCAGAGGAGTAGGAGACCTAGATTTCGTCTGGTCTCAGGAATTCAGCTGAATAGGAATCAAACCATTCTGAACACCTACGAACTCAACAGGAGATCGAACAGGAGAGTAGCAACAACTCTCTGAACAGAGAAGCGACCACTTACTGGAAGGTAGGGCGTGCGGAGAAGTGAATCCGAGGCGATATTCGGGAGGATAGACGGCGGGAGAGGGGCCTCCGCCGGCCGCTTCTGGCACGTGATAGAGCCGCGGAGCACAAAATCGGACCTTTTAGAAGTTGGCTCCGCTGAGGGACGTCGCTGCAGTGGCTAAGCGGGGGGTGGAATCCTCCCGGGACAGTGTGGTCTCAGGACCCTTGGGGTCACAGAGAGACCGGGGGTGCCTGAGTGCACCAGAGCTCCCAGGTATCGGAGCGGGGAAGCCGGCTGCAGAGACGGAGCAGAGTCGCGGGCTCTCAGCTCGGGGTTGCTATAGACTGTGACCCGCGGCCCAGTCGGGGCACGGCTCCTCCAGCAGGGACCCAGCAGGCGGCAGATCCGGGGAGACTCCCCTTCCTTCCCGGGGAGGAGCGGTGCGGGAACGCACTGCAGGGATCTGCTGGGTTTGGAGACTCCGTGCTGGGTTGGGTGCCAGAGATAGCAATGCTCGATCACAGGCCGGGTGAGCACGGAGTGCGGCCGGAGACCGGGGACACGGAAGTGACTGCTTTTCTCTGGGGGCACACTGAGGAGCGGGGCCCCGAGTTCTCAGCTCCTCCGGGTGGAGATTGGGAGGCCACCATTTCTGCCCTGGCCTCCAAAGCCGTACCGAGAGCTTGCAGGGAACAAAAGCTCCTGAGAGCAAACCGGAGCAGCTTCCTTAGCCCGGACCGACAAGGGCGGGGCAATTCCGCCTCCGGCAAAGACATTTGGAAACCACAGCAACAGACCCCTCCCCCAGATGATCAGCACAAACAGCCAGCAAGCCAAGACCAAGTTGATCGATCAAGGAGAATGGGAGAAATCCAGCGCTAGGGGAATACTGCACATAGATTCATGGCTTTTTTTTTTTTTTCTACCATGATCCATTATTTCATCAAAGTTAATTTTTGTTGACTGTTTTTTTTTATTTTTCTTTTTCCCTTTTTCAACCAACATCTTATCAATCCCTTTTAAAAAAAAAAAAACATTTTTTATTTTTCATTTTTAGAGTCATATTTTATCCCTTCATAGTAGTTACCCTTATTTTTGGCATATATATATAAGTTGTTCTCTCTTTAAAATTTTGAGGTACAGTTTCTTCTAACAGATCAAAATATACCCTAAATCAATAGTGTATGGCTTTGTTCTAGTCTCCTGCCTGATCACATTCTCTCCCTTTTTCCTTTTTTTTCTTTTTCTTAAATCTTTTTTCTTTTTTCAAACAACTTATCATACCAAGTCATTTTATAAAATCTTTTATTATTTTCATCTTTACAATCATCTTCCATCCCTTCATTGTATCAACCCTTATTTTGTACATATATGTCTTTCTTCCTTTAAAATTTTAGGAGGCACTTTTTTCTAACAGACCAAAATACGCCCAAAATCTAGTGTGTGGCACTGATCTATGCACTAGCCTGATCATATTTGATCATATTCTGCTTTTTTTGTATTGTTTTGTTTTTGTTTTTATCTTTTTTTTTCTTTTTCTCTTTCTTTTTTCTTTCTTTCCCTTTCTTTTCCCCTGGTTTCAGGTCTTTTCTGATTTGTATACAGTATATTTGGTGAAGACGTTGTCAACCTGTTAGCATTTTGTTCTCTCATTCATCTATTCTCCTCTGGACAAAATGACAAGACGAAAGAAATCACCTCAGCAAAAAGAACAAGAGGTAGTACCGTCAGCCAGGGACCTACTCAATACGGACATTAGTACGATGTCGGACCTAGAGTTCAGAATCATGACTTTAAAGATACTAGTTGGGCTTGAAAAAAGCGTGGAAGTTATTAGAGAAACCCTTTCTGGAGAAATAAAAGAACTAAAATCTAACCAAATCGAAATCAAAAAGGCTATTGATGAGGTGCAATCAAAAATGGGGGCACTAAATGCTAGGATAAATGAGGCAGAAGAGAGAATCAGCGATATAGAAGACCAAATGATGGAAAATAAAGAGGCTGAGAAAAAGAGAGAGAAACAACTACAGGATCACGAGGGCAGAATTCGAGAGATAAGTGATACGATTAGACGAAACAACATTAGAATAATTGGGATCCCAGAAGAAGAAGAGAGAGAGAGAGGGGGGCAGAAGGTATATTGCAGCAAATTATAGCAGAGAACTTCCCTAATGTGAGGAAGGAAACAGGCATTAAAATCCAGGAGGCACAGAGAACCCCTCTCAAAATCAATAATAATAGGTCAACACCCCGACATCTAATAGAAAATTTAAGAGTCTCAGAGACAAAGAGAAAATCCTGAAAGCAGCTCGGAGAAGAGATATGTAACCTACAATGGTAGAAACATTAGATTGGCAACAGACCAATCCACAGAGACCTGGCAGGCCAGAAAGGACTGGCAAGATATCTTCAGAGCACTAAACGAGAAAAATATGCAGCCAAGAATACTATATCCAGCTAGGGTGTCATTGAAAATAGAAGGAGAGATAAAAAGCTTCCAGAACAAACAAAAACTAAAGGAATTTGCAAACACGAAACCAGCCCTCCAAGAAATATTGAAAGGGGTCCTCTAAGCAAAGAGAGAACCTAAAAGCAGCAAAGAGCAGAAACGAACACAGACAACAGACAGTTAACATTCACCTTACAGGTAATACAATGGCACTAAATTCATACCTTTCAATAGTTACCCTGAATGTAAATGGGCTCAATGCCCCAATCAAAAGACACAGGCTATCAGATTGGATTAAAAAACAAGACCCATCCATATGCTGTCTGCAAGAGACTCATTTTAGACCCAAAGACACCCCCAGATTGAAAGTGAGGGGGTGGAAAACCATTTACCATGCTAATGGACACCAAAAGAAAGCTGGGGTGGCAATCCTTATATCAGACAAACTAGATTTTAAAACAAAGACTGTAATAAGAGATGAGGAAGGACACTATATCCTACTTAAAGGGTCTATCCAACAAGAAGATCTAACAATTGTAAATATCTATGCCCCGAACATGGGAGCAGCCAATTATATAAGGCAATTAATAACAAAAGCAAAGAAACACATTGACAACAATACAATAATAGTGGGGGACTTTAACACCCCCCTGACTGAAATGGACAGATCATCTAAGCAAAAGATCAACAACAAATAAAGACTTTAAATGACACACTGGAACAAATGGACTTCACAGACATATTCAGAACATTCCATCCCAAAGCAACGGAATACACATTCTTCTCTAGTGCCCATGGAACATTCTCCAGAATTGATCACATCCTAGGTCACAAATCAGGTCTCAATCGGTACCAAAAGATTGGGATCATTCCCTGCATATTTTCAGACCACAATGCTTTGAAACTAGAACTCAACCACAAGAGGAAAGTCGGAAAGAACTCAAATACATGGAGGCTAAAGAGCATCCTACTAAAGAATGAATGGGTCAACCAAGAAATTAAAGAAGAATTAAAAAAATTCATGGAAACCAATGAAAATGAAAACACAACCGTTCAAAATCTTTGGGATACTGCAAAGGCAGTCCTGAGAGGAAAGTATATAGCAATACAAGCCTTTCTCAAGAAACAAGAAAGGTCTCAAATACACAACCTAACCCTACACCTAAAGGAGCTGGAGAAAGAACAGCAAATAAAGCCTAAACCCAGCAGGAGAAGAGAAATAATAAAGATCAGAGCAGAAATCAATGAACTAGAAACCAAAAGAACAGTAGAACAGATCAACGAAACTAGGAGCTGGTTCTTTGAAAGAATTAACAAGATTGATAAACCCCTGGCCAGACT
>NW_027397140.1:3131620-3133078 GCF_003265705.2 Callorhinus ursinus
GACCCAAATCAACAAAATCATGAATGAAAGAGGAGAGATCACAACCAACACCAAGAAATACAAACAATTATAAGAACATATTTTGAGCAGCTCTATGCCAGCAAATTAGATAACCTGTAAGAAATGGGTGCAGTCCTAGAGATGTATCAACTACCAAAATTGAACGAGGAAGAAATAGAAAACCTGAACAGACCTATAACCACTAAGGAAATTGAAGCAGTCATCAAAAATCTCCCAAGAAATAAAAGCCCAGGGCCAGATGGCTTCCCAGGGGAATTCTATCAGAGATTTCAAGAAGAATTAATACCTATTCTCCTGAAACTCTTCCAAAAAATAGAAATGGAAGGGAAACTTCCAAACTCATTTTATGAGGCCAGCATTACCTTGATCCCGAAACCAGACAAAGACCCCATCAAAAAAGAGAATTACAGACCAATATCCTTGATGAACATGGATGCAAAAATTTTCTCCAAAATTCTAGCCAATGGGATCCAACAGTACATTAAAAGGATTATTCACCATGACCAAGTGGGATTTATGCCTGGGCTGCAAGGCTGGTTCAACATCTGCAAATCAATCAACGTGTTACAATACATTAACAAAAGAAAGAGCAAGAATCATATGATCCTCTCAATAGATGCAGAAAAAGCATTTGACAAAGTACAACATCCTTTCTTGATCAAAACTCTTCAGAGTATAGGGATAGAGGGTACATACCTCAATATCATAAAAGTCATCTATGAAAAACCTACAGCAAATATCATTCTCATTGGGGAAAGGCTGAGAGCTTTTCCCCTAAGGTCAGGAACGCGGCAGGGATGTCCACTCTCACCACTGCTATTCAACATAGTATTAGAAGTCCTAGCCACAGCAATCAGACAACAAAAAGAAATCAAAGGCATCCAAATCGGCAAAGAGGAAGTCAAACTCTCACTCTTTGCAGATGGTATGATACTCTATGTGGAAAACCCAAAAGACTCCACCCCAAAACTGCTAGAACTCATACAGGAATTCAGTCAAGTAGCAGGCTATAAAATCAATGCACAGAAATCAGTGGCATTCCTATACACCAACAACAAGACAGAAGAGAGACAAATCAAGGAGTCGATCCCATTTACAATTTCCCCCAAAACCATTAGATACCTAGGAATAAATCTAACCAAAGAGGCAAAGGATCTGTACTCAGAAAACTATAAAATACTCATGAAAGAAATTGAAGAAGACACAAAGAAATGGAAAAACGTTCCATGCTCATGAATTGGAAGAACAAACATTGTGAAGATGTCAATGCTACCTAGAGCAATCTACACATTCAATGCAATCCCCATCAAAATACCATCCACTTTTTTCAAAGAAATGGAACAAATAATCCTAAAATTTGTATGGAACCAGAAGAGACACAGAATAGCCAGAGGAATACTGAAAAAGAAAAACAAAGCTGGTGGCATCACATTTCCA
>NW_027397140.1:3133178-3134084 GCF_003265705.2 Callorhinus ursinus
TACTGGCACAAAAACAGACACATAGATCAATGGAACAGAATCGAGAGCCCAGAAATGGACCCTCAACTCTATGGTCAACTTATTTTTGACAAAGCAGGAAAGAATGTCCAATGGCAAAAAGACAGTCTCTTCAACAAATGGTGTTGGGAAAATTGGACAGCCACATGCAGAAGAATGAAACTGGACCATTTCCTTACACCACACACAAAAATAGACTACAAATTGTTGAAAGACCTAAACTTGAGACAGGAGTCCATCCAAATCCTAAAGGAGAACACAGGTAGCAACCTTTTCTACCTTAGCCGCAGCAACTTCTTCCTAGAAACATCGCCAAAGGCACGGGAAGCCAGGGCAAAAATGAACTCTTGGGATTTCATCAAGATAAAAATCTTTTGCACAGCAAAAGAAACAGTCCACAAAACCAAAAGACAACCGACAGAATGGGAGAAAATATTTGCAAATGACATATCAGATAAAGGGCTAGTATCCAAAATCTATAAAGAACTTATCAAACTCAACAGCCAAAGAACAAATAATCCAATCAAGAAACGGGCAGAAGACATGAACAGACATTTCTCCAAGGAAGACATCCAAATGGCCAACAGGCACATGAAAAAGTGCTCAACATCGCTCGGCATCAGGGAAATCCAAATCAAAACCTCAATGAGATACCACCTCATACCCGTCAGAATGGCTAAAATTAACAAGTCAGGGAACGACAGATTTGGCGGGGATGTGGAGAAAGGGTAACCCTCCTACACTGTTGGTGGGAATGCAAGCTGGTGCAACCACTCTGGAAAACAGTATGGAGGTTCCTCAAACAGTTGAAATTAGAGCTACCGTTCGATCCAGCAATTGCACTACTGGGTATTTACCACAAAGATACAAATGTAGGGACCCGAAGGG
>NW_027397140.1:3134094-3175277 GCF_003265705.2 Callorhinus ursinus
AGCCACATGCAGAAGAATGAAACTGGACCATTTCCTTACACCACACACAAAAATAGACTCCAAATGGTTGAAAAGCAATCTTTTTAATAATGAAAAGGTCTCAAGTTAACCTGGAAGTCAAAATTAGGTTATTTTATCCATCTTGTTTTAGAAGATTAATAAAATAGTATTAGAGGAGAAGCTCTCATCACTTATTCTTTCTCAAGTGTAATGAGAATTGTCCACTAAAGCAAATCATCTTTACCAAATAGGAAATCCTGGCTAATTTCCCTTTAGGTAAATATATCAACCAGGTGATTCTTTCAGTGATTCATCTTTGGATTTCAGATCCTTGTGCTATTTTTCCCTAGAGATGAACTGGAAAGAAGTTGTTGTGACATCTGGAATTACTAAAGCATCCTTACCTGTACAAACTGACAGCAAATCTGCAGATGGTCCATGAAGTATGATCACAATTTACATTTTGCTATAGTGAAAGCAAATGTAGAAACTACTCAGCAGGATTTGATGTCTTTCATTTCTTTTACAGTAGGAAGCTTATTTGCTTTTTAAACAATTAATTTCTAAATTGTACTTGAGTCTCTAATATATATAACTGTATATGTAGATACCTTAAATGGCAATTATAACATCGAAATGTACAAATAAAAGAATATTTGATAAATGACCTGGCACGTAGTTTAGCAATCAAGGCATCTGATGCCCTTATTTTACAGATAAGATACAAAGGCCTGAGGAAGTATGATGTCCAGCTGTACCACATAAATATTTTATGTCAAGACTAGCATCATACTCTGTTCTTTTGATGCATATACTAACTTGGTTGGTCACTGAAGCAATATGCCAACTTGCACGTTCCTTCACATGGGAAGACGTTTTAGGTAAAAATAAGATTTACTTTAAAAGTTGGGGGGCTCCTGGGGGATTCAGTCTTTAAGGATCTGCCTTTGGCTCAGGTCATGATCCCAGGGTCCTGGGATCGAGCCCCGAAATGGGCTCCCTGCTCTGCAGGAAGACTGCTTTTCCCTCTCCCACTCCCCCTGTTTGTGTTCCCTCTCTTGCTGTGTCTCTTTCTGTCAAATAAATAAAATATAAATAAATAAATAAATAAATAAATAAATAAATAAATAAATAAATAAAACAGTTGGTAAATTCCGGGGTGCCTGGGTGGTTCATTCAGTTAAGCATCTGCGTTCGGTCAGGTCATGATCTCTGCTCAGTGGGAAGTCTGCTTCTCCCCTGCTTGTGGTCTTTCTGTCTGTCAGGTAAATAAATAAAATCTTTTTTTTAAGTTGGTAAATTCCTTTATGTGAAATAATATGGGCAGTGATGTTTTTCCTGTCATGGCAAAATCTATCTTATGTTATTATTTCAGCTAAAGGAAAAGAAAAAATGAGATCTGTGCTTTAAACCATTTTTAGATGGTGATATCAATCATTACTTTGTGAAAAATATTATAAACCTCTGGTTTGTGCCATCAGATTCACTTAATTTTGGAAATTAGTTAAAATACCAGAAGTAAGTACTTGGCTTTATTCTTTTTTTAAAAAACTTTATTTATTCATTTGGGGAGGCAGGAGCAAGCAGGGAGATGGCAGGCAGGGGGAGAACCAGGCTCCTTGCTCGGTGGAGAGCCTGATGTGGGACTTGATCCCAGGATGCTGGGATCATGACCTGAGCCCAAGGCAGATGCTGAACCCCCTGAACCACCGAGGCGTCCCGACATTATTCTTATTTTTCCAATCTACTTTTTGCTTTGTTATCTTTGTTATGGAAGTATTTATGTTAGAATTTACTGAAAGAACATTGAAACCTCATTATTTTCAAGTTATATCATTCAGGTCCATCTATTCAGTGGATAAAATGATGAAGTTAGAGTTGGTGGCCATCCCAAACTCTGTGTTAGTAATACCAAATCATGTAACCAATGATATCCTTGACATTTCTATTTGTTATTTTAGAATTAATTAATTAATTAATTCACTTATTCAAATGATTTGTTCATTGCTTCATTCATTTATTTTGTTTATCCTTTCAGTGTTGAAGTGAAGTGTCAAGTACTGGTGATTAATAAGAATTGCACAAAATAAGATCCTTAACCATGGAACAGAATTTCTTATAATCGACATACATATAAACAGACAGAATACAGACTAACACATATGGTTAGACAAGCCACAGGATGTTGAAAATAGAGTGTTAAGGGTGGTTGTGTTACAGGATTTTTTCTCTGTGCATGCCAATGGTTCTTGGTCACACCCCTTTAAAGAATGAAGAGGTAGACCAGACAGAGTGGTGGGCAGCAAAGTAAAGCTTATTGAGCAATAGCAAAGTGATATGTTTGCTCCTGAGGAGGGGCACCTGAGTGGCTCAGTTGCTTAAGCATCTGCCTTCAGCTCAAGTCATGATCTCAGTGTCCTGGGATCAAGCCCCATGTGGGGCTACCTGCTCAGTGGGAAGTGTGCTTCTCCCACTCGCCCTACTCATTCTCTTTCTCTCTCGCTCTCTCTCACTTTCTCTCAAATAAATAAATAAAATTTTAAAAAACAAAAACAAACAAAACAAAGTTCCAGAGGAGGGAGGAGACCCGAGAGAGTTGCCACTAGAGTTTCTAAGTCTAGGGGTTCTTATGGGTTTGTTAGTGGTTTGTTTTAATCTGATTAACCCTCCCTGCACCTGCCATCCAATCAGGTTTTTGTCATCTATCTATCACATGGGAAAGGGTGGAGGGCTCCTTCCAGGGTGGTGTAAAATCCTTTTGAGGTGGTTTCCTCTTCAGACAGGGGCCCCTTGTCCCAACCATCCTTCATCAGTTGTGAAGGCCTCAAAGGGATTCCCAGGTGAAGAAGGTTTGGCCAGACATTAACTGTAGGAACTGGATCTACAGTGGTATAGTATTATATATAAGTGATATAGGAAAGAGGATGTTAGGACTCGAAGCCAACGGCCAAGAAAGAATTCTTGAGATGTCTTTGGTGCAAAATGGTGGTTTATTAAAGCATGGGGACAGGACCCATGGGCAGAAAGAGCTGCTGCATGGGGGTTGTGAGAGGTGACTGATTATATACTATGGGGTTGGGGGAGGTAAGGAAAAAGGGAGGTTTCAGAAGAACTTTCATATGCTAAAAAGGACCTATAAGATACCTGAGGCCTTGCCATTGTCAAGTTAAGGTTGTTTTCCCCCTCTAGCAAGGCATTAACATTAAGATAGTTGGGAGATTCCTGGAAGAATGTCACACATGATCCACTCAGGAGTGGGGCATGGGGGGAGGTTGCAGGGTGTCAGCTTATGCTTTGTCTTCAGCCAGCCTTCTGCTCCCTCATCATAAGGAACAGGAAGACATTCTTATGGGAGGTATATTAGGTTTTGGTGGCACAATGGCAATGGGTGACCTGGAATAAAAATGTGACAATTGACTGGCTTTGTTTGCCAAAATAAGGAGACAGAAGTTTAAGTAGAATAGTCTTTGGAAGATAATCTCTTAAATGCTCTTTGATCTCCAACTGAAAAATTTTCTATAAATGCCAAATATTTCCATTTTAATACAGAACATTATCTAAAATCTACATAAAAAACAAGTCAAAAGCAAGTATTTAACAAACTAACATGACAATAATTGATATTCTAAATATTGCACTGGTACACTAGCATGATCCTTGTGAATCTGAACCAGACGAATCTTCAAAGGGTTTAGGTATAAAATGATGTCTCCTTTTTATTCTTATTGATCAGTTAATCCCTTGTTAGTGGGAACATCAAATTAAGCATATCTTCATTCTTAAATTATGAATAATAAATAATTTACCATATTTTACTATTATTATAAAGGAAATTTTTAAGTTTCTCTGAGATATTTTTAGATCTCTTTTTACTTATGAATGTGGGAAGCAAAGACAGAAGAAAAGTTTTAAGTTTCCTTACTACCTACAGCCCATTGACAAGTCCTTGCAACAGGCAAGAATAACATTCCTTTAGGGACTCAGTGGCCTTGATGACTTTGCTAAGGGCAAAAGGCAATCTTAGCCAAAGCCCCAGGAACCTGTAAGACTACTTTAATTTACAAAATTCCTCAAACTTCCTTTATCTCTAAACCCCTCAAGATAAGTATTGGCAATCATCCCCCAAAAATATGGCCCACCGATATACATCTGAAGGGTCTCATGACTGAGTTTTTACTAAACAGTAATAAATTAATAAATGATCTTTCTTAACAATAGCTAGCCCCTCAGGATCCTGGAAACCTTGTTTCCAAAATATCTGAGAAGCTTACACTATCTCTAACCCCCTCCCAACTTGAGAGTATTTAATGGGCCACTCCTCCTGACCCCAGTGCAGCTCTTTCTGCCCATCTTCCTGTTCTTGTGGTTTAATAAAACCGCCTTTTTGCACCAGATATCTCCAAGTTTTTTCTTGGCCATTGGCTTTGAACCCTAACATCTTTCCCTACATCACTACACTTGGAGGAAAATATATGGAATAATCAATGACTATAGAAGCCAGAGCTATAAATAACAGCTGATAAGGATTCCTCCACAATAAGTCTCCGAAATGAAGTCTCACTGAAGTTAGTTGTCATTTTTTTTAAGGATCTTATTTATTTATTTGAGAGAGAGAGAATGAGAGATAGAATGAGAGGGGGGAGGGTCAGAGGGAGAAGCAGACTCCTGGATGAGCAGTGAGCCTGATGTGGGACTGGATCCTAGGATTCTAGGATCATGACCTGAGCTGAAGGCTGAAGCTTAACCAACTGAGCCACCCAGGTGCCCCAAAGTTAACTGTCATTTTTTAATGAGCTGAAGATTATTACTGGCAAAAAGGAACAATTTAAAAATACTTGTTAGAGCTGTTGAGGTATGAAAAATAAAACCTGAACTGTGCTGAATATGGTTATTTTCTTCATGTGTCTGAGGTGAACCAGAGGTTAGCATTAACCTACCATCTGAGGACCTAAGCAAGCAATGTAGCAGGGGCTGACCTGGACACTTCTGTGATAAGCTGAAGGGGAGCAGAATATTGCCATGTAAAATATGCCTCTAGCATAAGGATTATTTAGTGGTGATTATTTTGAGAAATAGCCGAGGTGGGACAAGCTCTGAAAACAGAAAAGTTACTCTTTTGTTAGAGAAATTTACATTTATAAAGAAAATCTCCATTTGCAAGGGTGTCTCCCTCTCTGTACCAGGAAGAGGAGGATGACTCAGTGGAGCAGATTTGGATTTAAATCTGCATAACAAACCTTATCCTTGTTTACCTTGCTCTTCTTGGTCTCCTTCCCATAACTGGCCTCATTCCTTTCTTTCTTTCAGTAGCTGAAGAGGATGTTTAAACTTGTGGCTTTAACCACCTCAGGGAGTGCCCTGAGGGAGAGACACCTTATTACTGATGCACTGGGAGATCTGGCTCCCTACTTGGTTCTGCTGACACTGCCTGGCTGGGAGGGGCTCCTCATTAGTGTTCTTCATGTGTCCTCCAGTGACAAGATGAAGAATAATGAGGGTCCTAACTGGTGCTGGAAGTCACAACTTTCCTCTGGGCTTTCTTGGACCCTTGTGGGGAGGGAGGAAGAGATGGGGCTCCTTGGAGTCACCAGGTGAGGATGGAAGTCCAGGTTCCCAACTTGGCATTTTCTAACACAGTCCTGGCAGGAGTCGATGGTCATTATGTCTGAGTGAGGTGGTAATGGGCTTTCCCTTGAGCCTTTAATTTTGGGGAGGGAGGGAGGGCTGGTAATATTTTCCATGGGTAGTTATTTTCTGCAAGTTTTCTGTCTTTTTAGGCTGCTAATTTCCTGGTCCTTTAGCTAGGGAAAACAGGTTTTTTGAAGCTTATTATCTTGCCCATTGATTTTCCAGTTTGTCTGCTTCTCTAGCACACTCCTGGTATATATGAGGAAAAAGAAAATAAGGACACTAATTGCAGTGTGGGTCCTTGAGTCTCAAAAGCATAGATGGTCTTCCTTTTCCCCACCTTTCAGAATCACCTTATGTTTATACTGTGTATAATGTTCGGGCATTTAAGCTGCACTCCATGGAATGTTTCAATTTTCCATCTAGTACTATTTCTCTTCTATTTGAAGAATTTCCTTTAGCACCTTTTTTTAGAGCAGGTCTTCTGACTATGAATGCTCTCAGTTTCCCTTCATCTGAGAGTGTGTCTTTCCTGAAGGATATTTTTAGTTAATATAGGATTCTGAGTTAATTCCTTTCTTTCAGCACTTTAAGAATATTATGCCACTTTCTTTTGGCCTTTATAATTTCTGATGAGAATTCTATAGTTATTTGTTGTTCCTCTGTAGATAACACATTATTTTTACAGTGTCTGCTTACACAAGTTTTCTTTTGTCTTAAGATTTCAGCAGTTTAATTATGATGTATTTAGGTGTGGATTTCCCTGGGCTTATTCTCATTGGAATTCACTTTGCTTCCTGAATCTAGTTTCATGCTTTTGCCAATCTTGGAAAGTTTTCATCATGATTTCTTTTTTTTTTAAAGATTTTATTTATTTATTTATTTGACAGAGAGAGACACAGCGAGAGCAGGAACACAAGCAGGGGAGTGGGAGAGGGAGAAGCAGGCTTCCCGCGGAGCAGGGAGCCCGATGTGGGACTCAATCATCATTATTTCTTCAAAAAAAATTTTTAATTTTTTGGCTTGTACTCGTTTTCTTCTCCTTTGGGGACCCTGAAGACATGACCATTGAATCTTGTATTGTTATTTCACAGTTCTCTAAGACTCTTCATCTTTTTCCCCAATCTTTTTTCTCTCTCTATTGTTAATATTGCATAATTTTCCCAATTCTGGTGTTATCACATTGTTGGCATATTTTAATTGTTTTTTCCCATTTGTAGAGGTCACTTTTAGGCAACTAACTTGAGCAATGGAAGCCTGAAAAAGGTAGAAGGGCCCACAGTGACCCCCCAAACCCCTGGCTGGATACAAACAGGACCATTAAGTGACCCACCTCAAAATATCCATAAGTTCTAGCTGACCAATGGGTTACTTACACCAGGACACAGGTACCAAAAAAGGTAAATTCCATATGTTCCCATATCTGCTCACCTTTCCCCTTAAATAGAGCCCCCCTACCACTGCCTCATGGCACAGTCTCTCCCTTGCTGTCCTGCACACTTCTCCCTTCCAGTGTAGTCAACAAACTTCTATCTCCTTTGTTCTGCTTTGGGTGAATTCTTTCACAGCCTCTACCCAATTGGGTCACCCTACATTTGGTGGCCTCCATCTGATTGGGAGACCCCACATTTGGTGGCCTGTATGAAGAGTCTTTGCTGGCTGGGATTCTCTGGGAATTTCTTGAGACTTTCTCTGGGTGAACCCACTCTGGTATTCCTTGGGGAACCTATGACTTCCAGCTGAGTTTACTCCTTGGTGAGGATTGGAAGCCCCACGGGGAATCAGCCTGACTACCCTTGCCTGAATGAGTGAGGGATTTCCTCTTTTGCCCTTTGGAAGGACCCTTTCCTCCCTCTCCTTTCTCTCTTCAGCCCTTTGGCAACCTAACCCTGGTACTCCTCTGATAACTGAAGATCTCTGGCCAGGGCAGCTCCCTGGTGTGGTCTGAGAATGAACAGGTTAGACTGTCTGTGCCTGTGAGGGTGAAGAACCCCTTTTTCCCCCTCATTCTGTCCTCCTGAGTGTCTGTTCCCAACCTGCAGTGCAATTAGCAATGGTAGCTTGCCCAGGGTGAATCACACTTTATGGACTATGGACTCAGTTGGAACCCTTTCCTGCCACTGGCTGACTCTTAGGTGCTTTACTTATTTCTGCTCCCTCCCCCTTATTTCTTTGTTTCCATGGGTCTAGCCACCACCTTGATCTATGGGCAAATAGGATCCTATGCATCTGAGCACCTGAGTGCTGAGTCCTCCCCCTCTTCTTCTGACCCAGTTTGGCCACCCAGTGTCTGGCTTTTCCTGTTGCAAGGGATGCCCCAACAGGAAGTGCCACAGCTATTTGCCATGACCCTCTTTTGGTGGGACACCCCAGTAGAGTCAGTCACCCTGTATAAGGTCTGGTCATTTTTCAGGTCAGTGGGATGCCCCTGACTGAAATCATGATCACAGGTTGGAGCTCCATTCTCTTTGGCAAGATACCCCTTTGGGAATCAGTGGCTGATATTTCCCACTATGGGACAAACCCTCTCTATTCCTCTGGACTCACACTTGGGCTGGATTCTTAAAGACTGGAACTCCTCCAAATGATCAGAGGCCTCATATGTACAAGTCTTCATGGCATAGTCCCAAAACTCTGACCTCCACAAAACTATAGAAAGTGTCTTACTCGGTTACATGGCCATCTGACCCTGTGGATAGCTATCAAACCTGAAACATTGAAGTTTTGCTAAGTTAAATGATAAGTTGGATTGAATCCATTTTGTATCTAAGTTTTTTTCCAAATAAAATAAAAATACTGAAACATAAATTTCTAAACATAAGGTTTGTCTGCTTTTGGCTTCTTATTGAAGGGAAACTATAGATACTTGGGTGTGTTGGAAAACATTGTGCTTAAATGATTCGTAAATTTGCCATCTAAAAATTCTGGTGGAACAGACAGTTCATAATTGTTTACTACTTAGTTTTCACTGGAGACTAAAGTTTCTAAGAGTTAAAATTCTGCTAAGTATAATTAAGACTGATAGAAATAAGGGAAGCCACTCTATATGTAGGAAAGTAGGAGATATATGAGAAAGATATAAGGAATGAGAATACATTTCGTTGAGGTAAAAGAAAGTAATTTTGCCCTAAAATGAAACTATTATTTGTACAGAAAAGGCTTGGGACAAAATCTAAATGCAAAATAAAATTGTAGAAGGCTTGTGAAAGGAAATCTTTGGAAAAAATTATGTGTGGTCAAGATGGACTAAAATGGAGATGCATGGATTTTAAAAGAACACTGGTATGAGATTTACTCTGTTAAAAAGACAAAGTTTTCTTGGATTATTGGTCTGCCTTTGGTAAGAAAATGTAAACAAAAGTTTTTTTTTCCTCTTTTGTCTGCCCAAAAAACCAAAGTTCTTAGGTCTGACTTTATCAGGTCTCTGATGGTCCATAATCCTATTTAAGGATGTGCTTTATAATGGTCTGAGGTTTTTAACAAAGTTCCCTGAAATTTAAATTGTAAATGAAGTCTTTTTGACTAATTAGGCCTTTTTATTTGGTATGTTACATTACTGGGAAGCTCTGGTCAACAAATTATATTATGCCTTAGGTTATGTTTTTGGGTAAATGTTATCTACTATTCTAGAGATTATATGCAATTCCTAAAGTTTTAATATGTTTTGGTATAAGGCCATCACTTGATATTCTGATTACTGAAGTGTTATGTGTCACAAAAATAACTGGATTTCCTTGTCAGCTATATTATAATGTACTCTCATATCAGATCTTTAGCCATGTCCATTTTTGAGTCTTTTGTCATTTACAGTTATTGTTCTTCTCTTGCACAACGTGTTTCATCTTTGAGATTCATTAAAAATATATATATATATATATTTAAAGATTTTATTTATTTATTTGAGAGAGAGGGAGAATGAGAGAGAAAGCACATGAGATGGGGGGAGGGTCAGAGGGAGAAGCAGACTCCCTGCTGAGCAGGGAGCCCGATGCAGGACTCGATCCAGGGACTCCAGGATCATGACCTGAGCCGAAGGCAGTCGCTTAACCAACTGAGCCACCCAGGCGCCCAAATAAAAGATTTTTGACAAACAGGTTTTTGATATCCTTAAAATCATAAAACTGAAATGGATAAGAATTTCCAGAACTAACTAAAAAAAGCTGCATTCAAACTGAACAAGAATTAGTTACATGGAACTAAATTGAGGAAGATGATTATAATTTTTATGACTTTTGTTTGAAACACTGCTGGTTCTCTAATATTTGTTCTTCCAGATTAAGGAAATTTTCTAAAGCTATCCATGATATACAGAAATATGATAAAATATTTCTTTGTGAACAAATTGAAGCATTTAACTTTATATGTATCTGAACCCTCCAGGGTTCAGCAAAGTCTCAGTGAGTATTCTTTTTCTCATGGCAGTTATAGTTATTTGCATGAATTCAATAAAAATCTGTTCTCCTGTTGTTATGGAACCTGGACTGGATTGCCGGATGGAAGAACCAAGCGGCACCTGGAGATCTTGGAGGATTGGAGGTTTATTTAATGCCAGCAGGCTCAGAGGAGAGTGATCTCCAAAGGTCTGAGCCCTGAGCACAAAGGGGGCAAATTATACACCTCTACTTCCTCATACTTGGCACTTTTGGCGCATGTGTGAAGTGGGGCAGGGAGAAGAACCCAGAAGAGCCCCGGGCCAAGGACTGGGATTCTTGCTGGCTTGGTCAGCTATCTTAGGACACAGATTTTCCTTATCATTGTAACAGGACATCATTGGAAACATTATTTACCAAGGCTTTGACTGGTATGTCATATTTGAGAGAGACATGCATAAATTCAGATATGAGCAGACAGCTTTAAGGAACTAAAGTTGAGGGATACCTGGGTGGCTCAGTTGGTTAAGCGACTGCCTTCGGCTCAGGTCATGATCCTGGAGTCCCAGGATTGAGTCCCACATTGGGCTCCCTGCTCAGCAGGGAGTCTGCTTCTCCCTCTGATCCTCCCCCCTCTCATGTGCTCTCTCTCTCTCAAATAAATAAATAAATAAAATCTTAAAAAAAAAAAAGGAACTAAAGTTGACTTTATGGAACTAATGGAGCCCCTTGGAAATGTTGGCCTGATACCTTGCTTACAGAGTACCCAGCAGCTTTGCCAGGTCAGAAAAAGAACATCACTTCTTGGCAGGTGCAGGAACCTCAGGATTTTGGGGGGAACTTGAGAAGAGGAATACACCCAAATCTACAGGTATTGCAGGCATGTCTGATGGCAAGTATTCAGCTTGGCTTCTGGCCTTGAGAGTCTACTAAAAGTTAAATCTAGAGATTTCTTATAAAAAGTTCAGCAAAGCAGATTTTAAAGGCTCTATATGATCAATCACTATTCTTGCTGAGCTTATGTAAATAGACCAAGTTTGTTAGAATTAGAAAAAAATGAAGATGATTATAGAAAGACAATATATTTCAATAACACCTTTGTAGATATTAGATTTTAATACTATTTGATGAAGGAACAGAAAGCAAGCTGAGGACAAAGCAGAAGCTGACACCCTGCAACTTCTCCCCAACCCCCATTCCTGGGTGGGACATGTGTGACATTCTTCCAGGAATCTCCCAACTGTCTTAATGTCAATGCCTTGCTAGAGGGGAAAATGATCTTAACTTGACAATGGCAAGGACTCAGGTATTTTGTAGGTCCTTTTTAGCATATGAAAGTTCTTTTAAAACCTCCCTTTTTCCTTACTGCCCCCAATCCCATAGTATATAATCAGCCATCCTTCACAACCCCTGTGCAGCAGCTCTTTCCACCCGTGGGTCCTGTCCCTGTGCTTTAATAAGCCACCATTTTGCACCAAAGACTTCTCAAGAATTCTTTCTTGGTTGTCAGTCCCAGACTCCACCCCACTGAACCTCACCTATATTCCAAAACCACATCATTATTTATCATAAACTAGACTACATTCTAAATTCTTTGATTTCCTCATATATCTAGCAATGGCTTTCCAAACTAAGGTTCCCAATCTTCTTCCATTCTCTTAAAGTCATTGAAAGCTAAAACTGCTTTTTCCCCTAAAGCCTTGAAAACTGATGCTGGACATCTTGAGGTCAGCTTCAGAGAAACTGCTACAAAACTCATGTATAGACAAATCTTTGTGCCTATGGCTTTAAGGGCCATTCAAAAGGATCACCAGATCCTTTGAATTACAGAGACATTTGAATTACAAACCAGAAAATCCCATATGATTCCTGCTGCCTGTTCCTGTTCCATCTGAGGATGTTTTAGCCTGACATCTAAAAATCTTTTCACTGGTTGGCGGCACTCAAGACTCAAGACACTGAGTTTGTAATTTACTCCAACCATTAACTTATATTTTTCTTTTTTTTTCCCATAAAGGTTTCTCTTATTAAGTATGTGATTGCTTGCTAAACAAAACAGTATATTATGGCTAACACCACCTGCTACACAATTAAGGCCTTAAATGACTCTCAAAATGGCATTACATAATTAAACTTTGAAATAAATGCATAAACCAGCCTTACAAAATAGAATGGCATTAGATGTCTTGACAGCAGCACAAGGAGGAATATGTGCCATTATTAAAACAGAATATTGGGGGACACCTGGGTGGCTCAGTCAGTTAAGTGTCTGCCTTCGGCTCAAGTCATAATACCAGGGTCCTGGGATTGAGTCCCACATTGGGCTCCTTGCTCAGCGGGGAGCCTGCTTCTCCCTCCCCCACTCCCCCTGCTTGTGTGTGTTCTCTCTCTGACAAATATATAAAATCTTAAAAAAAATCCCAGAATGTTGTGTATATGTTCCAGATTACCACAAAAATATAACATATATTGCTAAAAATTACTCAAATTGGTGTTTCAAACTATCTTTCTCTCTCCTTTAGTGACTGGTGAAACTCCTGGTTTTGAGAAAAATTTTTGTCAACTATCAAAAGCTTTTTATTGAGCTTTTTCTCCCACAATAATATTAACATTATTTTGTGTCTTTTCCAGTGTCTTCCTCTCTGGTGTCAAGACTCCCTCACTGCCATAACTTCAACCCAATGGATGATCCTCTCTGCTCAAGGAAACTCCCATATGTTATCAATTCTAGACACAGCTGCCTCAGCCTTCCATAACTCCTATTAAATTCTCAACTGACCAATGTTGACTCATAGGTAGGGACATCTCTACTCCTCTCATTCAGCATGAAGCAGCTACTAAAGACCTCCATTTAAAGTGCCAAAGATTTGTCATTGTAGATTTGTCAGGGGGGGGATTTAGAGACCACTTTTAGGCAATCAACTTGAATAATGGAGTAAGGTAGAAGGGCCCAAAATGACCCCAGCCCCCTGGCTGAATACAAACAGACCCATTATGAAACAGGAGAGTGAGGTTCTTGGAATTGAATGAATCTGTCAGACAAAGGAGAGTAAGTAAAGCAATAGAGTTTTATTAAGTGAGGATACAGAAAAAACTCTCAGGAGTGAGAGGGGGTCCCAACAGCATTGCCACTGGGGGCTTTTAAGGTTGGTCTTTTATGGAAAGCTAACCAGGGAACTTAAATATTTTTAACATCTCTATTGATAGCACCATTGAGTAAGGACTAGAGATAATACCTTTAATGGCTTACTTTTTTTTAGGGTCTGATAATTCTTTTTCAGTCAAAAGTAGCTGTTATAATAAGACCCCACCTTGGGCGCCTGAGTGGCTCAGTTGGTTAAGCGACTGCCTTCGGCTCAGGTCATGATCCTGGAGTCCCGGGATCGAGTCCCGCATCGGGCTCCCTGCTCGGCGGGGAGTCTACTTCTCCCTCTGACCCTCTTCCCTCTCGTGCTCTCTCTCATTCTCTCTCTCAAATAAATAAAATCTTAAAAAATAAACAAGACCCCACCTCTGATACCTAGGACAGGATGGTCTGGTTTGTTCCCTTATCTCTGCTTTCCTTACGTCTCCACATTTTGGGGATTTTTGTGAGCCTGATCCTGTAAGCCCCCTACCTAGCCCCACCTGTCCCTTGGCCTCAGTTAGGTGACCCACCTCAAAATATCCATAAGCCCTAGCTGACCAATGGGTTACTTACACCAGGAAACAGGTACCAAAAAAAGAAAATGCCATATGTTCCAATACCTCCTTACCTTCCTTCTTTAACTACAGCCCACCCACACCCACCTCATGGCAGACAGTCTCTCCTTTGCTGTCCTGCCCACTGCTCCTTTCCAGTGTATTCAATAAACTTATATCTCTTTTGTTCTGCCTTAGGTGAATTCTTTCACCACCTGCACTCTGGCTTCCACCCAATAGGGTCACCCCATTTTTGGGGGTCCCCCATCTGATCAGGACACCCCACACATCTGAGTTGAGATTTTCATGGCTCTTGATATGTCAAGTGACTTCTGTTTGTATCCTGGACATTTAGAGATTTAAATAATGAAATTCTGGGTCTTATTTTTGTTTTTTTATTTTGCCTTTGGTGGTCTTTTCCAGGGTCACTTCAGTTTTCAAAGCTTTTGCAGTGCTTTTCAGGTCTGTCCTGCATGTACAACATCTTGTGGTCATTCTGGGACCTGGGTAGAGGTTCTTAAAGTCTCTGGTATACCAATTACCATTAGATTTGTGCATACCCAAGTCTTGGGTGCTCCGGAGAATTCAAAATAATTTTATAGGGCAATTTTCCTGAGCTCTTCCATCTCCATTATCTAAACTCTCTGTTTTGATCCTTTGGCCAAAAACTACCCAGTTCCTTGGTTATGACACTTTCAAGGCCAAGTGGTAGGAAGACAGAAAGACAAAAATCTTCAGGATCCCACCCTATTGGTACCACATTTTTACCCAGTGAAAGGTCCTCTTCCACAGCAGTTTTGGTCCTGGAAGCTATTGCACCTCTCCTTAACAACACCACTGGTACATTGACAACCTACTATGAGACCATTTTGGCACTGAGATATGTGAGAATGAAGAAAAAGAGAGAGAACCCCCACTCCCTACTGCCCCCATGGATTGCTCTCATTGTCTCTGAGTTTTAGGGGTCCCTTTTCTACCCCTTCAGCCAAAATTAGAGGATTTCTTCTGTATCTCACTGTATCTATACCATAGTGCTTACTTCCAAGTTTTGGCCTGTAAACAGTTCAGGCTAGGGATACCAGACCCAAAAATTGTTAAGTTTACTGTTTTTCATAACAGTAGTTCAGATTCTTGTGTTCTTCTTGGATCTGCTGACTTGTGCTTATTTTCTAGAGTTGTCAAATAGTTGTCCTTATAGTCTCACCAGGTTTCATATCTAGTTTGGAGGAAATAAAGGGAGCTGTATTTTCTCCATCTCTAGAAACCAGAGGATGTATTTATATTTAAAGAAGACAACGGGGCGGGGAGCACCTGGGTGGCTCAATCTTGGTTAAGCATCTGCTTTGCTCAGGTCATGATCTCAGGGTCCTGGGATGGGGCCCCCATGTCAGGCTCCCTGTCCTGCTTTTCCCTCTCTGGCTGCCTCTCCACCCCCTTCCCTGATGGTGCTCTCTCTCTTTCTCTCAAATAAAATCTTTTTTTTTAAAAAAGTAAAGAAGACAAAGAGAAATGGAAAAGAAGAAATTTAGCAGTTATATGATCAATTTATCAAGGTAAGCTCACCTCATAATTTACAACCTGAGTGGGTTTCCTGAGCACATTGAACAATGAGAAATAAGAATTTGGCAATTTTATGGTTGGTTAATTAGGTCACTATTCCTGTAAATTGTGAAAGTTCTCCCTACATGTGGGCAGTGTTTGCTCTGATACAAAGTGAATGATGCCTCTAGTAAAACATGGCTCCTTTTCAATTCCCACATGAATGCATAGATCTCAAGGATATACAGGACATATATCCATAATTCACAGCTGAACTTGGTATGTTTTATTTAATTTTCTTTAATATGTTCAGAGGGTATCTTCCCATAAAGAAAATTCAGGGTGATTAACACTATTTTCATTGCTCCTGTTTCTTTACATTTACTTTCTTTATTGATATTAAGTAAGCTAGTAGCCTGCAAAAGAATATAAACTAAGTTAAAAATACATATAAATTAAGTTGCTGAGTGTTATGGTTGAATTTTCTCCTCCCCCCACCCCCCACCAAATTCATATGTTGAAGTCTTAAGCCCCATTGCCTCAGAATGTTATTTTATTTGGAAGAAAAGATTGTTGCAGATGCAATTGGTTAAGATGAGGTCATACTGGACTAGGGTGGGCCCCTAATATAATATGACTGGTGTCCTTAGAAAATGGGAAAATTTGGTTACAGACAGCAGAGAATACCATGTGAAATGAAGGCTGAGATTGGGGTAATCCTTCTAGATTGCATAACTTTAAGACAATACATTTTTGTTTTTTAAGCCAGTTAGTGATGCTTTTTTTTTTTTTTACAGCAATCCTAGCAAACTAATACATTGAGAAATGTAACAACTGAAGAAATAATTTTTTTCTATTCAAACAACTTATAATTTTTTTTTTTTTGGTCAGTGAAAAATATCTTTTGGGGACTGTGCTAAACCCTATCAAAAATAATAACAGTAAAGATTTAAAAATGTAGGTTTTCTATCTTAAAAGTAGATGTGTTGGGGGGAGGCATAAGTGCAGCTAGTAGAAAAATTTTAAGGTTTTCAGTGCTGCACTGTGAGAAAAATAAAATAAAAAGTTGGTTTTACTCACATAATATCAGCTTATATAAAAGGAATGCTGGCAGGGCATGATTGGTTCTGCAAAAGTTACACCCTAAGTGGAAAGGAACCACAGCTGGAGCTGGAAAACATAGGGAATATGGCACAAGACTTTACAAATATCGAGAGTGTGTGTGTGTGTGTGTAGGGTTGAAGAGATCTTAACAGTTTTGGCAGATAGATGTCAGAATCAGTGGCCCTGATGGTTGAGAGGCTTTATTCAGTAGCATTAAAAACATTTTGGTTATGCTGCTGGCTTTTATAAATCTTACTTTATTAAAAGGTATCTTAGAAAATTCTGATGAAAACAAAATATAGTCTACAATAGTGCTATGAGCAGCATAGGGAAACCTCTTCCCTGGAGAGACATATATTAAGTTGGTAAAATTAGCAAAGATAATCATTCAATCTTTGGGGATTGGTCAAAGGGCCTACAACAAATTGAGAACCATTTACTCAATAAAATCTATGGAGACTCAGCAAGAACAGTGAGTGGCTATGACACATGATCTAGTGACTGTACTCATTCCCCTCAGCTCTGTCCTGTGGGACAACTGTGCCAATGGCCTCAGCAGCTGAACAGCAGTCTATCCAGCCAGCTCCCTGGGGTAGAAAAGCTACTGTAGGTGGTTTGATAGTACTGAACATTAACAAATACCATTTTTCACAGCTGCATGCTAAGAAAGGTCTGTATCAAGTAAGCACCAGCATCTGGGTTGTCCCAATTTCCCCACTCTCAACTCCTGCTATGGAGGGAGGATCTGGGAGGGGCAACTGGTGAAGAACAGAGTCCCCTTTTCCATCAAAGCTCTGTGTTACAGGAGAGCTGGTCCAGTGGGCTTGGAAGTTGAGTGGAAGCTCCTATCTCCCCCAGTTTCCTAAGGCAGATCTATTCCAGGTTAGTTCAGCAGACAGTGAAAACTGGTCCATCCCATCTTCTCTGCTCAGGCTGCAGAATATCCATACTGGGTGGTTTGGCAAAAGTTAGGTTATAACACCAGTTCCCGTCTCCCTCTCCACTTTACCTCCCACCATACACAACTCTTAATATATACAGAGGATCTATATGAGATAGCCAGTAAAGAACAAAACCCCTCCCCCAGCAGGCTTTGCACTATAGTGCAAAGATCTTTATCAGAGGAGGGTGGGAGCAAGCCTCAAAGATCAGTAATTCTCCACTGCTTCTAAGGGGCTCACGTTTGATTGGATCAGCCTGTGGAGCAATTTGTGCTCCAGGACAATGTCAAAAGCAATACAATCATTAGTTAGCAATTAGTGAAAGCTAACAGCTGGGTGTGATAACAATAGATCCAGACCAGCCCAGATGCTCAATGAGGAGACAAAAGTAAGAAAGTCAAAAGAGCACAGATAAAATTATAGTCATCTCTGGTGGGCAGGAAAACTGTGTGAATACCTAAGGCTGCACCCTGTGAGGAGTAACATCAAAGGCTTCTCACTGAAGGGGAAATAGACTTCACTAATATAGAGAATAAAAAATACAAAAGAAAACATAAGATGAAAAAAGTTGGTTATTTGGTAATAAGATCAACAAAACTGACTAACTTTTAGCTAAACTGATAGAAGGTGAGAAGACATAAATTACTAAATTCAGGAATTAAAAGGGGACCCACTATCAACTTTATGGCATATGATGACACCAAAAAATTAGATAGCTTAGAGAAAATGAACAAACTCCTAGAAAGACACAAATTACTGAAACTAAATCAAGAAAAAATATAAAATTGAATTGTCCAACAAATAAAGAGGTAGAATTAATAATTTTGAAACCCCTCAAAAAGTAAAGGCCAGATGATTTCACTGGCGAATTCTATTAAACATTTGAAGAAGAGGGAACACAATCCTTTACTAACTCTTCCAGAAAATAAAATACTGTAAACACTTTCCTACTCATCCTATGAGGTCAGTATTACCCTGATACCAAAATCAGACAAAAACAAAACAAAACAGACCAATACCTCTTTTGTATATAGAGACAAAAATTCTTATCAAAATACTAGCAAATGTAATCCAGCAGTGTATAAAAAAGATTATTCATCACGGCCAATGAAATATTCCCCAGAAAGGCAAGCATGGTTTAACATCCAAAAGTCAACGTACTATGCTATATTAATCAATAAAGAATAAAATACATTAATATTTAAATGGATACTGAAAAAGGAGTTAACAAAATTGAACACCCATTCATGATAAAGTGACTCAAAAATATAGGAATCAAAGGTAATCTCTTCAAGTTTATAAAGGGAATCATCAAAAAGCTTGCAGCTAATGTCATAATAATAAAAGATTGAGTGCCTTTCTCCTAATATTGGGAACAAGACACAGATATCCATTCTTCTTACTTCTATTCAACACTGTAATGGAGGTTCTAATCAGGACAATTAGACAAGCAAAAGAAATAAATGGCGCCCAGAATGAAAAGGAAGAAATAAAGCTATAATTTTTAACAGATTATATGATCTTGTATAGAGAAAATCCCAATAAAAGCACAAGGTAATCCTAAAATTTATATGGAAATGCAAAAGATGCAGAATAGGCAAAACACCTTTAAAAAGCAGGCTAAAGTAGGTGGACTCACACTTCCCAATTTCAAAATTTAATACACAGGCACAGTAATCAAGACAGTGTGGTACTGGCTCAAAGGTAGACATATAAATCAAGTAAATATAATTGAGAATACAGAAATAAGCACTTACATTTATGTTCAGTTGATTCAACAAAGGATCCAAGAAAAATCAATGAAAAAGAATCATCTTTTCAACAAATGTTTCTGAGACAACTGGCTAGCCTCATGCAAAAGAATGAGTTTGGACCCCTACCTCACACTGTATACAAAAATTAACACAAAATGGACCATGAATCTAAATGTAATAGCTAAACTTTAAAAACCTTAGAAAAACATAAAGGAATAAATCTTCATTATCTTAGTTTACACAATGATATTTTAGATACAAACCTCAGAACATAAATGATGGAGGAGCTCCTGGGTGGCTCAGTAGGTTAAGTGGCATACTCTCGGTTTCAGCTCAGATCATGATCTCACCATGGTGGGATCAAGCCCTGCTTTGAACTCTGCACTCAGTGTGGAGTCCGCTTCAGATTCTCACTCCCTCTCCTCCCTCTAGCTCACTCTCTCTCTCTCTCTCTCTCTCTCAAGGAAAGAAATGATGAGAATATAGATAAATCAGACTTCGTCAAAATAAAACCTGTTGTGCTTTGAAGGATATCACCAGGAAGGATAAAAGAAAACCCAGAGACTAGGAGAAATATGTGCCAATTATATATCTATAGAGGTATTTACATTCAGAATATATGAAGAATGCTTACAATTCAATAAAGGAAAGATACAAACCCAAATAAAAAATAGGCAAAGGATTTCAATAGACCTTTGTCCAAAAATATATATAATTATGTAATAAGCATAAAAAGATGCTCAATATCATTACTAATTGAAGTACTAATCAAAACCACAATCACATACCACTTCACATCCACTAGTATGGCTAAAATAAAAAAAAACAGACTGGGGTGTGTGGGGGCTCAGTTGATTAAGTGATTGTTCAGGTCATGATCTCAGGGTCTTGGAATTGAGCCCTTTGTTCAGATCCCTGCTCAGCAGAGATCTGAACAGAGATCAGAGTCTGCTTCTCCCTCTCCCTCTGCCTCTCCCCCCACTCATGCACTCTCTCTCAAATAAATAAAATGTTAAAATCTAAAAAAAAAAAAAAAAGACAAAGCAAGTGCTAGAGAGCATCTGGAGTAATCAAAACCTTTACACATTAATGATAGAATGTAAAATGGCCTGGAAAATTTGGAAGACAGTTTTTCAGTTCTTTAAAATTCTAAATATACAGTTATCCATATAAAGTAGAAATTCCTATTCTAAATATCTACCCAAGAGAAATGAAAACACGTGTCAACACAAAAACTTAAACATTAATGTCTATAGCAGCATTATTTATAATATTTAAAAAGTGGAAACAAACCAAATTGATGAACAGATAAACAGAATGTGGTATGTCCCTCAATACCATAAAAGCCAACTATGAAAACCTACAGTGAATATCATTCTCAATGGGGAAAAGCTGAGAGCTTTTCCCCTAAGGAAAGGAACGCGGCAGGGATGTCCACTATCACCACTGCTATTCAACATAGTATTAGAAGTCCTAGCCACAGCAATCAGACAACAAAAAGAAATCAAAGGCATCCAAATCACCAAAGAGGAAGTCAAACTCTCACTCTTTGCAGATGGTATGATACTCTATGTGGAAAACCCAAAAGACTCCACCCCAAAACTGCTAGAACTCATACAGGAATTCAGTCAAGTAGCAGGATATAAAATCAATGCACAGAAATCAGTGGCATTCCTATACACCAACAACAAGACAGAAGAGAGACAAATCAAGGAGTCGATCCCATTTACAATTGCACCCAAAACCATTAGATACCTAGGAATAAATCTAACCAAAGAGGCAAAGGATCTGTACTCAGAAAACTATAAAATACTCATGAAAGAAATTGAAGAAGATACAAAGAAATGGAAAAACGTTCCATGCTCATGGATTGGAAGAAAAACATTTTGAAGATATCAATGCTACCTAGAGCAATCTACACATTCAATGCAATCCCCATCCAAATACCATCCACTTTTTTCAAAGAAATGGAACAAATAATCCTAAATTTTGTATGGAACCAGAAGAGACCCCGAATAGCCAGAGGAATATTGAAAAAGAAAAGCAAAGCTGGCGGCATCACAATTCCGGACTTCCAGGTCTATTACAAAGCTGTCATCATCAAGACAGTATGGTACTGGCACAAAAACAGACACATAGATCAATGGAACAGAATAGAGAGCCCAGAAATGGACCCTCAACTCTATGGTCAACTAATATTTGACAAAGCAGGAAAGAATGTCCAATGGAAAAAAGACAGTCTCTTCAACAAATGGTGTTGGGAAAATTGGATAGCCACATGCAGAAGAATGAAACTGGACCATTTCCTTACACCACACATAAAAATAGACTCCAAATGGTTGAAAGACCTAAACATGAGACAGGAGTCCATCAAAATCCTAAAAGAGAACACAGGCAGCAACCTCTTCGACCTCAGCCTCAGCAACTTCTTCCTAGAAACATCACCCAAGGCAAGGGAAGCCAGGGCATAAATGAACTATTGGGATTTTATCAAGATAAAAAGCTTTTGCACAGCAAAAGAAACAGTCCGCAAAACCAAAAGACAACAGACAGAATGGGAGAAAATATTTGCAAATGACCTATCAGATAAAGGGCTAGTATCCAAAATCTATAAAGAACTTATCAAACTCAACACCCAACGAAGAAATAATCCAATCAAGAAATGGGCAGAAGACATGAACAGACATTTTTCCAAAGAAGACATCCAAATGGCCAACAGACACATGAAAAAGTGCTCAACATCACTCGGCATCAGGGAAATCCAAATCAAAACCTCCATGAGATACCACCTCACACCAGTCAGAATGGCTAGAATAACAAGTCAGGAAATGACAGATGTTGGCGGGGATGTGGAGAAAGGGGAACCCTCCTACACTGTTGGTGGGAATGCAAGCTGGTGCAACCCCTCTGGAAAACAGTATGGAGGTTCCTCAAACAGTTGAAAATAGAGCTACCATATGATCCAGCAATTGCACTCCTGGGTATTTACCACAAAGATATAAACGTAGGTATCCAAAGGTGTACGTGCACCCCAATGTTTATAGCAGCAATGTCCACAATAGCCAAACTGTAGAAAGAGCCAAGATGTCTATCGACAGATGAATGGATAAAGAAGAAGTGGTATATATACACAATGGAATATTATGCAGCCATCAAAAGGAATGAGATCTTGCCATTTGCAACGATGTGGATGGAACTGGAGGGTGTTGTGCTGAGTGAAATAAGTCAATCAGAGAAAGACATGTATCATATGACCTCACTGATATGAGGAATTCTTAATCTCAGGAAACAAACTGAGTGTTGCTGGAATAGTGGGGGGTGGGAGGGATGGGGTGGCTGGGTGGTAGACATTGGGGAGGTTATGAGGTATGGTGAGTGCTGTGAATTGTGCAAGACTGTTGAATCACAGATCTATACTTTTGAAACAAATAATGCAACATGTGTTAAGAAAAAAAGAAAAAGAAAAGAAAATAGTAGGAGGGGAAGAATGAAGGGGAGTAAGTCGGAGGGGGAGATGAACCATGAGAGAGGATGGACTCTGAAAAACAAACAGGGTTCTAGAGGGCAGGGGGTGGGGGGATGGGTTAGCCTGGTGATAGGTATTAAAGAGGGCATATTCTGCATGGAGTACTGGGTGTTATGCACAAACAATGAATCGTGGAACACTACATCAAAAACTAATGATGTAATCTATGGCGATTAACATAACAATAAAAAATTAAAAAAACGGAATGTGGTATGTCTATAATTAAATATTATTTGGCAATGTAAAGGGATAAAGTGCTGATAGATGCTGTGAACTGAATTAACCCAATGGACTTTATGCAAAGTGAAAGAAGCCAGTCACAAGACACTGCCTGTCATATGATCCCTTTTATGTGAAATAGCTATAATAGGAAAATCCAGAGATAGAAAATGATTTGTGGTTGCCTAGAGCTGGTGTGCGGAACCAAGGAGGGAGGATAGAAGTGACAGGTAAGCAGTACAATTTTTCTTCCAGAGAGAATGAAAGTGTTTAAAAATGAGACTACAGAGCTGGTTACAAAACATAATAAATATATTAAAAACTATTGTATACTTTCAATGAGTAAGCTTTATGGTATGTAAATTATATCTCAATAAGGTTATTTTAAAACATATGAAGAAATAATGATATTATTAGATAAACAAAAACCAAGGAAATTCATTGCAATTAGACCTATACCAGAAGAAAAGTTAGAGGAAAATTTTCAAGCAGAAAATTTTCAGCCAAACCAATGTATGGTATAGGCTAGAAACTGGAGTCTGCACAAATAGATCTAGAAATAGAAGATCAGAAATGAAATAAAGATAAGATAAATTTTTTTCCTAATTTTAATTTGTCCTAAAATACAATGTGTTGTTTAAAGCATTAGTTTTATATGCTTTTAATAACACACATTGTGTGTTTATTACACATGTAAAAGTCAAATGTGTGATGACAGAAACAAATGATTAGAACTGGAGATGTACTGTCATAAGGTCTTTACACATGATGTGTTGAAATGTTCAAAAGTGTGTTCAGATTATTTAAATATGGATATATTAAACCCTAGAGCATCTGCTAAAAACTATTTTAAAAGAAATGTCAATAAGTTAATAAAGGAGTAAGAATGAATGATAAAAATCATTCAAAGAAACTCAGAGAAGGTAGTAAAGGAGAAACAAAGAAACCTAAAGGAATAGAACAATAGAATAGTTATAGAAATCAGCTACCAAGAGACACAAATGGCTTACAAATGAATTCCAAATGACATATGTAGATACTTCTCTCTCCAAAAGATGAATTTGAATATCCCTCCCTGTCGTATACTCAGCCAATGTCTTGCTTCCAAAAAATTGAGTATGGTGGAAAAAACAACAACAACATAGAAACTTTCCATGGAGAAACCTACCATAAACCACCTTACCCAAGTGATCAAGGTTGACATCAACAATGATGTCATGTGGATATCAGGTACCCAGGGCACCTCACTTGTGGCATTCTGCTAAAAAAACCCTAACCTCACTCTAATCATGAAAAAACAACAGAAAAACTGAAATTCTTTTATGACATTACTACCATTCACTTCACTTATCCATAAGATATAATCACCCAATTGTTGCTATTATTGTTACTATTATTTATTTAAGATTATCTTTCAAATCATTTAGGAAAAGAAAAATAAAATATTTCTTTAATTCACTCCAGTGCTCTTCCTTTCTGGATATAGACTCAAATTTCTGACCTATATCATTTTCTTTGCTGAGAAATTTTTTTTTTTTTTTTTTTTTTTTTTGCAAGGAGTGTCTGCTGCTGATGAATTACTTCAGTTTTTGTCTGTCTGGAAAAGTCTTTGTTCCCCTCATTTTTAAAGAATAATTTCTCTGAATATAGAATCCTAGGTAGGTCTCTTTCTCTCTCTCTCTCTCTCTCTCTTTTTTTTTTTATCACTTTACATATTTTACTCCAGTTCTTTCTTGCTTGCATTGTTTCTGACAAGTTGTACACTTTAATTCTTATCTTCATTTTTCATAGGTAATGTTTTTCCCCTCTGGCTCCTTTGAAGATCTTTCTTTCTCTTTTTGTTTTTCCCCCTACAGTTAGGATATGATGCGATCTATAAGTTTTTTGTTTGTTTGTTTAGGTAATTGTCCCACTTTGTTCTCTGTGCTTCTTGGTTCTATGGCTTTGTGTTTGCCATTACTGTTGAAAAGTTCTTCGCTACTACAAATATTTCTTCTATTGCATTATCTTTCTGTATTCCAGTTATATATATTCATACCTTTTGAAATTATCTCACAGTTCTTGGAGGTTATGCTCCCCTTTCTAAACTCTTCAAAGAATTTTTTGTCTTAGCATTTAATTTTGGGAAATTGCTATTGGTGTATCTCAAGCTCACTGATTCTCTTTAGCCTTTTCCTACCCAATCTACTGATGAGCCCATTAAAGGCATTTTTTCTTTTCTATTAGTGTGTTTTTTATTTTAGCCTTTCTTAACTCTTTCCTAGAGTTTCTTTCCCTGCTTACATTACCAATCTGTTCTGGTACCTGTCTATTCCTTTTGAGTTCTCAACATATTAATCATGATTCCTTTAAATTATTTTTGTTTTAAACTGTTTAAATTCCCTGTCTGATAACCATTTTAAACATCTCTGTCATATTCAAGCTTATAAGACAGTTTTAAAGTTACTCCAAATGTTAAACATACAGTTGCCATATGACCCAGAGTTTCTATTCCTAGATATATATCCAAGAGAAATGAAAACAGATGTCCATACAAAAACTTGTATAAGAATGTTCATGGCAGCATTTGTTGTAATATATAAAAATTGGGAATAATACAATTGTCCTCCAAGTGATGAATTGATATGTAACATCTGGTATATTAACTGACAGTTGTGGTAGGCAGAATAATGTCCCTGCCCCAAAGATATCCATGTCCTAATTCCAAGAATCTATAAATCAAATATCTTACATAGCAAAAGGATTTTGCAAATGACATTAAGGATCTTGATGGCAAGATTATTCAGTATGATTTGGATGGGTCTAATGTAATTACCCTCAAGCTTCCTTAAAAGTGAAAAAAGGAGACAGAAGACTAGAGTCAGAGGGAGATGAGACTATGGAAGCATGATCAGAGAAATGCAATGTTGCTGGCTTTGATGATGGAAGAAGAGGGCCTCCAGCCAAGGTGGCCTCTAGAAGCTGGAGAAGGTAAGGAGATGGATAGTCCCTTACAGCCTCCAGAAGGGATGACAGCTTTGCTGACACCTTGATTTTGTTTTTTAAGTATTTATTTATTTATTTATTTACTTACTTACTTATTTATTTATTTATTTATTTTAGAGACAGCATGCACAAAAGCAGGAGGGGAAGAAAGAGAGGGAGAGAAAAACTGAACGCTGAGATCATGATGCTGAGATCATGACACTGAGATCACGACCTTAGCCAAAACCAAGAGTCAGATGCTTAACTGACTGTGCCACCCAGGTGACCTGCTGATAAATTGATTTTAATCAATATACCTTTGTTGGACTTCTAACTTACGGGACTGTAAGATAATAAATATAGGTTATTTTAACTCACCAAATTTGTAGTAATTTGTTACAACAGCAATAGAAAACTAATACAAAAATGAAAAGGAACGACATTTTGACACATGCTAACATAGATAAAACTTGCAAAACATCATACTAGTTGAAAAAAGCCAGGCATAAAAGATCACACAATGTATGATTCCATTCATATGAAATGTCCAGAATAGTGCTTCTACAGAGACAGAATGTAGATTAGTGGTTGCCAGGGGCTGGGTGGTGAGGCAGAATAGGGGGACTTCTCATGTGTATGGGACTATTTTAAGGGTGACAATATATTGTGAATTTACATTGTGGTGATGTTTGCATAATTCCATGATTATAATAAACACCCTTGAATTGTACACATTACAAGGGTGAAATTTATGTTATGTGAACTATATAAAACTGTTTTAAAAAGAATAACAGAGAGAAAGAGACAAGGATTGACTTCATCAGTCTTTCATTCTTATTTTTACTAAAAAAAAAAAATACTGCTGTACTCTGAGAATACAGGTATTCTTGGATGTATTAGATTCCATTTTTCCCTAAACTCAATGGATATCCTTTTTCTAGGTTCCCATGGATTTCTCTCCCTCTCATTTAGCTTCTTGTGATAGAATTACTGATTTACTTGGCCTCACCCTTCAGACAGTGAACTCTTTGAAAGAAAAACTGCTGATGTTTTTATTTGCAATGCTTTGTATATTGTAGAGCCTAATCAGCATTTTTTGAAGAATAGGAACAAAAAGAGAGCAGAAGAGAGGTTAGGGGGAATGGAAGAAAAGCTCTAGGAGATAAGCAGGAAACTTCACAGAAGCTTATCATCTTCATCAGAATCCAAATACATTCCCAAAGGAATGGAAGAATGATCCAAGAGTTAGATAAAAATCAGATGCAATGTCCAGAAACCCAAACAAAAAGAGTGCAGGAGCGCTCAGTGTAAAATCAGTCTAATTTGCATGGTTTTCCTACCCTAGATGAGTTGAATGTAAAGGAGAAAATGGGCATGCTTTGTAGAGACTGAAAGGACATATATTCTTTTTTTTTTAGATTTTATTTATTTATTTGCCAGTGAGAGAGAGAGAGAGAGAGAGCACAAGCAGGGGGAGTGGCAGGCAGAGGGAGAAGCAGGCTCCCCACTGAGCAAGGACCCCAATACGGGACTTGATCCCAGGACTATGGGATCATGACCTGAGCCGAAGGCAGACGTTTAACCGACTGAGCCACCCAAGTGCCCCAGAAGGACATGTAATCTAATTCCTGGTGAGGAGAGGGAGAGGAACTGATAAAATAAGAATGTCTGACCTCAAAGCTAGTAGGTTAGTTAGGACAGAACTACATTTCAATCCTATGACTAGTACTACTACTGCTGCTGTGGCTACTAGCAGCTATTGTTGACTGAAGTGTTTGCTTATTTCCGGCTTTCAGCTTCATATAGGCTCTTCACTAAATCCTATCAGCCTCATGATGAAGGAAGTCAGTGTTTACTTATTTCACACATGTGGAAGCTGAGGCTCTCACAGTCTAATCTTGTCTCTCAGCTCATTTACCTGCTGATCTGACAATGGTCCAGGCTTATTTGTCTTTCCTAAAGACTGTGCTCAAGGCACTGTGCTGGGTGGGAAGGAGTCACAGAGAAGATTGGGCTTGGCCTGGAGACACAGATGAGAGAGTTGAATTCTGACAGTGAACACTGGAAAATTACACAATCTATTCCACTGTGCTCAAGGAGGCGGCATTCTTACTGGTACAGTGATGAGAAAAGAAAACAATAATTAGTAGAAGGCACAATTACAGCACAGAGGAAATAATGTTGAAGAGCCTCTGAGGCTGAATAAAGGATCACAAGGGAGCTAACAGGCAATAAGTTGGAAAATTGAGTTGGGTCTGGATGTGTGGGTGTGAAAAGGGTCTGGAAAGACCACATTAAAGACTGCTTTGTGCATTATGGAGAAATACTGAAAATTTGGGGGAAATGTGAAAGAAGCAACTGCATCCACCCAGAGCCACTCTCATACTGTCATCTTTCTTAATTCCAAGATAGAGGATTTCCTTATTTACCCCCAGATAAAGGGAAGGGAAGTCTCCTAGACAGGGCCCCCACAGTCATTGGGGAATGATTGCAATTTGTTCTAAAATATAATTTGTGCCCAAGAGAAAATTCCAGTTTCATATGTTTTGCCACCATTTGCAGTAGAACCTGAGAGAGACTCTTTGGGTTTTCTACTCTAGAGAAGTGGGACTTCTGAAGAGGCTAAGAGACATGGAGCTTACTGGGTCTGGAACTGGGACTGATGCCGTTCCTGCCTAAAGTGAAAGATCTGGCTTGCTGTTCTGTTGGCCCCCTGGGCTCTGGTGTGAATATATCACATAGATACTCTGTGTGGTAGAATAGTAATAGTCACATATTACTTCAATCTTGGTGTGCACAGAATGTGGCTTTGTTACTCATTCCACCGAATGTGGATTTTATTCCACCACTTTTAAGTGGGTTGGCTATGTGACCTGTTTATTCAGTAAGATGTGGCAGATATGGCATTCTAATACTTCTGAGGCTGGGCCTTAAGAAATCTTACAGCTTCCGTTTTCACCCTCTTGGAATGTAGTGCCAAGAGCAATACAAATAAAGCTAATCTGACCTACAGGTGATGAGAATAATTGTGGAGGAGAACTGAGGCACCATGTCAATAGCCATCACCAGTGGTAATGTGTGAGTCAGGCCACTGTGCCCCTTCCAGCCCAGTTGACCCTCAGTGATTGCAACTGCTTGAGTTATCTCATGTGTAGCCCATGGAGAAACTAGGGACTCAACCCACATAATTGTGAGAGATCCTAGATGGTTGTTGTTTAAAGCCACTAAGTTTCAAATGTGTTATTTGTAGTTATAAGCAACTGATATGCCTGGATTGGATAAAAAAGCAACACAATTTCTTCCCACACAGATGAATTTTGTGGAGAGAAACGTCGATCTACTTACCCTGAAGGATCTTTTGATGTGCTATTCTTTGGTAATCTTTCCTCCATGGGTTCTAATCACCATTCCCCCATACCGCCTTACAGCAATATCACAGACTTCAGATGGGCAAGTCTATGGGAGTCTCACCACTGAGCTGGAAAAGAAAAAAGTATTTCTAACCTTTATTATTTTCCATTTATAAATTTGGGTAGGGGTGAGAGTATGAGTAAGATAAATCTATAAAACATATATTTGTGGAACTGATTCAGTGTGCAAACTTCTTTGCTAGGAGCTATGAATAATGACACTATGGACATTTGAAAAGCTTCAGTCTAGTGGGTGAAATAGATATAAACATAAATGAGTATGATTCAAGGCAAAATGTGATATGCCCTATAAGATAGATAGTCAGGAACATAGAGATGACTGTTGATGGAGGTGGAGACACATACAAGGCTTCAGTGAGTAAGAAGCTAAAGAGCAAATAGTCCAGATTATTCCAATATAGTAAATCTTTTTATGTCTGTGCCATTCTATAAGCACGCTTTGTATGCAGAGTGGACTAAATGATGTGCTAAGGCCTGCTCTGTGCACAAACCATTCAGTAATTCCTTACACTTGAATCACTTTGACTTTGGTTGGTAGGCTCTGCAGCCCTAGTCAGGATTTACTGAGGCAGAGATGGGGCTGACCCAGGGGTTGCCATCCAGGTAATAGCTCCTTGAAAAATCAACACTCAAGGTGGGATGCAATCCTGCCTGGCACTGGCTAACCTACTTCGAGATGGGAGTTGCTAGGATCTCTCCCACATGTTAGTTAGCTCCAGTCTCCATAGAAATTCAGGAATCCAGCAAAGAAACTGGCCATACTGATGACCCCTCAGCCATTCTCTTCCCTGTCTCTGACCCTCATGACTGTGTGGCTCATGGCTCAGCTTACCACTCAGAGGCTCTACTGCTGTGATCCTTATTGATTCTCCTTCTTCTGCCATTGTCCATTACTTTTCTCTTGCCTATCTTCAGTTTTGTTTCTGAGGCTTCTAATGCCCCATGGATTCTTCTAGAACTTTCTGTATGTTTAATACCAATTTTTTAAAACCTATGTTGAGGCATCTGAATGGATTGGCCAGTCTTATTCAGGATTGCACTTCACCTTGAGTGTTGTTCTCCCACCAAGCTCTTGCTTGAATGGCAGGCCCTGGGTCAGTCTCATCTCTGCCTCAGTAAATTGTGATTAGGGCTGTGGAGTCTAAAGATCGAGTTCAAAGTGATTCAAGTGTAAGGGGTTACTGAAGGGATCTGTGGGTACAGCGGGAGTCAGCACATCATCTACCTAACTCTAAATACAAAATACATTTTGTGGAATGGCACAAAAATGAAAAGATTTAACATATTTGAGAATATGTCCAGTAGTGTCCAAATCATTTCAAGTCTTACTTGTATTGATAGAATCAAACTGGAATATTTAAAAATGAAGTCCCCTTCAACTGTGATGATCATAGGACAAAATATTTGATTCTTGGAAGAATCAAGTGCACACGAACCTCCCCATGTGCCTGCCTTGTTTATTCTTTCAATATTAACTTTCCCCCATGCATGCTTTAGACTGTCTCTTAGAGAGAAAATAATTATATATCCTCAGCAGTTAGCTCATATGAACAAAGTGACATTTCCCAAAAGTGAAATGTGGCTCAGTGTGTGGTATTTAATCCCTATAGGGGTTTGTACATCACGACTGAGAAGTAACAAATGGTTCCCATCCTGAGAGCTGACTAACTCAATGCCCCGTTTTAGCACTGTCATAAGGTAGAGCTCTTTTGCTTAGGAGTAAGTTGCTGTTATTAGGAGGAGTTCATTAGTCTGCTCCAATTTCACCTTTTCTTTTTTTTAGTTGAAATTTTTCTTGTGATAATTGCAGAATCACATGCAACTGTAGAAATAATATTGAGAAACCCTTTGTATACTTTGCTCAGTTTTCTCGACAATGGTAACATTTTGCAAAATTATGTTCTGATGTCACCACCAAGATATTAACATTGATTTAATGTACCAGTCTTATTCGGATTCCTCCAGTTTTACCTGTGTTCATACGGGATTGTTAAGCAGTTTCTACACAGTTTTATCACTGTAGTGGTTGGTGCATCCACTGTAAGATAAAGACACTGAACAATTCTAATACCACAAAGATCTCGTGTTGACTTTTTGTAACTACGCATACTTCACTCCCCCAACTCCATGGCAACCACTAATTTGGTCTCCATTTCTTTTCTTTTCTTTTCTTTTTTATTTAAAACTGTTATGTAAATGGAAAAATACAGTATGTAACCCTTTGGGATTAGCTTTTTTTGTTTGTTTGTTTGCTTTTTTGTTTTGTTTTTACCCTAAGCATAACTCCTTGGAGATCATCTAAGTTATTCCATGTATCAATAGATTGTTCTTTATTTCCCTAGTAATATTCTATGACGTGTGTGTGGAACAGTTTATCAATTTACTTACTGAAAGACATGTGGGCTGAATCCAGTTTTTGGCAACTACAAATCAGGTTACTGACATTTATGCACAGGTTTTTGTAAAAAGGTGTTTTCAGTTCTCTGAGATAAATGCCTAGGTGTGCAATTGCTGGTTCATATGGTAATTATAACTTTAGTTTTATAAGAAACTGACAAACTGTTTTCCAGAGTAGCTGTACCATTTTATATTCCCACTAGCAATGTGTGAGAGATCCAATTTTCCTACACCCTTGCCAGCATTTGGTGTTGTGAGTATTTTTTCTTTCAGCTCTTCAGATCTGTATGCAGTGACATCTCACTGCAATTTTAATTTGCATTTTGCCAATGGCAAATGATATTGAATATCATTTTATCTTATTTGCCATCTGTACATGCTCCTTGGTGAAAAATCTCTCCATGTCTTTTGTGCATTAGTTTTACTTTTGTATTTTAAGAGATCTCTAGATGTTGTATATGTTTCAGATACTAGTCCTTTGTCAGACATGTGGATTGCAAATATTTTCTCTCAGTCTGTAGCTTGTCTTTTCATCCTCTTCACATGGACTTTCACAGAGCCAAGTTTTCTATTTTAATGAGGTATGATTTATTTATTTTTTTCCTTTTATGAATTATACTTTTGGGTTAAGTCTGAGAATCTTGCCTATTCTTATATCCCAAAGATTTTCTCTTCTTTTTTTCTAAAAAATTTACAGTTTTGCATTTTAAAATTAAGTTTATGGTGCACTGTGAGTTAATTTTTACATGAGGTATGAGGTTAAGGTTGAGGTTGATTTTTTGCCTATGAATGTTCAACTGGTTGAAAAAGTTATTCTTTGTTCATTAAATTGCTTTTGCATCTCTGTTAAACATTAATTGAACCTACTTGTGTGGGTCTATTTCTGGGTTCTCTATTTTGTGCCATTACTCCTATGTGTCTCCCTCCACACTGTCTACACTACCATGGCCACTGGAACTATATAGTAATCTTGAACACCAGGTAGAATAATTCCTTCCACTTTATTCTTCTTTATTGATTATGTTAGCTACTCTGGGGTCTGTTCCTGTCCATATAAATTTTAAAATAAGCTTATCTATACCTTGATAGGATTTTGATAGGTATTATATGAAACCTCTAGATCAACTGGGTGAGCACTGACACTTTGACTATGCCAAGTCTTTCAGTCCATGGACACAGCATGTCTTTATATTATTTCGATCTTCTTTGATTTCTTTCAACAGCATTTTATCATTCTCATCATGCATATCTTATATATTCTTTATGTGTATACCTCAGTATGTAATTTAATTTCCATGATTGTGAATGGTATTGTGTTTTTAATGTTAATTTCCACACATTCATTATTAAGTATATACATATAAGATTGAGTTAGGTGTGTAAATCTTGTGTCCTGTGATGTCCTGAACATACTTCTAAGTTCTGGAGGTTTTTTTTGTTTGTTTGTTTACTCATTTTTTGGTAGACTACTAGAAATTCTCTATGTAAACAAACATATCATCTAAAATAGGGTAGTTTTCTTTCTTCCATTCCAATCTGTATGCTTCTATTTCTTTTTCTTGCTTTATTGCACTGACTAGAACCCCCAGCACTATGTTGAATAAGAGTAGTGAAAGTAGATTTCTTGCTTTGTTCTCACTTTAGGGGGAAAGTATTCAGTCTTTCACTATTAAGTATGATGTCTGCTGTAGGGTTTTTAATAGATGTTCTTTATCACATTGAGGTAAATTATTTTTTTTCTTAATTTGCTGGTGATTGTCATTAGTGATGTTTCTGGGGTATTGGTAACTCTTTTTCTTCTTGTGGCTGGTGTTACACAAGTGTTATACAAAGTATCATACTTTGTGCTAAGTCACTGAGTGTGCATTTATATTTTGTGAACGTTTCTGTACATGATCAAATGTAAAAAAATTCTAGGTTACCAGAAAGATGAAAACAGATAACCTACAAATAGCAAGACTCAATTAGCATTAGTCTTTCATTAACAAGAATGAGCCTAAGAAGATTATTATAGGAATATTTTAAAGGTGTTGGAAAGAGGGTCTTTTTAAACTAAAATTCTATATCCAGTCAACCATCATTCAAATGTAAGAGTAAAATGATGACTCTTAGATCATCAAGAACTCAGAATTTTTACCAAAGACAAACTATGAAAATGAGCAGAAATTATATTTCAACAAGGAAATGAAAACAAGAGAATTAGAATACAAAAAAGATTATCAAAGATATTTGGGAAAGATACTTTTGCCTAAGTGAGCTGTTTTTCACTTTTACTATATAAATCTTACAATAAAGTGCCAGATATTATCATAGGGAAGGAGGAGGATGAGTAGAGACACTGTATTATGCTAGGACTTTTATCTTGTTAGGGAGGATAAGACTTTGATTTTTATTTTGTCGAAGTTTGTGTGTTAATAACTTTTTTCTTTAAATTTTTTATTGTTATGTTAATCACCATACATTACATCATTAGTTATTGATGTAGTGTTCCATGATTCATTGTTTGTGCATAACACCCAGTGCTCCACGCAGAATGTGCCCTCTTTAATACCCATCACCAGGCTAACCCATTCCCCCACTCTCCTCCCCTCCAGAACCCTCAGTTTGTTTTTCAGAGTCCATCGTCTCTCATGGTTTGTCTCCCCATCCGATTTACTTCCCTTCGTTCTTCCCCTCCTGCTATCTTCTTCTTCTTTTTTTTTTCTTAACATATATTGCATTATCTCTTTCAGAGGTACAGATCTGTGATTCAACAGTCTTGCACAATTCACAGCGCTCACCATAGCACATACCCTCCCCAGTGTCTATCACTGAGCCTCCCCATCCCTCCCACCCCCCCCACCACTCCAGCAACCCTCAGTTTGTTTCCTGAGATTAAGAATTCCTCATATCAGTGAGGTCATATGATACATGTCTTTCTCTGATTGACATATTTCACTCAGCATAATACCCTCCAGTTCCATCCACATCATTGCAAATGGCAAGATCTCATTCCTTTTGATGGCTGCATAATATTCCATTGTGTATATATACCACTTCTTCTTTATCCATTCATCTGTCGATGGACATCTTGGCTCTTTCCACAGTTTGGCTATTGTGCACATTGCTGCTATAAACTTTGGGGTGCACATACCCCTTCGGATCCCTACATTTGTATCTTTGGGGTAAATACCCTGGAGTGCAATTGCTGGATCGTATGGTAGCTCTATTTTCAACTATTTGAGGAACCTCCATACTGTTTTCCAGAGGGGT
Organism: Callorhinus ursinus; assembly: GCF_003265705.2. NCBI lineage: Eukaryota > Metazoa > Chordata > Mammalia > Carnivora > Otariidae > Callorhinus > Callorhinus ursinus. The sequence goes on from NW_027397140.1 coordinate 3,168,901, forward strand.
TGCATCAGCTTGAATTCCCACCAACAGTGTAGGAGGGTTCCCCTTTCTCTGCATCCCCACCAACATCTGTCATTTCCTGACTTGTTAATTTTATCCATTCTGACTGGTGTGAGGTGGTATCTCATTGAGGTTTTGATTTGGATTTCCCTGATGCCAAGTGATGTGGAGCACTTTTTCATGTGCCTGTTGGCCATTTGGATGTCTTCTTTGGAAAAATGTCTGTTCATGTCTTCTGCCCATTTCTTGATTGGATTATTTGTTCTTTGGGTGTTGAGTTTGATTAGTTCTTTATAGATTTTGGATACAAGCCTTTTATCTGGTGTGTCATTTGCAAATATTTTCTCCCATTCTGTCTGTTGTCTCTTGGTTTTGTTGACTGTTTATTTTGCTGTGCAAAAGCTTTTTATCTTGATGAAATCCCAATAGTTCATTTTTGCCTTTGCTTCCCTTGTCTTTGGCGATGTCTCTAGGAAGAAGTTGCTGCGGCTGAGGTCGAAGAGGTTGCTGCCTGTGTTCTCCTTTAGGATTTTGATGGACTCCTGTCTCACGTTTAGGTCTTTCAACCATTTGGAGTCTATTTTTGTGTGTGGTGTAAGGAAATGGTCCAGTTTCATTCTTCTGCATGTGGCTGTCCAATTGTGTGTTAATAACTTAAAGACAACACCAAGAACAGAAAGATAATATGTAGCTTCCATTTATTAGTTCAAAACTGAACAAATAATTATGAAGAATAAAATAGGCATTGAATTGACATTCCACTTAATTCTAAACTGTACTTTTTGTGCATATTTCTATTTCTGTCTATGATCCAGTCATATGAAAACAGTACCTGGTGTTGAGACTACATCACAAGCAAGAGTTTTCATTATTTTGAATGCAATAACACAGTTCTTACCTGGGATCAGATTTGTGTTTATTGAAATATATCTCAAAGGATAAAGAAATTTCTGAAATATGGTTCCTTTCACAAATTAAAACTCAAATTCATAGAACTTTATTAAAATCACTGAACTTTGAATTTCTGAAATCAAAGAAGAAATTCCTTTTTTTTTGCCTCCTGTATTGGTGTTGACTTCAAGGGGAAAAGAATGCAGAGTAAGCTAAACAGGAGCTATACATATTGTCTAATGGCAGTGATAATTAATGACCTATTCTTACACAGCTCATATGGATAGCAAGTTGTATTAATAGCCATATTAACAACTTCTAGATGAAATTTTAAGTATATTTTTTATTTATATAGAGAAATAAAAGGTAAAGTATAATGAGAACACAGGGATTTTTAAAGGAACTATATTTTTCCTTTATAAATATTCAGAAAATGAATCAAACTTAAATGTCCAACCAAAAAGGATACATTAAATGTATTTCTACAAAATAGTCACTTAATAGAATGATTTGGATTTTTTGACAAGAAAATGTGGGGTTTTATTTTTTTGTTTTGTTTTTTTAAGATTTATTTATTTATTTTAGAGAGAGAGCACATGAGCAGGAAGGGCAGAGGGAGAGGGAGAGATAATTCCAAGCTGACTCCACGCTGAGCATGGAGCCTGACATGGGGCTCCATCTCATGACCCTGAGATCACAACCTTAGCTGAAACCAAGAGTTGGCACTCAACCGACTGCACCACCCAGGCACCCCCAAGAAAATGTTTTTTATAATATAATAAGTGATACTAATCAGGTTACAAAACAGGATATATAGATTCTGTTTTTTAAAATATGTATTTTAAGTGGTGCCTGGGTGGTTCAGTTGGTTGAGTGTCTGACTCTGACTTTGGCTCAAGTCATGATCTCAGAGTCATGGGATCAAGCCCTGTGGTGAGCTCTGCTCAGTGGGAGTCTGTTTGAAATTCTCTCCCTCTGCCCCTCACCCTGCTCTCTCTCTCTCTCTAAAATAAAAAATAAAAATAAAAATAAAATCTTTAAAAAATAAAATATATACTTTAATAAAAAATACTTACATATATATTTATTATACACAGAAGATACAGGGAATATGAAAATTACTAAATTTAGTGGAACTGTATCTCAAGCTTCTGGTTTAAGAACTTGGAGCAAGAAAGAGGAACTTGAATAAATTCGGTGGAAGAGGAAGAAAAAAAAGAAAACAACCTAAGGTTGAACAAAAATCACCCCTTAAAGGGGAGTCCTAGTATTTCAGAGAAATGATTTTAGAGAAGAGATTAAAAATTACATGGGGCTTAAATGGAAGTGACAGTCTCCCAAATGCATTGCTTCTGGGGATGGAAAGGGAGTAAATGTTGAAAAGAGAGACAAACCCTTTGGGTACTGGGTGGTGATGAGAAAAAGAACCCAGAAGAGGAAATTTGGGATTTTGAAAAACAAAAGGAAAAATTCAAAAGACCCTTAGCTCATCCTTTCTTATACAGATAAAGGTTAGCTCAGCAGACTTGAGTTGCTCAAATCCTGCACATCCCCAGTAAAGGTCCTTGGCCAGCTTCTGAGAGATGAGCTCTTAGCCCCAGGAATACTATGCTCGATAACAGTGTTTTTGTATGTGTGAGACAATGGACTATGCTGTACTAGTTTGATTAGAATTTATGCTAATAGATTATTTATGTAAATGCTTTTGCTCAAAGAAGGCTGGGGAAAAAGGTCTGGATAGCAGAGGTAGGTAATGCAGTTGCTGCGTGCCTGTATGACTGACTCCTAATGGAAACTCTGGACATCAAAGCTCAGGTGAGCTTTCCTTGCTAGTACCACTTTTCACCCCTCTTCACACATATCACTACTGAAAGAATTAACTGCATTAGTTAATTAACTGCATTAGATCCCACTGGAAAGGACACTTAGAAGCTTGTACTTAATTTCTCTTGGGTTTTGCTCATGCATCTTTGCCCTTTGTTAATTTTAAATTATCATTTTGCTGTAGTAAACTAACCAGGAGTATAGTCAGCTTTTCTGAGTCCTATGAGTCCTTTGGAACCCCCAACCCACTCATCAAAAAAAGCCATGTATTAAATAAAGTTTTATTTAACAGATGATAAAAATCATCATTAAAATGTAGGATTTTCCTTTTCTATAGGGCAAGTAAACAAACCTCACATCAATGTTCTAAGCTTTCATATGCTATAAAGCCTCACTGTAGTGTATGACTGAAGTCAAAGACTCAATGCCTATTCTCAAAAAGATTAAAATTTAGTTCTGTATCTCTCTATAATTGTATATCAGTTTATTCAATAAAAAAATAGCTAAAGCATAGCTCTTGAAGTTCCTCCAAAACTTCTGCTACTTCTAGTTCCTTTATCAAAGATATCACTATTGCCAGTATGATATGTATCCTTTCTTTCTTTCTTTCTTTTTTTTTTAAAGATTTTATTTATTTATTTGACTGAGAGAAAGAGCCAAGCAGGAGGAATGGCAGAGGGAGAAGCAGGCCCCCTGCTGAGCAGGGAGTCTGATGCGGGGCTCCATTCCAGGGGACTGCGATCATGACCCCAGCCAAAGGCAGACATGGAACTGACTAGGCCACCTAGGTGCCCCAATATGTATCATTTCACTTCTTTCTCTAAACATTTGCATATATGCCCACTGGAAATATATAGTATAATATCTATGGATGTAAATTTTACAAACTAAATGTTGAACAAAAATGCCAGTTAAAAAAAAAAAGAATACATAAAACATAGAGCCCAAATTAAATAATAGTGTTTAGGGATGCATGCTTACACGCTAAATCTATAAAGAAAATCATTATGTCATTATCATAAATCAGGACAGCAGTTAACGTTAAGAAGAAATGTGTGGGGAATAATTGAAAGTAGACACAATGGTGGTCTCTAGGTGGCAATATTTTTTTCATGATCAGGGAAATCTTTGCATTGGTGTTCACTGTGATAAATCAATAAAATGGATATCCTTATTTTGAACATTTTTAGGTTTATGGAATAAAAAGTGAATAAGAATAGCAAAAATAGGGGCGCCTGGGTGGATCGGTCTGCTAAGGGTCTGCCTTCAGCTCAGGTCATGATCCCAGGGAACCTGCTTCTCCCTCTCCCTCTGCCTGACACTCTGCCTGCTTGTGTTTTTTCTTTCTCTCTCTAATAAATAAATAAAATCTTAAAAAAAGAGTAGTTAAAAAAACTGGCATGTTAATTAGAAAAATAAAATATATTTTTAATTAATTTGAATGTAAGTAATAAAGAGAAGAAAGGAGCCTAAAACATGGGGGTCAAGTAGAATTAATAGTAAGCCAACAAACATAAATTCAAGTATATCCATGATTACATTACATGAAAATGTTATAAATACTCCAAGTAAAACAATAAAATTGTCAGAATCAATTTTAGAATGACAAATTATAAACTGCTTATAATGAGTTGTCCTCAAATATGAAGAAACAATAAAGTTGAAAGTATAAAGATTTTCAGTACTGGCCAAAATGGAGAAAGTTATACTCCAGGAGGAAAAGATGTACATTCTTGAAACAGAAACTTTAAAAAAAGAAACAAATGGAAAATTCGGAAATGAAAAACTGAAATATCTGAAACAACAAATTCACGGTATGGGCTGAATAGCAGAATAGAGATGACAGAGGAAAGAATCATTGTACTTTATGTTATATTATTAGAAATTAGCTAATTTGAAAAAGAAATAGAAAATATTGAGAGAAAAACAAATCTACAGATCCTCATGTCAAAATCAATATCAATATGTCTAATTCATGTAGCTGGATGTCCAGAAAAAAAAAAAAAGAAAGAGTGGTACGGACAATGGCTGGAGTGACTATAGTATTATCAAAGTAGACTTCAAACTAAGAATATAGACCAAAGATAAAGAAGTAAATTGTACAATAAAAGTTGATTTATAATAATCTTAAATTAATGATAATTCACCACAAAGACATAATTCAACAGCATAGCTTCTAAAGGCATGGAGCACAAACTAATAGAGCTGAAGGAAGAGATAGAAAAATCACAGTTATAGTTGGAGACCAACACACCTCTTTGAGTATTTGAAAGAATAAGTAGAATATCAGCAAAAATATAGAAAACCTGAACAACACTATCAAGCAACTTAACCTAACTGACATTCCATCCCCAAACAAGAGAATGCATGTTCTTTTTAAGTGTACATGGAATATTCATTAAGAGATACCCTATTCTGAGCCAAAAATTGAAATGATATGGAATTAAACTACAAATCAGTAACAGAATGATTACGTGGAAACCCCTAATATTTGGAAATGAGATAACACATGTTGAAATAATGCATAGGTCAAAGCAGAAGTCATAAAAAATAATAAAGCATTTTGAATTTAATGAAAATAGAAAATATCAAAATTTGTGGAATGCAGCTAACACAGTAGTTGTAGGGAAATATATAACATTACATGCTTATATTAGAAAAAAAATCTCAAGTTAATGATTTAGGCTTCCACCTTAAACAATTAGAGGAAGATGAACAAATTAAACCTAATACAAGTAAAAGAAAGAAAAAAACAAAATAGGAAAACAGTAGAGAAATAAAACTGAAAACTGTTTTTGGGGGCACCTGGGTGGCACAGTCAGTTAAGCTTCTGACTCTTGGTTTTGGCTCAGGTCATGAACTCCCGGTGAGATTGAGCCCCTAATCAGGCTCCACACTCAACATGGAGTCTGCTTAAGATGCTCTCTTCCTCTCTCTTGGCCTCTCCCCCCCTTTGCTTGAGAGTGCACTTTCTCTCTTTCTCTCAAAAATAAATAAATATACTTTTCAAAAAAACATGAAAATTGTTTTTTTTTGAAAAGGTCAATGAAATTGATAAACTTTAGCCAAGAAAAAAAAAAAGATACAGATTACCAATATAAGGAATAAAAGCTGACTCATCACAAAAGACTGAAGAGACATTCAGAGGATTATCAGAGAATAATAAAATATCTTTATGCCTGTAAATTCAACAACTTAGATGAAATAGTCCAGTCACTTGCAAGACATGAACTACTAATTCTCACTCAGGATTAAATCAATAACTTGAATAATCTTCTACATGCTAAAGAAGTTTAATTTGCTGTTAAAACCCCACTAACAAAGAAGATGCCATGTTTAACTGGCAAACACAAACTTTTAAGGAAAAAATTATAGCAAGTCTTCACAGTCTTTTAGAAAATACAATAGGGGGGGGCGGAGCAAGATGGCGGAGGAGTAGGAGACCTAGATTTCGTCTGGTCTCAGGAATTCAGCTGAATAGGGATCAAACCATTCTGAACACCTACGAACTCAACAGGAGACCGAAGAAGAGAGTAGCAACAACTCTCTGAACAGAAAAGTGACCACTTTCTGGAAGGTAGGACGTGCGGAGAAGTGAATCCGAGGCGATATTCGGGAGGATAGACGGCGGGGGAGGGGCCTCCGCCGGCCGCTTCTGGCAAGTG
>NW_027397140.1:3185277-3207189 GCF_003265705.2 Callorhinus ursinus
CAAAGATACAAATGTAGGGACCCGAAGGGGTACGTGTACCCCAATGTTTATAGCAGCAATGTCCACAATAGCCAAACTGTGGAAAGAGCCAAGATGCCCATCGACAGATGAATGGATAAAGAAGATGTGGTATATATACACAATGGAATATTATGCAGCCATCAAAAGGAATGAGATCTTGCCATTTGCAACGACGTGGATGGAACTGGAGGGTGTTATGCTGAGTGAAATAAGTCAATCAGAGAAAGACATGTATCACATGACCTCACTGATATGAGGAATTCTTAATCTCAGGAAACAAACTGAGTGTTACTGGAGTGGTTGGGGGTGGGAGGGATGGGGTGGCTGGGTGATAGACATTGGGGAGGGTATGTGCTACGGTGAGCGCTGTGAATTGTGCAAGACTGTTGAATCACAGATCTGTACTTCTGAAACAAATAACGCAACATATTTTAAGAAAAAAGGAAAAGAAGAAGATAACAGGAGAGGAAGAAAAGGGGAGTATGTCAGAGGGGGAGACGAACCATGAGAGATGATGGACTCTGAAAAACTGAGGGTTCTAGAGGGTAGGGGGGTGGGGGGATGGGTTAGCCTGGTGATGGGTATTGAGGAGGGCACGTTTTGCATGGTGCACTGGGTGTTATGAACAAACAATGAATCATGGAACACTGCATCAAAAACTAATGATGTAATATATGGTGATTAACATAACAATAAAAAAATTAAAAAAAAAAATATAGAGGATCACAGGGCGCCTGGGTGGTATAGTCAGTTAAGTGTCTCACTCTTGGTTTTGGCTCAGGTAATGACCTCAGGGTTGTGAGATTGAGCCCCACACGGTGCTCCACATCCAGCATGGAGTCTGCTGGAGATTCTCTGCCCCTCTCCCTCTGCCCCTCCCCGCTGTGCACACTCTAGCTCTCTAAAATAAATGAATAAATCTTTAAAATTTGTATATAAAGGATCATAAGAGACTATTGTGAACAATTATATGCCAACATATTAAAAAAAAAAAAAAAAAGAAAATACAATAGGGGGGCAGAGCAAGATGGCAGAGGAGTAGGAGACCTGGATTTCATCTGGTCTCAGGAATTCAGCTGGATAGGGATCAAACCATTCTGAACACCTACGAACTCAACAGGAGATCGAAGAGGAGAGTAGCAACAACTCTCTGAACAGAAAAACGACCACTTTCTGGAAGGTAGGACGTATGGAGAAGTGAATCCGAGGTGATACTCGGGAGGGTAGATGGCGGGGGAGGGGACCTCCATCAGCCACTTCTGGCAAGTGATAGAGCCACGGAGCACAAAATTGGAAATTTTAGAAGTCAGCTCCACTGAGGGACGTCACTCCAGTGGCTAAGTGGCGGGGGGGAACCTCGCGGGACAGTGTGACCCCTGTGACCTTGGGGTCACAGAAAGACCGGGGGTGCCTGAGTGCAGCATAGCTCCCAGGAATTGGAGCAGGGAAGCCGGCTGCAGAGATGGAACCAAGGAGTGAGCTCTCAGGTTGTGGTTGCTATAAACCAAGATCTGAGGGACTGTCGGGCCACTGCTCCTCCAGCAGGAACCCAACAAGCAGCAGATCTGGGGAGACTCCCCTGCCTCCCCCGGGAGGAGCGGCACAGCAGTGCACCACAGGAATCTGCTGGGTTTGGAGACTCCACAATGAGTTGGGTGCCAGAGACAGAAACGCTCGGTCACAGGCTGGGTGAGCACGGAGTGTGGCTGGAGACCAGGGAGAAGGGAGTGATTGACTGCTTTTCTCTAGGGCTCACTGAGGAGTGGGGCCCTGAGTTCTCAGCCCCTCTGGGGCAGAAAATGGGAGGCCGCCATTTTCATTCTCGTCCTCCAAAACTGTACTGAAAGCTTGCAGGGAACAAAAGCACCCAAGAGCAAACACAGGCAGATTACTTAGCCCAAACCAGGCAAGGGCAGGGCAATTCCGCCTCCGGCAAAAACATTTGGGAACCACAGCAAAAGGCCCCTCCCCCAGAAGATCAGCAACAACAGCCAGCAAAAATCAACTTTACTCATCAATGAGAATGACAGAACTCCAGAGCTAGAGAAATAATGCACATAGAATCCATGGCTTTTTTTACCATGATCTTTAGTCTTCCAAGTTAATTTTTTTAAATGTCTTTTTTTATTTTTTTGAATTTTTCTTTATCTCTTTTTCAACCAACATCTTATCAATCCTTTTTTTAAAAAACATTTATTTTTCGGGGCGCCTGGGTGGCTCAGTCGTTAAGTGTCTGCCTTCGGCTCAGGTCATGATCTCAGGGTCCTGGGATCGAGTCCCACATCGGGCTCCCTGCTCGGCAGGAAGCCTGCTTCTCCCTCTCCCACTCCCCCTGCTTGTGTTCCTGCTCTCGCTATCTCTCTCTCTGTCAAATAAATAAATAAAATCTTTAAAAGAAAACATTTATTTTTCATTTTTAGAGTCATATTCTATCCCTTCATAATAATTACCCTTATTTTTGGGCTATATATATAACTTGTTCTCTCTTTAAAATTTTGAGATACAGTTTCTTCTAACAGATCAAAATATACCCTAAATCTCTAGTGTAAGGCTTTGTTCTAGTCTCCTGCCTAATCACATTCTCTCCCTTTTCTTTTTTCTTTCTTTTTTAAAAATCTTCTTCTTTCTTTTTTCAAACAACTCCTTATCATATCAATTCCTTTTATAAAACTTTTTATAATTTTCATCTTTACAGTCATATTCTATCCCTTTATCGTATCAACCCTTATTTTTGTACCTATATAAGTTTTTCTTTCTTTAAAATTTTGGAAGGCACATTCATCTAACAGACTGAATTACACCCAAAATCAAGTGTGTGGCACTGGTCTATGCACCAGCCTGATGATATTTGATCATACTCTGTTTTTTTGCTTTGTTTTGTTTTGTTCTGTTTTTGTTTGTTTTTATATTTTTCTTTTTTTCTTTCTTTCCCTTTCTTTTCCCCTGGTGTCAGGTCTTTTCTGATTTGTTTAGAGTTTATATTCGGGGACGTTTTTACCCTGTTAGCATTTTGTTCTCTCATTCATCTATTCTCCTCTGGACAAAATGACGAGACGAAAAAATCACCTCAACAAAAAGAACAAGAGGTAGTACCATCTGCCAGGGACCTACTCAATATGGACATTAGAATGAGGTCAGATGTAGAGTTCAGAATCATGATTTTAAAGATACGAGCTGGGCTTGAAAAAAGCATGGAAGTTTTTAGAGAAACTCTTTCTGGAGAAATAAAAGAACTAAAATCTAATCAAGTCGAAATCAAAAAGGCTATTAATGAGGTGCAATAAAAAATGGGGGCACTAACTGCTAGGATATGAGGCAGAAGAGAGAATCAGCAATGTAGAAGACCAAATGATGGAAAATAAAGAAGCTGAGATGAAGAGAGATAAACAACTACTGGATCACGAGGGCAGAATACGAGAGATAAGTAATACGATAAGACGAAACAACATTAGAATAATTGGGATCCCAGAAGAAGAAGAAAGAGAGAGAGGGACATAAGGTATATTGGAGCAAATTATAGCAGAGACGTTCCCTAATGTGGGGAAGGAAACAGGCATCAAAATCCAGGAGGCACAGAGAAACCCTCTCAAAATCAATGAAAATAGGTCAAAACCCCAACATCTAATAGTAAAACTTACAAGTCTCAGAGACAAAGAGAAAATCCTGAAAGCAGCTCAGGAGAAGAGATTTGTAACCTACAATGGTAGAAACATTCGATTGGCAACAGACCGATCCACAGAGACCTGGCAGGCCAGAAAGGACTGGCGTGATATATTTAGAGCACTAAATGAGAAAAATATGCTGCCAAGAACACTATATCCAGCTAGGCTGTCATTGAAATAGAAGGAAAAATCAAAAGCTTCCAGGACAAACAAAAGCTAAAGGAATTTGCAAACACGAAACCAGCCCTCCAAGAAATATGGAAAGGGGTCCTCTAAGCAAAGAGAGAGCCTAAAAGCAACATAGACCAGAAAGGAACACAGACAATATACAGTAACAGTCACCTAACAGGCAATCCAATGGCACTAAATTCATATCTTTCAATAGATACCCTGAATGTAAATGGGCTAAATGCCCCAATCAAAAGACACAGGGTATCAGATTGGTTAAAAAAAACAAGACCCATTGATATGCTGTCTGCAAGAGACTCATTTGAGACCCAAAGACATCCCCAGATTGAAAGTGAGGGGATGGAAAACCATTTACCATGCTAATGGACACCCAAAAGAAAGCTGGGCTGGCAATCCTTATATCAGACAAATTAGATTTTAAACCAAACACAGTAATAAGAGATGAGGAAGGACACTATATCCTACTTAAAGGGTCTATCCAAGAAGATCTAACAATTGTAAATATCTATGCCCCTAACATGGGAGCAGCCATTTATATCAGCCAATTAATAACAAAAACAAAGAAACACATCAACAACAATACAATAATATTAGGGGACTTTAACACCCCCCTCACTGAAATGGACAGATCATCTAAGCAAAAGATCAACAAGGAATTAAAGAGTTTAAATCACACACTGGATCAAATGGACTTCACAGACATATTCAGAACATTCCATCCCAAAGCAACAGAATACACATTCTTCTCTAGTGCCTATGGAACATTCTCCAGAATAGATCACATACTAGGTCACAGATCAGGTCTCAACCGGTACCAAAGGATGGGGATCATTCCCTGCCTATTTTCAGACCACAATGCTTTCAAACTAAAACTCAATCACAAGAAGAAAGTCAGAAAGATCTCAAATACATGCAGGCTAAAGAGCATCCTACTAAAGAATGAATGGGTCGACCAGGACATTAAAGAAGAATTAAAAAAATTCATGGAAACCAATGAAAATGAAAACACAACTGTTAAAATCTTTGGGATACAGCAAAGGCAGTCCTAAGAGGAAAGTATATAGCAATAGAAGCCTTTCTCAATAAACAAGAAAGGTCTAAAACACACAACCTAAACCTATACCTAAAGGAGCTGGAGAAAGAACAGCAAATAAAGACTAAACCCAGCAGGAGAAGAGAAATAATAGAGATCAGAGAAGAAATCAATGAAATAGAAATCAAAAGAACAGTAGAACAGATCAACGAAACTAGGAGCTGGTTCTTTGAAAGAATTAACAAGATTGATAGACCCCTGGCCAGACTTATCAAAAAGAAAAGAGAAATGACCCAAATCAACAAAATCATGAATGAAAGAGGAGAGATCACAACCAACACCAAAGAAATACAAACAATTAAAAGATTATGAGCAACTCAATGCCAGCAAATTAGATAACCTGGAAGAAATGGATGCATTCCTAGAGATGTATCAACTACCAAAAGTGAACCAGGAAGAAATAGAAAACCTTAACATACCTATAACCACAAAGGAAATTGAAGAAGTCATCAAAAATCTCCTAACAAACAAAAGCCCAGGGCTAGATGGCTTCCCAGGGGAATTCTACCAAACATTTAAAGAAGAATTAATACCTATTCTTCTGAAACTGTTCCAAAAAATAGAAGCAGAAGGAAAACTTCCAAACTCGGTTTATGAGGCCACCATTATCTTGATCCCCAAATCAGACACAAACCCCATCCAAAAGAAGAATTACAGACCAATATCCTTGATGAACATGGATGCAAAATTTCTCACCAAATACTAGCCAAGTGTACATTAAAAGGATTATTCACCACGACCAAGTTGGATGTATCCCTGGGTTACAAGGTTGGTTCAACATCTGCAAATCGATCATCGTGATACAATACATTAACAAAAGAAAGAACAAGAATCATATGATCCTCTCAATAGATGCAGAAAAAGCATTTGACAAAGTACAGCATCCTTTCTTGATCAAAACTCTTCAGAGTATAGGGATAGAGGGTATATACCTCAATATCATAAAAGCCATCTATGAGAAACCTACAGCGAATGTCATTCTTAATGGGGAAAAGCTGAGAGCTTTCCTCCTAAGGTCAGGAACACGGCAGGATGTCCACTATCACCACTGCTATTCAACATAGTATTAGAAGTCCTAGCCACAGCAATCAGACAACAAAAAAATCAAACGCATCCAAATCGGCAAAGAAGTTAAACTCTCACTCATTGCAGATGATATAATACTTTATGTGGAAAACCCAAAACACTCCACCCCAAAACTGCTAGAAGAAAGAGAAATTAAGGAGTCGATCCCTTTTACAATTGCACCCAATACCACAAGATAGTTAGGAATAAATCTAACCAAAAAGGCAAAGGAACTGTACTCAGAAAACTATAAAATACTCATGAAGGAAATTGAGGAAGACACAAAGAAATGGCAAAACTTCCCATGCTCATGGATTGGAAGAAAAAATATTGTGAAGATGTCATGCTACCTAGAGCAATCTACACATTCAATGCAATCCCCATCAAAATTCCATCCACTCTTTTCAAACAAATGGAACAAATAATCCTAAAATATGTATGGAACCGGAAGAGACCCTGAATAGCCACAGGAATTTGAAAAAGAAAAGCAAAGTTGGTGGCATTACAATTCCGGACTTCAAGCTCTTTTACAAAGCTGTCATCATCAAGACAGCGTGGTACTGGCACAAAAACAAACACATAGATCAATGGATCAGAATAGAGATTCCAGAAATGGACCCTCAACTCTATGGTCAACTCATCTTTGACAAAGCAGGAAAGAATGTCCAATAGAGAAAAGACAGTCTCTTCAACAAATGGTGTTGGGAAATCTGACAGCCACATGCAGAAGAATGGAATTGCACCATTTCCTTACACCACACACAAAAACACTCAAAATGGTTGAAAGCCCTAAATGTGAGACAGGATTCTATCAAAATCCTATTGGAGAACACAGGCTGCAATGTCTTCTATGTCAGCCGCAGCAACTTCTTCCTAGAAACATCGCCAAAGGCAAGGGCTGGAAGGGCACAAATGAACTATTGGGACTTCATCAAGATAAAAAGCTTTTGCATAGCCAAAGAAACAGTCAAGAAAACCAAAAGGCAACCAACAGAATGGGAGAAGATATTTGCAAATGACATATCAGATAAAGTGCTAGTGTCCAAAATCTATAAAGAACTCCTTAAACTCAACACCCAAAGAACAAATGATCCAATCAAGAAATGGGCAAAAGACATGAACAGAAATTTTTCCAAAGAAGACATCCAAATGGCCAACAGACATATGAAATCATGCTGAAAATCGATTGGCATCAGGGAAATCCAAATCAAAACCTCAATGAGATACCACCTCACACCAGTCAGAATGGCTAAAATTAACAAGTCAGGAAATGACAGATGTTGGTGGGGATGTGGATAAAGGGGTACCCTCCTACACTGTTGGTGGGGATGCAAGCTGGTGCAGCCACTCTGGAAAACATGGAGGTTCCTCAAAATTTCAAAATAGAACTACCATTCAATTCAGCAATTTTACTACTGGGTATTTACCCAAAGATACAAATGTAAGGATCCGAAGGGGTACGTGCACCCTGATGTTTATAGCAGCCATGTCCACAATAGCCCAGCTGTGGAAGGAGACAAGATGTCCATCAACAGATGAATGGATAAAGAAGATTTGGTGTATACACACACACACACACACACACACACACACACACACACACACACACACAATGGAATATTATGAAGCCTTCAAAAGGAATGATATTTGGCCATTTGCAACAAGTGGATGGAACTGGAGGGTGTTATGCTGAGCGAAATAATTCAATCTGAGAAAGACATGTATCATATGACCTCACTGATATGAGGAATTCTTAATGTCAGGAAAGAAACTGAGCGTTGCTGGAGTCGGGGTGCGGGTGAGAGGCATGAGGTGGCTGGGTGATAGACATCGGGGAGGGTATGTGCTATGGTGAGTGCTGTGAAATGTGCAAGACTGTTGAATCAGAGATCTGTACCTCCAAAACAAATGCTATATGTTAAGAAAAAAGAAGAAGAAGAAGAAGATAGCAGGAGGGGAAGAATGAATGAGGGGAAGTCGGAGGGAGAGATGAACCATGAGAGTTGATGGACTCTGAAAAACAAACTGAGGGTTCTATAGGGGAGGGACATGGGAGGATGGGTTAGCCTGGTGTCGGGTATTAAAGAGGGCATGTTCTGCATGGAGCACTGGGTGTTATGCACAAACAATGAATCATGGAACACTACATTAAAAACTAATGATGTAATATATGTTGACTAACATAACAATAAAAAATTAGAAAAATAAATAAAATAGCATTTTATACTTGCTAAAAAAGAAAATACAGTAATAGGGGCACCTGGGTGCCTGTCAGTTAAGAGTCTGCCTTTGGTTCAGGTCATGATCCCAGGATCCTGGGATCCAGCACTCCCCCCACCTTTGGGCTCCCTGCTCAGCAGGGAAACTGCTTCTTCGTCTCCCTCAGCAACCCCCTCGCTCGTGCACTCTCTCAAATAAATGAATAAAATCTTTTTTTTTAAAGAAAATACAATGGGACAGAAAACTTTTAAAGCCATTAAACAAGACCAGCATTACCATAATACCAAACCACAAAGGTATTATTAGTGTTTCATTCAAAAAACCAATGAATGTAAATCAGCAAATCAACAAACAAAAGAAGAAAAGCATATAATATTTCAATATGTGCAAACATTTTATGAAAACAACAAAATTTATTCATGATAAAATCTAGGTGCCTAAAAGCCTACAGATAAAAGCAACTTAAAGGTGAAAAACTGAATGTTGAGACATCCAATTATACAAAATTGTGTAGATATACCTCTCCTTGCATCTCCACAGGAAGTACAGTTAAACGCTGGAGATAATGCAAGAGGCAGACAAAGGAGAACTCTGAAAAGTGGAAAGAGGAAAGTTAACTGGTTAGGAACTAGAAGAGCAATATGGTGACAGGGTATCTTTTTTCCCCACCCACCAGAAGAAGGCAATGCAAGCCTGACTTTTTCCTACCACAAGGAAAGTCTGTCCACATGGACTTACTTCTCACTGATTTCATCTTGTTAATCCAAGTTGCTGACATACAATTTTCCTTCTGCCTAACGATCTTTTGACATTTTTTATATGGCAGGTCTACCAGCAATGAGTCCCCTCAGATTTTCTTTGGTAAGAAATATTTTTCTTTCACTATTAAGAAAAAAAACTGGATATAAGTATAAGTTGGCATGGTCTTTCTCTTTCAACGATTTGAAAATTTTACTATAGTCTTTTCTTCCTTGGATGATGTCTGAGGAGAAATCTGCTGTAATTCATATCCTTGTTCTTCTATAAGTAAGGTGTTTTATTCCCTCTATCTTGCTTCAAGATTTTCTCTCTCCCTTTTTATGTCCACAGTTTGAAAGTGATTTGTCTATTTTTAAAAATATTTATATTCTGTTTGTTACTCAGTGAGATTTTTGAAACTGTGGTTTGATATCTATCATTAATTTGGGGAAGTTTTCAATAATTATTTCTTCAAATATTTCTTTTGCCCCATTTTCTCTCTGTTCTTTCTGCTATTCTGATTACGTGTTTTTCACACTTGGTGATATTTTCCACATTTCTGAGAAGTTTTCTCAATTATTTACATTACATTTGTGTTTCCATTTCTAAAGTTTCCATTTACCTATTTTCAGGTTCACTGATTTTTTCTTAGCTATGTTGAGTCTACTGATGAACCTGTCAAAGGTATTCATTTCTACCGATGTGTTTTTGATTCTGAGCATTTCCTTCTGATTTTTATAGTTTCTCTTTGCTACCATTACCTTTTGGTTGTGTATGTTGTCTTCTCTACCTATTGGTAGCTTTGTGATAATTTCTCATGTGATAATTCCAAGATATGTGTTATATCTGTGTTTGGTTCCCATGATTGCTTTGTTGTTTTTTTTTTTTTATAAATTAAGTGAGGATGTCTTTATTTTTTTAATTTTATTCATTTATTTGAGAGAGAGAAAGTGAGTGTGAGAGAGAGAGCACAAGCACAGAGGGGCAGAGGGAGAAGCAGACTCCCCACTGAGCAGGGAGCCCGACGCAGGGCTCAATCCCAGGACCCTGGGATCCTGACCCAAGCCATAAGCAGATGCTTAACCAACTGAGCCATCCAGGCACCCCTCTCATGTTTGCTTTGTGTTATCACACTATGTTTATACTTCTCATGATTGCTTTGTGTTATCACACTATGTTTATATTTGCTTATTGGCATGTCTTTTTTTTAAGATTTATTTATTTATTTGAGAGAGAGAGTGCATAGGGGTTGGAGAGAGGCAGAGGGTGGGAATCTTAAGCAGACTCCCTGCTGAGTGTGGAGCCCAAAATGGAGCTCAATCCCACAACCCATGAGATCATGACCTGAACAGAAATCATGAATTGGCTGCTTAACCAACTGAGCCACCCAGCCACTCCTGGCATGTCTTTCAATATTTGTAGAAATCCGGCCATGTTTTATAGGGTAATAGGTAAGCTCCTTTCATATGAGAATTTATGTTAATTCATCAGTTGGGCTGTATGTAATGTTTGATGTGGCCATAAGTAGCAGAGGCTTCAAATTTCTCAAGTGAACTTGTTTTTTAATTCCTTCTTGTCTTTCAGATTTCCCTCTGTACTACCCTTAGAGAGTGTGTGTCTTGCAGTTCTTTAAACTGTGATCCACAGTTATTAATGGATTATTTGTGGATTATTAATAGATTGTTTTATTTTAGGGTATAGGGGAGGAGAACATTCTCTAATCTTCTAATTAAATGTCAGTCTTTTAGTGGGCCGGTGATTCATGAATGTTGTCTTCAGAAGTGTTTTAGGCCTGTCCATCTTTGAGGTTTCAAACATCTCCCCTCCCCCAACCCCTGTTCTCTTTCCTGATTCCAGAATTCCTGGTCTGTTCTTTTAAGCCCTTTCTCCTATTGGTGATGCATTGTGTGTGTGTGTGTGTGTGTGTGTGTGTGTGATAAGAATTTGAAGCAGCCTGGAGTAGAGCAGAGGTCCCTTCCACCAAGAGGAATAGGGTTTCAGAATTGCTTATTGTTTGGTAGTAGGGTTTGGAAGGGTTTCAAAATAGCTACTCTTCCCCTTCATCTGCCAGGGCCATGTTAGGAGCTTTCTTGGATCCCTTCAAGGAGAATCTGGTGGAGTTTCTAGAGAAGAAGCCTACAAAAGTATGGATGTTCTCATGACTGCAGTCCCCAGGAGCTCCAGCAAGTCATCAAAATTACCATGTGAGTGTTCCTACCAGCCTAGGTCATCCAGTACCTTCTGCTTCAGGTAAGTCAATCTTGACAGCTATAGCTCTCTGGATGTGCCAGACTCTCCTGATCTCGTGATGATGATTTGCCCTGCAACTTTTAATTCCCTGATAGGTTCAAGAAAAGTCAACATTTTTTATTTGTCCAACTTTTTATTATTTTAAGGAAAACCTCCAAGTGCTTTACATGTCTGAGTTGAATTGGAAGGCTTATCTTGCTTTTTATAATGCTCTGGTCTGCTGGCTTTCTTCCACCTACTCAGGTCATTATTTTCCAACCAATCACTTGTCTTTTTTTTTAACCTTATCTTTTTTGGAGCCATGTAAATGCTGCTATTCCTCCAGATTTTGCCACTGGATCTCATCTTTATGAGATAAGATCTATTTGGCCCAATGTATTTACCTCCAAGACTTCATCTACAACATATCGCAAAAAACTTTCAAATTCCTCTTTTCAACTCTGTCTACCTTCTTCAACTCCAGACACATTGTTTCAGATTCACCTCAGCATCTTACAAACACTTTAAGCTCATCATATTCCAAACTGAGGTTGTAATGTTATTCCCTCCCTCCTTGGACCCCCAAATACTTCTTGTATTTATTCCCTTAGTTAACACCAAATATCTCCTACTCAATTATCAAAACTATTCATGAGTCAGCCTTCATATTTGAGCCCACATACCAAGTAGTCACCACATCCAAATCCATCACCACTACGCTTCCCAATTGATTTTACTCTAGGCCAGGTCCATAATCCTCTAAGATTTTTTTTTCACTCAAGTCTCCATCTTCCTGCCTAGTCTCTGCAGTTATCTCACAATTCTACAACTTAGCCCATGTTTGTTTCTCTAATAATATTCTTCAGGCCTTCCTGTTGTCTTCCAAGGTAACTTCTTTCATAAGGTTCTCCATTATCTGGCCCCCACTGCCCTTTCTTCCCAAACACACCTTCACATGCCCCTTATGCCCCCGTCTCATCAAGCTTCTTGAGCAGGTTGTTTTCTTAAGCTTTTTACCTGCTTTACACTCATCTGGGCAGCACCCCTTTCTCAGGGCTACTAGTATTATTTTCTCAGGATGCAACTATCAAGTGGCTTCTTTATGAAAGAAAGGCTTCAGCTGCCTTGGATCAGGAGTTCCTCTTCTGTGCTCATAAATCACATAGGTGGTATTCTTGTTTATGCTCTCAGTATGCCTTGAGCATATTGAGGTGAGGGCCTGTCTGCTGGGTCCTATGGTACATGTTCTATAAATATTTGTAGAATGGATAAAAGGATACAAAAACAATGTCATTGAAACCTCTTTTGCTTTCCAACTGGAGGTCCCAGGAAAGCAGCCCTGGAGTGAGGCTGTGATGACAACATGCTTACAGCTTGGACTAACACTTGGGCACCTGGACTGCTGCCTTGGATGTGATCATAGGTCTGCAGCTTACTCTACAGCTATGGATGCACTGACAGATGAATGACAAAATTTAGTCTGCTTTTCCTAATTCTGTGACCATAATCATGTCACTTCATTAGCTCTGTGCCACATCCATGAACACAGAAGGATGAAGGTCATAACAGATTTCACAGCCTTTCTTTTGATCTGGATAATAACAAGGTATTTCCACAGAGCATTAACCCTGTCCCTTTAAGTGAAACATATGGAGAATGTCAACTGAAATTTGGACAAAGAAGAAATACTTTGATCTGTACATGCTCAGTACTTCCTGGGGTCATGTTAATTAACATTAGTCAGAATGCCAGAGTGTAATACCAGTAATGATCATTGTCTAAATGCTGCAGGAAGAACATTTGTCAAGAAAAAAACACTTGATTTCCAAGTACTGGTTGTATCCACATAATAATAATTATGGAGAAAGCTGTGTGATATGAGGGCAGGTGGAGGGAGGAATGAGGGTAAGATGAGGCTGCTGTGAGGTGAACGACCAAGTGTCCTGAGAAACTGGTACCAGCTATATGTAAGAGAAAATACTGTTTGGATAATACCCAAACATAATTGGTTTGAGGGTCTACATGGAAATTTTGTTTGAAATTTTGCTATATTTTAAGGAAGCAAAATAGTGTACAGGTATTTTATAATGTATATGCTATGTATTTGTAAACAACATTTTGCTACATGCTTTGAAAGCATAGATTTAGGGTTACCTTTTGGATTTCATTCCTGTTGCTGCCACTGTTGGCTATATAACCTTGGGCAAGGTATTTAATGTCCCTTAGCTTCAACTACTTATGAAACAGAGAATAATAGCAATACCCACCTCATATGGTTATTATGAAGATTAAATTAGATAACACTTGTAAAGTTCTTAGAACAGTACTTGTATATATTATAGGCCTAGAATCATAAGTATTTACATCATCATCACCTTATTTATTTATTTATTTATAACACAAACCATTTTAAGAAGTTGGGAGCATAAAAAAATCCTGTTTCATTTCTCTCTATCGGTCTGCATTGGGAGCTGAATATTGCCTAAACATAATGCATCACATCAGCACATCTAATAACCAAGTTTAACTTTTATAACCTGCTCTAAGTTATACATTCTCCATTAATGCATAATGCCTTAAGAAAAAGAAAGTTACTTCTTTTATTCTTACCACCCATTTCCTATCATCTGTTGTATTGTCAAATCTTTTTCTTCTTATAAGATTAACTAGGAAAATCTGGCACTCCAATTCTTTTTTTAAAGATTTTATTATTTATTTGACAGAGAGAGACACAGTGAGCGAGGGAACACCAGCGGGGGAGTGGTAGAGGGCGAAGCAGGCTTCCCGCCCAGCAGGGAGCCCGATGTGGGGCTCCATCCCAGGACCCTGGGATCATGACTTGAGCCAAAGGCAGACGCTTAACGACTGAGCCACCCAGGCGCCCCTGGCACTCCAATTCTTGATGGTCATACTTTCTATGAGGAGTACATGTTTGATCTGTATACTTTTTGGTGGATATTATTTTTAAACATTTATACTGAAGTTGAAGTTGTCCCGAGCTCCCTCAGATCTCAACTGCATAGCATGTCTAAGGCTAGACAAGTGAGCCAAGAATGATATGTTACTGCTGTATACTTTGTGTAGAGATGGTCTTACTCCTCTTTTGAACATACTGATTAAGAAAGAGAATAAGAAGTGCCTGGCTGGCTCATTCGGTAGAGCATGCGACTCTTGTTCGTGAGTTCAAGCCTCACGTTGGGTGTGGAGCCAGTATACTTTAAAAGAAGAAATAAGTTGAAAAAAAGAGAGAGAGAGAGAGAGCAAGGGGTACGTTAAAATCTAGCGAGAACATTTCTAGTGGGTTTTGTACAATGGTAGTCTCTTCATTCAAGACCAAGTAATTCTTTTCAAAGGCCAATCTTCCTTCTGAGGCTGACTCATGTCTATCTTAAGAAATCTTCTTGATACTTTCTGTGTAAGCCCTCCTTGCTATTAATGTTATGGGATAGAGCACAGAAGGTGCTGGTTGGGTTGTTTTGTACTGTTCTCTGTATTTAATGCATGCTGGAAATTCTCTTCCATTTTCAGGTGAATCAGACTAATCAGTCTTTACAGAGTATCTTTTGACAAGGTTGAAAGTCAAAGCACACAAGCTTGGTGATGTATGTGGAAGCTCCTGTTATGAAAATTGTCAGTCCCATTATTTGACAGCTTATACATGGAAAGACAGTTTTAGTTGGTCTCATCAAGTCACTGCACTTACTGATGTTTCTGTGGTTACAGTTAATGGCAATTCCATGGATTTTTAAATTTAAAAATGTTTTATATAAACATATAGACAATACAAACCAGAATAATTGCTGTACATTCCCAGAAATACACTTTCTGAAGTCTTAACTTTTTTTTTTATAAAATCATATTAAGGAATTCCCATTGAGTAACTGAAAGATCCTGATACAAGCAGAGCATAGTTTTAAATCAAACTTGATTTATAGTTGATAATAGAAACCAATAAATATACCAGGAAAAGAGACATGCTGAGGAAGCAGTTCAGTCTTTTTTTCTCTCTCAAGGTATCTCATTTGATTGTGCTATTTTCAGAATGACATTCTGCTTACAGCAGAGGAACTTAGATGAACTCAGATACGAGGCCTCACCCAGTGTGGCATGATACCCCTTGCCTTCACTTCATCACCTTCCAGCTATTGACAACTTTATCTTCTCCATGGAAGGTAATTACTTGTCAGAAAATGCCTAGTTCCTGATCTCTTTCTATATACTAATGGAGGAGATGGAAGAGATTATGACCATGGAATTCTTGTGAAAATTTTCAAGGGCTTTGGGGTGTTAAAACTTAATTTAATCTCTTGATTCATTTCACTGAATAAAAGTCAAGAGTACTATCCCATGGGCACACATTAGAATCACCTGGGAAGCTTTTAGAAAATAGACATGGGGGCGCCTGGGTGGCTCAGATGGTTAAGCGTCTGCCTTCAGCTCAGGTCATGATCCCAGGGTCCTGGGATTGAGTCTCGCATCAGGCTCCCTGCTCCTTGGTACTCTGCTTCTCCCTCTGCTTCTCTCTCTCTCTCTCCCCTCCTCTGTCTCTCATGAATAAATAAATAAAATCTTAAAAAAAAAAAAGAAAATAGACATGGATTCCCTTCTCTACTTGAGACATTCTGATTAAGTTAGTGCCTAGGCATCAAAAGTTAAAAAAAAAAAAAAAAAGCTCCCCCAGAAGATTCTAGTATAGTGTCAGGATTGAGAACTTTGCAAGCTGGGAAAAGACATATGTACAACAGAATTTTAATGCTGTCTTCCTAATTCCTACACTTTGGCCCTATATAGCTCTTGAGTCTGAGCATTTATTAAAGATTTTAAAATATTTAAATATAGATCCTTTAAAAGTACTCTTATTCAAAATTATAGTCTGTAGGATGTTCTACATCTAAATAGCCTTAAGGAATTATCTTAGAAATAATATCCAAAAAAAATCAAGATGTATATCCATGGTTACCAAACACTAAAAATAAGAGACAAAGTGATCTGTTTTATTAGTTAAGATGATTTGCCTTTAATACACTTTACATGAGATCAAGGATGGCATTTTTACTAGTTTTCCAAGAACAGATGTAAGCATGTAGTATTTTGAGATTCAGATAGAACTGCACTTCCCAGGCTACTAAGAAATATCTCAGATCTAGAGATCCACTTCAGAGAATTTTGCAAGTTAAATGCATTTTTGTCAATCACATGCAAAAGAAATGTTATGCCTACAAGTAATGTGTTTAGCTTACCTACTTTCTTCTGCCCTCAGTCATCTTCATGTGAGTCTAACCACTGAGAAGGTAGAGGAGAATGGCAGGCACTCAGTGACCACATTAAGAGGATATGGGCTCTACACAATATCGCACAAACCACAGTGTGGATAACCTAGTTCTCCCTGGAAAAGGAGAGCAACAGCTGGGCTACACCTGTAGTTCAAAGCAGCTCATGTAGCGCTAGTGAAATAATGCATGTACAACTACTATGAGGAAATAAAACATACACAAACAGAATGTAAAATGAGGAAATTTCTGTCACTTTGTAGGCTCATGGGGTGAAGGACAATAGTTTTGTTCAATGCAGTGATCTTTTCTTGGCTCTCTAATTGCTTAACAACTATACTGACTGGGGTGATGACAATAGCAGATGCCAAAGCATAATGGAACAAGAAATGGAATTGTGTATAATCTTTTGAAAAGCTAGAGCAAATGCAATTTCCTTTGTCATCCAGCTTTGAGTTACCAAGGGAAGAAGACCTTCTCTCCTCATTGCCCCTCCTCCCCTCACTCATGTGCCTGATATTTATGAGTAGACTTTTATATGACTGTGCAAGAATTTTGGGTACACATGTGAGAGGGCTTAGTTCTTTCTGGCACATTGGCCTTCCTGCCATAATAAACAGACGTCGACTATTTTACATACTCAATGACATTTTTAATGTGACATATCTACACCAATTACAAGAATTGCTAAGCTCACTCTTACAATTTTAAATAGAAATTATATTCTTTCCCTTGACAAATATCCATTGAGAACCTACCACACATATCATAGTGTTCTAAATACCAAAAACATTTTGCCATATAGAAAACCAAATATCAAAAAACAAAGCCTTATAATTACAGTTGACCCTTGAACAACACAGGATTTAAGGGCACTGACCCTCTGTGCAGTCAAAAATCTGTGTATACCTTTTGACTACCCAAAAAAGTTAACTAATAGCCTACTGTTGACTGGAAATCTTACTCATAACATAAACAGTCGATTAACATATTCTATATGTTATATGTATTATAGACCTTACTCTTACAATAAATTAAGCTAGAGAAAAGAAAATGTTATTAAGAAAATCATGAGAAAACACATTTACAGTACTGTGCTTAACTAAAAAAAAAAACACAAAAAACAGTGTATAAGTAGACCTATGTAGTTAAAAACTGTGTTGTTCAAGGGTCAACTGTACATAAGATTCTCTTCATGATTTAACCAAATGTAAATTATGGCTTTGCTTAGTCGGCCTCTTCAAGGATTCTAGCTCCCCTCCCACCCCATCTTATTATTTTTTTTTAAAGATTTTATTTATATATCTGACAGAGAGAGAGCACAAGTAAGCAGAGCAGCAGGCGGAGGGAGAGGGAGAAGCAGGCTCTCCGCTGAGCAGGGAGCCCAAAGTGGGGCTTAATCCCAGGACCCTGGGATCATGACCTGAGCCAAAGCCAGATGCTTAACCATCTGAGCCACCCAGGCGCCCCAAAACCATAATCTTTTTTTTCTTCTTTTTTATTGTTATGTTAATCACCATACATTACATCATTAGTTCTTCATGTAGTGTTCCATGATACATTCTTAGTGCATAACACACAGTGATGCACGCAGAATGTGCCCTCTTTAATACCCATCACCAGGCTACCCCATCCCCCCACCCTCCTCCCCTCTAGAACCCTCAGTTGATTTTTCAAAGTCCATCGTCTCTCATGGTTCGTCTCCCCCTCCAACTTACTCCCCTTCATTCTTCCCCTCCTGCTATCTTCTTCTTTTTCTTTTTTTTTTTTTTAACATATGTTGCATTATTTGTTTCAGAAGTACAGATCGGTGATTCAACAGTCTTGCACAATTCACAGCACTCACCATAGCACATACCCTACCCAATGTCTATCACGCAGCCACCCCATCCCTCCCACCCCCCATCACTCCAGCAACATTCAGTTTCTTTCCTGAGATTAAGAATTCCTCATATCAGTAAGGTCATATGATAAATCCCTTTCTCTGATTGACTTATTTCACTCAGCATAACACCCTCCTGTTCCATCCCCGTCGTTGCAAATGGCAAGATCTCATTCCTTTTGATGGCTGCATAATATTTCATTGTGTATATATACCAAATCTTCTTTATCCATTCATCTGTCAATGGACATCTTGGCTCTTTCCACAGTTTGGCTACTGTGGACATGGCTGTTATAAACATCGGGGTGCACGTACCCCTTCGGATCCCTACATTTGTATCTTTGTGGTAAATACCCAGGAGTGCAATTGCTGGATTGTATGGTAGCTCTATTTTCAACTGTTTGAGGAACCTCCATACTGTTCTCCAGAGTGGTTGCACCAGCTTGCATTCCCACCAACAGTGTAGGAGGGTTCCCCTTTCTCTGCATCCTCGCCAACATCTGTCGTTTCCTGACTTGTTAAATTTAGCCATTCTGAGTGGTGTGAAGTGGTATCTCATTGAGGTTTTGATTTGGATTTCCCTGATGCCGAGTGATGTTGAGCACTTTTTCATGTGTCTGTTGGCCATTTGGATGTCTTCTTTGGAAAAATGTCTGTTCATGTCTGCCACCCATTTCTTGATTGGATGATTTGTTCTTTGGGTGTTGAGTTTGATAAGTTCTTTATAGATTTTGGATACTAGCTCTTTATCTAATATGTCATTTGCAATTATTTTCTCCCAATCTGTCCGTTGTCTTTTGGTTTTGTGGACTGTTTCTTTTGCTGTGCAAAAGCTTTTTATCTTGATGAAATCCCAACAGTTCATTTTTGCCCTTGCTTCCCTTGCCTTTGACGATGTTTCTAGGAAGAAGTTGCTGCGGTTGAGGTCGAAGAGGTTGCTACCTGTGTTCTCCTTTAGGATTTGGATAGACTCCTGTCTCACGTCTTGGTCTTTCAACCATTTGGAGTCTATTTTTGTGTGTGGTGTAAGGAAATGGTCCAGTTTCATTCTTCTGCATGTGGCTGTCCAATTTTCCCAACACCATTTTTTGAAGAGACTGTCTTTTTTCCATTGGACATTCTTTCCTGCTTTGTCAAAGATGAGTTGACCACAGAGTTGAGGGTCCATTCCTGGGCTCTCGATTCTGTTCCGTTGATCTATGTGTCTGTTTTTGTGCCAGTACCATACTGTCTTGAGAATAACAGCTTTGTAATAGAGCTGGAAGTCCGGAATTGTGATGCCCCTGGCTTTGCTTTTCTTGTTCAATATTCCTCTGGCTATTTGGGGTCTCTTCTGGTTCCATACAAATTTTAGGATTATTTGTTCCATTTCTTTGAAAAAAGTGGATGGTATTTGGATGGGGATTGCATTGAATGTGTAGATTGCTCTAGGTAGCATTGATATCTTCAAAATGTTTGTTCTTCCAATCCATGAGCATGGAAAGTTTTTCCATTTCTTTGTGTCTTCTTCAATTTCTTTCATGAGTATTTTATAGTTTTCTAAGTACAGGTCCCTTGCCTCTTTGGTTAAATTTATTCCTAGGTATCTTATGGTTTTGGGTGCAATTGTAAATGGGATCGACTCCTTGATTTGTCTCTCTTCTCTCTTGTTGTTGGTGTGTAGGAATGCCACTGATTTCTGTGCATTGATTTTATATCCTGCTAATTTACTGAATTCCTGTATGAGTTCTAGCAGTTTTGGGGTGGAGTCTTTTGGGTTTTCCACATACGGTATCATATCATCTGCAAAAAGTGAGAGTTTGACTTCCTCTTTGCCGATTTGGATGCCTTTGATTTCTTTTTGTTGTCTGATTGCTGTGGCTAGGACTTCTAATACTATGTTGAATAGCAGTGGTGAGAGAGGACACCCCTGCTGCGTTCCTGACCTTAGGGGAAAAACTCTCAGCTTTTCCCCATTGAGAATGATATTCCCTGTAGGTTTTTCATAGATGGCTTTTATGATATTGAGGTAGGTACCCTCTATCCCTAAACTCTGAAGAGTGTTGATCAAGAAAGGATGCTGTACTTTGTTAAATGCTTTTTCTGCATCTATTGAGAGGATCATATGATTCTTGTTCTTTCTTTTGTTAATGTATTGTATCACGTTGATTGATTTGCAGATGTTGAACCAGCCTTGCAGCCCAGGGATAAATCCCACTTGGTCATGGTGAATAATCATTTAATGTACTTTTGGATCATATTGGCTAGTGTTTTGGTGAAAATTTTTGCATTCATGTTCATCAGAGATATTGGTCTGTAATTCTCCTTTTTGATGGGGTCTATGTCTGGTTTTAGGATCAAGGTAATGGTGGCCTCATAAAATGAGTTTGGAAGTTTTCCTTCCATTTCTATTATTTGGAACAGTTTCAGGAGAATAGGTATTAATTCTTCCTTGAATGTCTGATAGAATTCCCCTGGGAGGGGCGCCTGGGTGGCTCAGTTGGTTAAGCGACTGCCTTCGGCTCAGGTCATGATCCTGGAGTCCCAGGATCGAGTCCCGCATCGGGCTCCCTGCTCCGCAGGGAGTCTGCTTCTCCCTCTGACCCTCCCCCCTCTCATGCTCTCTCTCTCTCTATCTCATTCTCTCTCTCAAATAAATAAATAAAATCTTACGAAAAAAAAAAAAAAGAATTCCCCTGGGAAGCCATCTGGCCCTGAGCTTTTGTTTGTTGGGAGATTTTTGATGACTGCTTCAATTTCCTTAGTGGTTATAGGTCTGTTCAGGTTTTCTATTTCTTCCTGGTTCAATTTTGGTAGTTGATACATCTCTAGGAATGCACCCATTTATTCCAGGTTATCTAATTTGCTGGCATAGAGCTGCTCAAAATATGTTCTTATAATTGTTTGTATTTCCTTGGTGTTGGTGGTGATCTCTCCTCTTTCATTCGTGATTTTGTTGCTTTGGGTCATTTCTCTTTTCTTTTTGATAAGTCTGGCCAGGGGGTTATCAATCTTGTTAATTCTTTCAAAGAACCAGCTCCTAGTTTCTTTGATTTCTTCTACTCTTCTTTTGGTTTCTATTTCATTGATTTCTGCTCTGATCTTTATTATGTCTCTTTTCCTGCTGGGTTTAGGCTTTATTTGCTGTTCGTTCTCCAGCTCCTTTAGGTGTAGGATTAGGTTGTGTATTTGAGACCTTTCTCGTTTCTTGAGAAAGGCTTGTATTGCTATATACTTTCCTCTCAGGACTGCCTTTGCAGTATCCCAAAGATTTTGAACAGTTGTGTTTTCATTTTCATTGGTCTCCATGAATTTTTTTAATTCTTCTTTAATTTCCTGGTTGACCCATTCATTCTTTAGTAGGATGCTCTTTAGCCTCCATGTATTTGAGTTCTTTCCGACTTTCCTCTTGTGATTGAGTTCTAGTTTCAAAGCATTGTGGTCTGAAAATATGCAGGGAATGATCCCAATCTTTTGGTATCAGTTGAGACCTGATTTGTGACCTAGGATGTGATCCATTCTGGAGAATGTTCCATGGGCACTAGAGAAGAATGTGTATTCCGT
>NW_027397140.1:3207199-3249205 GCF_003265705.2 Callorhinus ursinus
ATTCTGGAGAATGTTCCATGGGCACTAGAGAAGAATGTGTATTCCGTTGCTTTGGGATGGAATGTTCTGAATATGTCTGTGAAGTCCATTTGGTCCAGTGTGTGATTTAAAGTCTTTATTTCCTTGTTGATCTTTTCCTTAGATGATCTGTCCATTTCAGTGAGGGGGGTGTTAAAATCCCCCACTATTATTGTATTGTTGTCAATGTGTTTCTTCACTTTTGTTATTAATTGCCTTATATAATTGGCTGCTCCCATGTTAGGGACATAGATATTTACAATTTTTAGATCTTCTTGTTGGATAGACCCTTTAAGTAGGATATAGTTCCTTCTTCATCTCTTATTACAGTCTTTGTTTTAAAATCTAATTTGTCTGATATAAGGATTGCCACCCCAGCTTTCTTTTGGTGTCCATTAGCATGGTAAATGGTTTTCCATCCCCTCACTTTCAATCTGGGGATGGCTTTGGGTCTCAAATGAGTCTCTTGCAGACAGCATATCAATGGGTCTTGTTTGTTTTATCCAATCTGATACCCTGTGTCTTTTGATTGGGGCATTTAGCCCATTTACATTCAGGGTATCTATTGAAAGATATGAATTTAGTGCCATTGTATTACCTGTAAGGTGACTGTGACTGTATATTGTCTCTGTTCCTTTCTGATCTATGCTGCTTTTAGGCTCTCTATTTGCTTAGAGGACCCCTCTCAATATTTCTTGGAGGGCTGGTTTCATGTTTGCAAATTCCTTTAGTTTTTGTTTGTCCTGGAAGCTTTTTAACTCTCCTTCAATTTTCAATGAGATCCTAGCTGGATATAGTATTCTTGGCTGCATATTTTTCTCGTTTAGTGCTCTGAAGATATCTTGCCAGTCCTTTCTGGCCTGCCAGGTCTCTGTGGATAGGTCTGTTTTCAATCTAATATTTCTACCATTGTAGGTTACATATCTCTTCTCCCAAGCTGCTTTCAGGATTTTCTCTTTGTCTCTGAGACTCGTAAGTTTTACTATTAGATGTCGGGGTGTTGACCTATTTTTATTGATTTTGAGAGGGGTTCTCTGTGTCTCCTGGATTTTGATGCCTGTTTCCTTCCTCACATTAGGGAAGTTCTCTGCTATAATTTGCTCCAATATACCTCTGCCCCCTCTCTCTTTCTTCTTCTTCTGGGATCCCAATTATTCTAATGTTGTTTCGTCTTAAGGTATCGCTTATCTCTCGAATTCTGCCCTCGTGATCCTGTAGTTGTTTCTCTCTCTTTTTCTCAGCCTCTTTATTTTCCATCATTTGTTCTTCTATATTGCTGATTCTCTCTTCTGCCTCATTTATCCTAGCAGTTAGTGCCCCCATTTTTGATTGCACCTCATTAATAGCCTTTTTGATTTCGACTTGGTTAGAGTTTAGTTCTCTTTTATTTCTCCAGAAAGCATTTCTCTAATAACTTCCACACTTCTTTCAAGCCCAGCTAGTATCTTTAAAGTCATGATTCTGAACTCTAGGTCCGACATCGTACTAATGTCCGTATTGAGTAGGTCCCTGGCTGACGGTGCTATCTTGTTCTTTTTGCTGAGTTGATTTTTTCCATCTTGTCATTTTGTCCAGAGGAGAACAGGTGAATGAGAGAACAAAATGCTACCAGGTTAACAATGTCCCCAGCAAATATCCTCTAAACAAATCAGGAAAGACCTGAAGCCAGGGGAAAAGAAAGGGAAAGAAAGAAAAAAGAAAGAGAAAAGAAAGAAAAAAAAAACAGAGAAAGATAAAAACATAAACAGAACAATAAAAAAATAGAATATGATCAAATATGATCAGACTAGATCATAGAACAATGCCACACACTAGGTTTTGGGCGTATTTTGGTCTGTTTGAAAAAAGTGCCTCCTAAAATTTTAAAGGAAGAAAGACTTATGTATATACAAAATAAGGGTTCATACAATGAAGGGATGGAAGATGTAAAGATGAAAATTATAAAAGATTTTATAAAATGGATTGATAAGATAAGAATTTGTTTGAAAAAAGAAAGAAGATTTAAAAAAGAAAAAGAAAAAGAAAAACGAAAGAAAAAAAAAAAGGTCGAGAATGTGATCAGGCAGGAGATTAGAACAAAGCAATACAGTAGTGATTTAGGGTATATTTTGATCTGTTAGAAGAGAGTGTATCTCAAAATTTTAAAAGAGAACAATTTATATATATACGCCAAAAATAAGGGTAACTACTATAAAGGTATAAAATATGACTCTAAAAATGAAAAATAAAAAATGTTTTTTTAAAAAAAGGGATTGATAAGATGTTGGTTGAAAAAGGGAAAAAGAAAAATTAAAAAAACAGTTAAAACAATTAACTTTGAGAAACTAATGAATCATGGTAAAAAAAAGCCATGAATTCTATGTGTAGTATTCCCCTAGCGCTGGAGTTCTCCCGTTCTCCTTGATCGGTAAACTTGGTTTTGGCTTGCTGGCTGTTAGTGCTGATCTTCTGGGGAAGGGACCTGATGCCGCGGTTTCCAAATGTCTTTGCCGGAGGCGGAATTGCCCCACCCTTGGTCCGGGCTAAGCAAGCTGCTCGGGTTTGCTCTCAGGAACTTTTGTTCCCTGCAAGGTCTCGGTACAGCTTTGGAGGACCAGGGTGAAAATGGTTGCCTCCAATCTCCAATCCGAGGAGCTGAGAACTTGGGGCCCTGCTCCTCAGTGTGTCCCCAGAGAAAAGCAGTCACAACCGTCTCCCTGGTCTCCGGCCGCACTGCGTGCTCACCCGGCCCGTGACCGAGCGTTTCTATCTCTGGCAATCGACCCTGTGTGGAGTCTCCAAACCCAGCAGATTCCTGTGGTGTGCTTCTGCACTGCTCCTCCCTGGGGAGGGAGGGGATTATCCCCAGATCTGTCCCTTGCTGAGTCCCTGCTGGAGGAGCAGTGGCCCAACTAGGCCGCAGATCACAGTTTATGGCATCCCCGAGCTGTGAGCCCATGCCTCGGCTCCGTCTCTGCAGCCGGCTTCCCTGCTCCAATACCTGGGAGCTCTGCTGCCCTCAGGCACCCCTGGTCTTTCTGTGACCCCGTGGGTCCTGAGACCACACTGTCCTGCGAGGGTTCCACCCCCCGCTTAGCCATTGGAGCGATGTCCCTCAGCGGATCCGGCTTCTAAAAGTTCCAATTTTGTGCTCCGTGGCTCTATCACTTGCCAGACGCGGCCGACGGAGGCCCCCTCCCCCACCATCTATCCTCCCAAATATCGCCTCGGATTCACTTCTCCACACGTCCTACCTTCCAGTAAGTGGTCGCTTCTCTGTTCAGAGAGTTGTTGCTACTCTCTTCTTTGGTCTCCTGTTGAGTTCGTAGGTGTTCAGAATGGTTTGATCCCTATTCAGCTGAATTCCTGAGACCCGACGAAATCCAGGTCTCCTACTCCCCCGCCATCTTGCTCCGCCCCCCAAAAGCATATTCTTATAAGTAATTACATAACACACATTAGGTAAGAAAACAGAAAATTGATTCCTCAGTCCAGGTGGAACTAATAAGAGTCTGTGCTGGGAGGGTTGCAAGAACAGTAAAGCACATTTATTCCAATGACTGTCCAATGTCTGAGTTCCTCTCCAGAGCTCCTAGCAATGACCACCCCACTTTACTGATTTATTCAGTTCTGCACTCTGATTTGAGGTCATGTCAACTAACCTTACTGAGTAACTCCAGTGAAGAAGAAAAGTGAAGAAGAAACTGAGAGTGAGAGAGAGAGAGTGCACGAGAGGGGGTAGGGTCAGAGGGAGAAGCTGACTTCCACTGATCAGGGAGTCTGATGCAGGACTGGATCCTGGGACTCCAGGATCATGACCTGAGCCGAAGGCAGTCACTTAACCAAGCAAGTCACTCAGGCGCCCCCAAGAATAAACTATTTTTTACATGATTTTTATATGATCATTTGCATCTCCTGGTGTTTTCTGAAATTGTGGTGGTTACCATCAGTCTCCTGATAGGAAACAGGCGGCACACTGAGGAAAGCTTTCTGAAACATCCAGTCACTTAACATGAACAGGGTTAAGGAAAATGAAAAAGAATGGTGAGGTACTCTCCAAGGCCAGCAACAGCAAGAACTCCAAATTTCCCAGAGGACACAGGAGGGGCCACTGGAGAAAGGGACCATTAAACCTTATAAAGAAAACACCTGTTTTAAAAGAAAGCCACAGCACAGAAATTTCCAGAAAAGTGAAGTAGCTCCTTCTGACCCAGGAGCCCAATGTGGAGGGGCCCAGTGGCATGATGGCACTCTCTCTACACTGCACTCTCTTGAGTTCAACAGGAAGTCAGAAGATGAGGGTGTCCATGGTATCTCTCCATAAAGCAGCACATCCTGGGCACCAATGGATGCAGAAAGTGGAAGGTGGAGCCAGATATGCAAAAGGAGACAGCAAGCATAGTCCTCCACTTTCCTGTGTCAACATCCACTTATTTCTATGTTTGTATGAAAAACAACGGTTCCAGCCAGGGGAAAACACTAAGTCCCATCAGCTATAATATCACCATGGGGAGATACCAGTTCAGTCCCTCACACCTCAAACCTAAAGCACGTCGAACAGTAGAGTGAACTTTCTTAACTGCATGTAGTTTCATTGGCATGTGGAGCCCCAGGTGAATAGTTTCAATTTAATGCCACCAGGGCTGGGTTCTCCAGTGGAAACATTTTTTTCTTGATCACCAGAACCTCCAAACCTTTCAAGCCAACTCCTGATGTGTGCTATTTGGGGTAAAACTGACACCTTCTGCATTCCCTGCGGGTATACATCCCACAGACAGGTTAAAAAAAACGAAACAAAACAACACTTTGTACCCAGAGATAAACCAAAAATAACCTGTACATTTTTAGTCCCCAGAATAAATAAAACCATGAGAATTTCCTTTCAGTTGCTGATTCTCTAACAAAAAGAAATTCAACCTTCATCTCTAATAACTGAGTATATCTGAAGATATGTCATGCCTTTATAGATATGATAATCATGTGAGAAAATCACTCTTTCTCTATTATAAACAGATTAAGTGTAAACTCATTAACCTTGACAGTTTTGTAGAAGTCTTTCCTATTTAAATGTCTGCTATGATCTGACATGCTGATCTTCTGAAGTCCAATTTTCTCCCACTCTTCAGGGAAATTTCTATTTTTGCTTTTCTAATACTTTTATTGTTTCACTCTTCTTTTCACATGCCCCTGGACACCTCAGTGACATCTCAAGTCATCGAACTTTTGGAAGACTTATTTCTCAGCCTTGGATATGCTTGGATCTCACTAGGGCTGTTTACTACATTCTACTTTCAAGACCCATTTAGCATGATAACATCATTATAATGGACCAGTGTGATGTTCTATGGATCATTAACATAATCAAGGTCTCTCCAAACAATATATTGAAAGAGAATAAGAAAGCAAATACAGCCTGAGGTTAAAACAACAACAAAAAAGGTGTTTGCACCAGTTATAAAAGAGAATTAAATGAGATATACTAAAAATCACTAGCCCTTTATCTTTCAGAAGCTATATAGTTGCATTGATCTCTGATATTTCCCCAGGAATATGATTTCACTTTGTTAGGTAACTTGGAGAAGGAGCATTCTAGGGGTTTCCTTCTAACTGGATTTTCCCACCTAAATAACCATTATATAAATCAGGAAGCCAATGTGGGGACTCTGCATGTTACTAAGTATAACTATTCTCAGATATGTTTTGGGACATAGAAAATTACCACATCGTGTGTCCATATTACCACAGGATCCAATATAAGTTGAATTCAAGCCAAGAATCTTTCACCTATATTACATATGGCACACACTCTGAGTGATGGATCACACTGCAGGGATCTGAGAGCTAGAATGTGAATGTTTCCTTAATGTACAGTAATTCTGGCACATAACTCATTATGCCCTTCTAGGGAGGACTTAGAGGAAGATGCTAGTACATACCTGGAGCTCTGTGGCCAGGTCCATCCTGAAAATGAACCAGCATACTCTTCAATCAAAGAATTTCAGTTATGTGAACTGGCCTTAGGTCTAGTCATTGAGACAAAATTCTATAAATCTCCATAAAGCAAGTGGTACTAGGTTTCTGCCCAGTAGGCTTAGAGCTTTTCTGCCTTGAAAAATTTTAATCAACATGTAGTCTGTTTTATTTTTAAAAAATCCATGATCAGTTGACCATAACCATAGTTATGTGGGTCAAAACAGTTATTTTTCAGGGAACAGCAGTGTCCCTCAACTCCCACCACCATTCTAACAAGTGTGGGATAAAAATAATAGCAGAACATGACCTGGAGAGCTACAAGAGATAGACTCTCTTTAGGGAGCAGCACAAAGGGAAGACAAAGTGGTGAGACAAAAACAATATAACCCTAAAGGAATTGAATTTGAGGCCTCTTGGGTACTGAGGATAATCATAGTAATAAACTTCAATCCAGCCCAACCTCTAACTAAATTAATGAAAAATTCCATACTTCAGAAAATTCTACTTCTGGGTATGTATCCAAAAGAATTGAAAGCAGAATCTTGAAGAAACATTTGCACACCTAATTTCATAGCAACATTACTTATAGTAGCCAAGAAATGGAAGCAACTCAAATGTTCATCAATAGATAAATGGATCAAGAAAATGTGGTATATACATATAATTGACTATTTTGCAGCCTTAAAAAAAAAAAGGAAATTCTATCACACACTGCAACATGTATGAACCTTGAAGACATTATGTGAAGTGAAAGAGCCAGTCACAAAAGGACAAATATTGTATGATTCCACTTATATGAGATATCTAAAGTAGTCATATTTATAAATATAGAAAATAGAATGGTGGTTACCAGAGACTGGGGGGAGGAAGTAAAGGAGAATTGTTGTTTAATGAGTACAAAATTTCAGTTTGTTTCTCTTTTTTTTAAAGATTTTATTTATTTATTTGACAGAGAGGGACAGAGAGAGAGGGAACACAAGCAGGGGGAGTGGGAGAGGGAGAAGCAGGCTTCCTGCAGAGCAGGGAGTCTGATGTAGGGCTCGATCCCAGGACCCTGGGATCCCTGAGCCAAAGGCAGATGCTTAACAACTGAGCCACCCAGGTGCCCACAAAATTTCAGTTTCTGCAAGATGGAAAAGTTCTGGAGATCTATTTCAAAATAATGTAAATATAGTTAACACTACTGTGTTGTATAGTAAAAATGGTTAAGATGATAAAGTTTATGATGTGTTTTTTTACCATTTTTTTTAAAAAAGAGCTCACACTAAATGCTTAGCAGAAGAAAAGGCATACTTATCTCTAGGCATGAAAGCTATTTACCTCAATACTGAATATCCTATAAAATGTCTGACTTTCAATAAAAAATTGCAGAACAAAAAGGGGAGAAAAGAGAGGGGAGAAAAATGTCTGATGAAACAAACAATCAAACAAATCCATATATGACACAGATGTAGGAACTATCAAGGAATTTAAAATAATTATTATTAATGAAAAAAGTAGAGAGCATTTAAGATCCAAGATTCATTTAGAAGAATGAAGAAATTATGAAAAAAAATTTAAAAAACACTGCTACACATATAGAGAATATCATCAATAGGTTCATCATCACACTCAACATAGCAGAGCAAAGAATCTGTAAACCTAGAGATAGTACAATAAAAATTACTAAAAGCAAAAAAGAAAAAAGTGTAAAAGAAACAAAAGAAAACAAATAATGAACAATCAAAACAGAAAATAAACCCTATTAGCCAGCAAAATCAGAAGAGAGAATTCAAGAGATATGTGACATCACATATGAGTAATGGAAATCCCAAGAACAAAAGGAAGAGAGATTGAGGCAACAGAAATAGTTGAAAAATAATAGCTGAAAATCTTCTAAAATTAGTGATAGATACCAAAACACTGGAGGGAAACATACACCCGCACTGCACATAACCTAAATGGAAATAAAGATAAGAATGAGAGTAAACTTCTCATCAGAAATCACACAAACAAGAAATAAATAGAGTGTTATGTTTAAAGTGCAAAATGCTAAAAGAAAAATAATCTGAGACCAGAATTATTGACATATTTTGGTATTTTCCTTTAAGAATGAAGAAATATGAAATGACATCACAAATGGCTACAAATAATATGAGATTAAAAAATGGCAGATTTGAAAACAAATATAAACAGATATACAATTATAATTGATAAGATAAGTAGACAAATGATCAGTAGGGTTATATATAGATAACCAGAAATATTATCCATCCACCTAATCTAATTGACATTATAAAACAATCCATCCAATAATATTGAAAGACACATGAAACATTCACCAAGGCATAGCACATCCCATACCAGATGATTACAAAAAAAGCTAACAAATTTATAAGTACATAAATCATGCAAGGTGTGTTTTTAACCTCCAAAAATCTTAAACTAGAAATCTACAAAAGAAAATATCTGACAAACCCCAGTATTTTGGAAATTTAAAAAAACATGGTAAAATTAACCCATAGTCTAAAAGGAAGTCTCAAGAGAAAATTAAAATAATAATTTGAAATAAAAGAGTAAAAAGCAAAAATGTCAACAAAATATTAGTAAATTGGATTCAAAATGTTTAAAAGAATTTTACATCATGACCAAGTGGGATTTATTCCAGATCTGCAAGGCTGATTTATCATTTGAAAAAACATTTAATCATCCATAATATCAACAGGTTAAAGATGAAAAATAATATGTTTATGTCAATAGATGCAGAAAAAGCGTTTGATAAAATCCAACACCCATTCATGATAAAAATTCTCAGCAAACTAAGGAATAGAGGGCAACTTTCTCAAGGTTATAAAATACATCTAAAAAATTCCTACAGCTAACATCATGCCTAATGGTCAGAAGCTAGAGGCTTTCTTGATAATAGCAGGAACAAGGCAAAGATGTCCTCTCTTAACTCTCCTATTTGACATCGTATTGGAAGACCTAGATGATGCAATAAGACAAGAAAAGGATCGCAAAAAAAGTTAAAGCCATCTTTCTTCACAGATGACATGATTGCCTATGTATACAATCTTAAAGAACCAACAACAGAAAAACTCCTGGATCTAGTGATTGTAGCAAGTTTGCAGGATATGAGGTTAATATATAAAAATCTATTGCTTTTTCATATAGCAGCAATGAACAATTAGAATTTGAAATTAAAAAACACAATACAGGGGCCCCTGGGTGCCTCAGTCGTTAAACGTCTGCTTTAGGCTCAGCTCATGATCCCAGGGTCCTGGGATCGAGCCCTGCATTGGGCTCCCTGCTTGGCGGGAGGCCTGCTTCTCCCTCTCCAAATCTCCCTGCTTGTGTTCCTTCTCTCGCTGTGTCTCTCTCTGTCAAACAAATAAATAAAATATTTTAAAAATAAATAAATAAAAATAAATAAATAAAAAACACAATACAATTTATATTGGCATCTTACAAAAGAAATATACAAACTTTGTATAACATCTATCAATATATGTACAAGAGCTCTATGAGGAAAACTATAAAAATAATGCAATGAACCAAAGAACAGTTAAATAGATATTCCATGTGCAGGAATGAGAGGACTCTCTCATCAAATTAGTTCTTCCCAACATGATCTATAAATTCAATGTAATCCCAATAAAAATCACAGCAAGTTATTTTGTGGATATCAACAAGCTTATTCTAAAGTTTATACAGACAGGCAAAAGATCCAGAAAAGCCAGTAAAATATTGAAGTAGAACAACTTTGGGGTACTGATTCTATACAACTTCAACACTTACTATAAAGCTATAGTAATCAAGGGGTGTCTGGGTGTCTCAGTCGGTTAAGCATCTGCCTTCAGCTCAGGTCCTGAGATCAACCCCCTACATTGGGCTCCGTGTTCAGTGGGGAGTCTGTTTGTCCCTCTCCTGTGCTCCTGCCCTTCCCCACCCCCACTCCTGCTCTCTCATGCACATGTTCTCTATTTCTCTCTCAAATAAATAAATAAATAAACTTTTAAAGCTATAAAGCTATAGTAATCAAGATTATGTGGTATTAGTAAAATAAGGGATAAATTAATCAATGAAACAGAATAAAGAGCCCCTCAAAACACTCACATAAATGTGAGCACAGTCATTGTGCTCACATAAACGTGAGCACAAAAGCACAAAATGCTTTTGATAAAGTAGCAAAGTCAATTCAATAGAGAAAAGATCATCTTTTCAACAAATGAACATCCACATTAAAAAAAAAAAGATACAGCCCTTATACCTTTCACAAAAATTAACTTAAAATGGATCATAGGCCTAAAGGTAAAATACAAATTAAACTCCTAGAAGATAACATGGGAGAAAACCTAGGTAACTTTGGGTTTAATGAAAACCTTTTAGATAGAACACCAAAAGCATGATCCATGAAAGAAAAATTTGATGAGTTAAACTTCATCAAAATTTTAAAAATTCTGCATTGCAAAAAAAAATATTAAAAAATAAGAAACCACAAACTTATAGAAAATATTTGCAAAATGCATATCTGATAAAGTACTGGATTCCAAAATAAACAAAAAACTCTTAAAACTCAACAATAAGAATACAATCCATTTTTTTAAATGGAAAAAAAGATCTGAATAGACATCCAAAGAAGATACACAGATGGCAAGTAAGCACATGAAATACATGAAAAGATGCTCAACATCATGTGTCATTAGAGAATTGCAAATTAAAACAACAATGAGATAACACTATACACATATTAGAATGTCTGAAATCCAAAACACTGACAACACCAAATGCTGGCAAGAATATGGAGTAACAAGTACTTTCATTCAATGTTAGTGGGAATGCAAAATAGTATAGCTACTTTGGAAGGCAGTTTGGAGGTTTCTTACAAAATCAAACATATGCTTACCATATGATCCAGCAATTGCACTCCTAGGTATTTACCCAAATGAGTTGAAAACTTATGTTCACACAAAAACCTGCACTTGGATATTTTTAGCAGCTTTATTCATAATTGCCAAAAATTGCAAGCAACCAAGATGTCCTTTAATAGATGAATGGATAAACTATGGTACATCTATACAATGGGATATTATTCAGTAATAAAAATAAATGAGCTATAAAACCATAAAAAGTCATGAAGGAACTTTAAATTATATTATTAAGTGAAAAAAGCCAATCCGAAAAACCTACATACTGTATGAATCTAATTATATGACATTCTGAAAAGGCAAAACTACAGAGACAGTGAAATTTAGTAGTTGCCATGGGTTAGCAGCAAGAGAGATATGAATAGGCAGAGTACAGAGGATTTTCATGGCAGTAAAACTACCTTGTATGGTTCTGCAATGGTGGATACATGTCATCATGCATGTCAAAACTTATAGAATGTTTAATACAAAAAGTGAATTCTAATGCAAATTATGTACTTTAAGAACATATCAATATTGGCTCAATTGTAACAAATGTGTCACACTAATGCCAGATGTTAATAATAGCGTAAACCCTACGTGTGTATAGGGAGATGAGAAGAGGCATATTGGCATTCCTTGCACTACCACTAAATTTTCCTGTAAACCTAAAATTGTTCTAAAAATTAAAATGTATTAATTTAAAGGAAAAAAAGAGAATGAAAAGGAAACATCAACATTTAGGAAATACAGATAAACGAGTATTTTAGACGGAAATTCATAACATCAAATGCTTGTATTAGAAAGATTTAAACTCAGTAACCTCATATCCCACTTAGAAAAAACAGAAACTAGAGAAGGAGAAAACTGAAACTAAAATAAGTAGGAAGAATGAAATAAGACATATTAGAACGGGTCAATACAATTGATAATAGAAAACGGGAAGAAAAAGTAGGGAAAATTGTCATAGTTGTTTCTAAAAGAGATCAACATAGTTGATACACCTCAAGTGAGGACCATAAAGAAAAAAGGAAAGAAAACACAAATCATCATGAAACAAACAAGCAACATCAATACTGATCTTACAGACATTAAAAAATAACAGAATCCCACAAGCATCATTGTGGCCCTAAATTTGAAAATGTATGTGATATAGATCAATTCCTTGGAAGACTCAAATTACCAAAGCTCACTCAAAAAGAAATAGATAACTTGAAAAGCCCTATATTTATTAAATAAATTGAATTTGTAGGTAAAGAGTTCCAAAAAAAAAAAAAAAACTGACCAAAA
The DNA here is from genome assembly GCF_003265705.2 of Callorhinus ursinus. Classification (NCBI taxonomy): domain Eukaryota; kingdom Metazoa; phylum Chordata; class Mammalia; order Carnivora; family Otariidae; genus Callorhinus; species Callorhinus ursinus. The sequence continues at coordinate 3,219,346 of NW_027397140.1, forward strand.
ACAAAACTTCATGCCCAAGTAGTAGGCCAAGATGCCCCTCAACCAATGAATGGATTAAAAAAACTGTGATATGGCTGAAAGGAAAGATGGTGGAGGAGTAAGGGACCCTATTTCAACTGGTCCCCGGAATTGAGCTGGACATCTACCAGACCACTCTGAGCACCCACAGAATCAGCCTGAGATGTAAGAAGATCTGGATCTCTACAAACAGACTATCGCAGGCAGTTGGTTTCGAGGTACAAAGTGGGGAGCCATGATTCTGTGGGCAGATATTGGAGGATAAACAGTGGTGGGAGGGAGCCTGTCTGTGGGGATCCTACACTGCCAGTGAGCAACAGCCTCGCTCGCTGGGGACAGGGCACAGACTCGCAGACCTCTAGTGGCAGGGAAAGGATTTTAGGGCAGCCCCTGGGGCAGAAACTCAGAGTGGCAGGGTCATGCCTGCGATCTGGGAGTAGCTGGTGGTCTTAGAAGCACAAAGAGCAGAGACGTGCCCCGACCTGGAGGCAGGACTGGGAGCGCTGCGGAGGGGCGCACAACCCAGGGCACTGCAGTTTATAGCAGCATGGACAGAAACGGAGACAGTGTGGCCTGGAGAGCTCACTGAAGAACAGACTGCTATCTCTCTGCTCTGAGGCAGAGGGTTAGAAACAGTCTCTTCTGCTCTGACTCGCGGAAGAGACACGGAAAGCTGCCAGAGAACAAAAGCCCCAAAAAGTGATTCCCACTGAGTCCATCCCCCGCCACAGGGGGGCAGGGCAACTCCGCCCAAACAGGGTTGCCTGAGTAACAGCGTGGCAGGCCCCTCTCTCAGGAGACAGGCTGGGAAAACAAGAGGCCAGAAATCCTAAGGTCCCTAGAAAACAGATGCATCTTGCTTGGGTTCTGGTCAATAATCTGGACTCTATACATTCCCTCAACCACCCATCAACAAAATGACTAGGAGGAGGAACCCCCCAAATAGAAAAGACTCAGAGATTATGACTTATGCTGCAGATTTACAAATGGATGCAGATATAACCAAGATGTCAGAGATGGAATTCAGGCTACCAATTGTGAAAGAGAATAGCTAGAATGGAGAATGAATTAATGGCAATACAGAGTCTCTAAGGGTAGAAATGAAAGCTGAATTGGCAGAATTTAAAAATGCTATCAATGAGATCCAATCCGATCTAGATAATCTAACAGCTAGGGTAAGTGAGGCAGAAGAACGAATAAGCGACCTGGAAGACAATATAATAGATAAAAAGGGAAAAGAGGAGGCCAGGGAAAAACAACTCAGAATCCATGAAAATAGAATCAGAGAAATAAGTGACACCATGAAGCATTCCAATATCAGAATAATAGGAATCCCAGAGGGAGTGGAGAGAGAGAGAAGACTAGAAGATGTAGTTGGGCAAATCATAGCTGAGAACTTCCCTAATCTGGGGAATAAAACAAACATTGACATCCTAGAGGCAGAGAGGACCCCTCCCAAGATCAAGGAAAATAGGCCAACACCCCGCCATGTAATAGTAAAACTTGAAAATCTTAGAACCAAGGAAACCATCTTAAGGGCAGTTAGGGGGAAGAGATTCCTTACGTAGAGACGGAAGAACATCAGAATAACGTCAGACCTATCCACAGAGAGCTGGCAAGCCAGAAAGGCCTGGCGAGACATATTCGGGGTACTAAATGGGAAGAACATGCATCCAGGAATACTTTATCTGGCAAGTCTCTCATTTAGAATAAATGGAGAGATGCAGAGCTTCCATGACTGGCAGAAACTGAAAGAATATGTGACCACTAAGCCGGCCATGCAAGAAATATTAAGGGGGGTTCTATAAAAGGAGAAAGACCCCAAGAGTGATATAGAACAGAAATTTACAGGGACAATCTATAAAAACAACATCTTCACAGGCAACATGATGACAATTAATTCATATCTTTCAATAATCACTCTCAACGTGAACGTCCTAAATGCTCCCATAAAATGGCACAGGGTTGCAGATTGGATAAAAAGACAGGACCCATCCATATGCTGTGTACAAGACACTCATGTGAACCTAAAGATACATCCAGACTGAAAGTGAAGGGATGGAGATCCATCTTCCATGCCAGCAGACCTCAAAAGAAACCTGGGGTAGCAATTCTTATATCACAAATTAGATTTTAAACTAAAGTCTGTAATTAGAGACACAGAAGGACACTATATCATTCTTAAAGGGTCTATCCAACAAGAAGATCTAACAATTGTAAATATCTACGCCCCCAACATGGGAACAGCCATCTACATAATAATACATATTTTGTTAACCAAAATAAAGAGTCATATTGATAACAATATGTTAATTGTAGGAGACCTCAATACTCCACTCTCAGCAGTGGACAGATCATCTAAGCAGAAAATCAACAAGGAAACAAGAGCTTTGAATGACACACTGGACCAGATGGACCTCCTAGATATATACAGAACATTCCACCCTAAAACAACAGAATACTCATTCTTCTTGAGCGCACATGGAACTTTCTCCAGAATAGACCACATCCTGGGTCACAAATCAGGTCTCAACCAATACCAAAAGATTGAGATTATTCCCTGCATATTCTCAGACCACAATGCTTTAAAACTGGAACTCAATCACAAGAAAAAATTTGGCAGAAATTCAAACACTTGGAAGCTAAAGACCACTCTGCTCAAGAATGTTTGGGTCAACCAGGAAATCAAAGAAGGACTTAAACAATTCACGGAAATGAATGAGAACGAAAACACATTGGTCCAAAACCTATAGGATACTGCAAAGGCAGTCCTAAGGGGGAAATACATAGCCATCCAAGCCTCACGCAAAAAATAGAAAAATCCCGAATTCACCAACTAACTCTACACCTTAAAGAACTAGAGAAAATGCAACAAACAATGCCTAAGCCACACATTAGAAGATAAATAATTAAAATTAGAGCAGAGATCAATGAATTAGAAATCAGAAACACAGTAGATCAGATCAATGAAACTTGAAGTTGGTTCCTTGAAAGAATTAATAAGATCAGTAACCCACTGGCCAGACTTATCCAAAAGAAAAGAGAAAGGACCCAAATTAATAAAATTATGAATGAAAGGGGAGAGATCATGACTAATACCAAGGAAATAGAAACAATTATTAGAAATTATTATCAACAACTATATGCCAATAAACTGAGCAATCTGGATGAAATGAATGCCTTCCTGGAATCCTATAAACTGCCAAGACTGAAAACAAGAAGAAATTGACAACCTAAATAGGCCAATAACCAGTAACGAGATTGAAGCAGTGATCAAAAACCTCCCAAAAAGGAAGAGTTCAGGGCCTGATGGATTCCCTGGGGAATTCTACCAAACATTCAAAGAAGAAATAGTTCCTATCCCCCCAAAGCTGTTTCAAAAAATAGAAACAGAAGGAAAACTTCCAAACTCATTCTATGAGGCCAGCATTACCTTAATCCCCAAACCAGGCAAAGACCCCATCAAAAAGGAGAATTTCAGACTGATATCCCTGATGCATATGGATTCCAAAATCCTCAACAAAATCCTAGCTAATATGATCCAACAATACATTAAAAGGATCACCCACCATGACCAAGTGGGATTTATCCCAGGGATGCAAAGGTGGCTCAACATTCGCAAATCAATCAATGTGATAGAACTCATTAATAAGAGGAGAGAGAAGAACCATATGGTCCCCTCAATTGATTCAGAAAAAGCATTTGACAAAATACAACATCCTTTCCTGATTAAAACTCTTCAGAGTATAGGGATAGAGGGAACATTCCTCAAGTTCATAAAATCCATCTATGAAAAACCCACAGTGAATATCATCCTCAATGGGGAAAAGCCTTTCCCTTAAGATCAGGAAGATGTCAAGGATGCCCACTCTCGCCACTATTGTTAACATAGTACTAGAAGTCCTAGCAACAGCAATCAGACATCAAAAAGAAAGAAAAGGTATTCAAACTGGCAAAGAAGTCAAACTCTCTCTTTTCACAGACGACATGATACTTTATGTGGAAAACCCAAAAGACTCCACCCCCAAATTACTAGAACTCATACAGCAATTCAGTAATGTGGCAGGATACAAAATCAATGCACATAAATCAATTGCTTTCTTATACACTAACAACACAACTGTAGAAAGAGAAATTAGAGAAATGATTCCATTTACAATAGCACCAAAAACCATAAGATACCTCGGAATAAACCTAACCAAAGAGGTAAAGGATCTATGCTCTAGGAACTACAGAACACTCATGAGAGGAATTGAAGAAGACACAAAAAGATGGAAAAATATTCCATGCTCATGGATCAGAAGAATAAACATTTTTAAAATATCTATTCTACCCAGAGCAATCTCTGGCATATCAATGCCATCCTCATCAAAATTCCAATGACATTTTTCAAAGTGCTGGAACAAACAATCCTAAAATTTGTATGGAGTCAGAAAAGACCCCAGATTGCCAAGGAAATGTTGAAAAAGAAAAACAAAACTTGGGATATCACGTTGCCCGATTTCAAATTATATTACAAAGTTGTGATCACCAAGACAGCATGGTCCTGGCACAAAAACAGACATATAGACCAATGGCCCAGAATAGAGAACCCAGATACGGACCCTCACCTCTATGGTCAAATAATCTTCAACAAAGCAGGAAAAAATATGCAATGGAAAAAAGACAGTCTCTTCAATAAATGGTCCTGGGAAAATTGGACAGCCACATGCAGAAGAATGAAACTCGACCATTCTCTAACACCATACACAAAGATAAACTCTAAATGGATCAAAGATCTCAATGTGAGACAGGAATCCATCAAAATCCTAGAGGAGAACATAGGCAGTAACTTCTTTGACATTGGCCACAGCAACTTCTTTCAAGATACATCTCCAAAAACTAGTGAAACAAAAGCAAAACTGAACTTTTGTGACTTCAGCAAGATAAAAAGCTTCTGCACAGCAAAGGAAACAGTCAACAAAACAAAGAGGCAACCCACAGAATGGGAGAAGATATTTGCACATGACACTACAGATAAAGGGCTGGTATCCAAGATCTATAAAGAACTTCTCAAACTCAAAACCCAAAAAACAAATAATGAAGTCAAAAAATGGGCAGAAGATATGAAAAGACACTTCTCTGAAGAAGACATACAAATAGCTAACAGACACATGAAAAAATGTTCATCATCATTAGCCATCAGGGAAATTCAATTTAAAACCACAATGAGATACCACCTTACACCAGTTAGAATGACAAAAATGGACAGGGCAAGAAACAACAAATGTTGAAGAGGATGTGGAGAAAGGGGAACACTCTTACACTGTTGGTGGGAATGCAAGTTGGTGCAGCCATTTTGGAAAACAGTGTGGAGGTTCCTCAAAAATTTAAAAATAGAGCTACCCTATGACCCAGCAATTGCACTCCTGGGTATTTACCCCAAAGACACAGATGTAGTGAAAAGAAGGGCCATATGCACCCCAATGTTCATAGCAGCAATGTCTGCAATAGCCAAACTGTGGAAAGAGCCGAGATGGCCTTCAACAGATGAATGGATAAAGAAGATGTGGTCCATATATTCAATGGAATATTACTCAGCCATCAGAAAGGATGAATACCCAGCTTTTACATCAACATGGCTGGGACTGGATGAGATTATGCTAAGTGAAATAAGTCAAGCAGAGAAAGTCAATTATCATATGGTTTCACTTATTTGTGGAACATAAGGAATACCATGGAGGACATTAGGAGAAGGAAGGGAAAAATGAAGGGAGGGAAATTGGAGGGAGAGATGAACCATAAGAGACTACAGACTCTGAGAAAAAACAGGGCTTTAGAGGGCAGGGGGGAGGGGGGATTGGTTAGCCCAGTGATAGGTATTAGGGAGGGCACATACTGCATGGAGCACTGTGTGTTATATGAAAACAATGGATCGTGGATCACCACATCAAAAACTAATGATGTATTGTATGGTGACTAACATAACATAATAAAATTAAAAAAAAAACTGTGATATGTAATACAATGCAATATTTTTCAGCAATAAAAACAAATGAGCTGCTGAATCACACAATTGATATTAAATAAATGGGATCAATAAGTATTGGATCAATATTAAATAAATTGTGCAAAGTGAAAGAAAGAAGACTCAAAAGGCTACATGATTCCATGTATAAACCTATTTTTTTTAAAGAAACAATATCATAGGGTCAGAAAACAGATCAGTGGTTACCAGGGGTTGATGCAGGTGGGTTTGACTCCAAAGAGAACACATATGGAAAATTTAGGGTAATAGGACTATTTTGTATGGTACTATGATGGTAGATATATGAATCCATGTATCTGTTAAAACATAGAATTGTGTACTACAGAGTGAACTTAACTGCATGGAAATATCAAATAAATCATCCAGTATTGGGGAGATCCCAGCATTGAATTCATACTATAATAAAGGAATCTAACTGTATTATAAATGTATGCATAACCTCATTAAACTGAATGTGGCAAAAATGAGCTAACCTAAGTAACTTTGGAAAACTGTTTTGACTGAATATTGTAAGGTAAAAGACAGAAAACCTGTACATAAAAAATTATTATAGTGGGTTTAGGTTGCCAATCATGAATTCAAGTTGCACGTATAATAGTTAAACAAATAATTAAATTATAGAAAATAAAAACCAGGTTTCTTATTGTCAGAAATTAAGTTAATAATATGTAAGGAGAGAGAAAGCCAGAATAAATCCTGAGGTACTGAGAAATATCATGAACTCATGTCATTTTTTATCTGTATATCAATTGTATAGACAGGTAGGTAGGTAGATATAGATAGATAATTATGCATATATGTGTACATGGATTATAGACATATATATTTTTTCTAACTATGTCCACTGAGAGGGTCTAGAAGCAGTAACAGCCAACAGTAATGACATATCCATCATCCAGATTTTGGTTTCTAACTCCTTTCTCCAATAAAACGAACCAGGTTTCTTTGGGGAAATGGTTGATTCTAGGACTGGGGAAAGGGAAATACAAGATAGTTTAGTGCATCTTGCAGTGCCAGAAAGTAATTTTGGAAGTGCTTAAAGGAATGGTTAAATATAAAAAAGATATAGAGGCCATCCTGAAAGAGCTCCCAATAGTCAAAACTGGAGCATTTTGAACAATACAATAAATAATGAAAATATTGAATTATAATCCAAAGGAAAAAATCCATGAATCCATAGTGATATAAATAAATAACTGAATAAGTAAATAAATGTGAGAAGGTACAAATCTTTCTTGCAGAAGAATTCCAAATAATATACAAATACTCTCCCTTCCAAAAGATGGCACTTAATTCCCCTCCTCTTGAGTTTGGGCTAGACTTAGTGACTCTCCCAAACAGGAAAGTATGAAAAGAAGAAAAAAAATGGCAACCTTATAGTGCAGAAACTTCATCAATACTGTCTTAATCAAGTTATATAGGTTAGTCATCAGTAACAAGTCAGTTGTTATCTTGTATCCCCTGATTTGATGTGATGAGAAGGGCACTTCACCTTTGTGGTATCCTTCCCCAAAGTACTTAACCCTATTCTAATCATGAGAAATCATCAGACAAATCCAAAATACTTGACCAAATACCCAAAAAGTCCCTAAAATTGTCAAGATCACAGGGGGGGAAAAAGACATGCTATAGATCAGAAGAGACAAAGGAAACAAGATAATGAAATGCAGCATGGTATCCTTGGATTCAGTCTGGGAGCAGGGCAAGACAATAGAGGAGAAACTAGCTAAATTCCAATAAAGTCTGGAGCTAATTGTATAATGTAATGTTAATTTCTCAGTTTTGGCAAATTTACTATGGACATATATGATGCTGATATTAAGGGAAGCTGGGTGTAGTACATATGAAAACTCTCTGTACTATCTTTGCAACTTTTCAGTAAATCTAAAAATATTCCAAAATAAATAGGTTTTTCTTTTAGAAAGCACTCTAATTGCTAACCCATCCTCCACCTTTTTAGTTCCATTATCTGGTCTCTACCATTCCAGAATCATATTATTCTGATTGGGAACAGGGAATCCAGTATCCAGCATAGCACTTTCTACTGTTAATCTCCAGCTACAAAAGAGAGCTATTAATGAATTTTTCAAGTATATTAGTACCATCTACACCAATGCATTATTTACGTCTTGGTGAAAAGAACATCTTCCAGGTCCTCTGTGAATCTGTTTAAAGACTGGCTGTGTAGGTTGCACATAAGAGATCCTCTCCAAAATGCCTGTCTCCTCAACTCTTATACTCCTTCCTCTAGAGGTTGCCAGGAAGCTTTTGACTTCTCAGTCTCAGTAATGTGGGCAACAGTTGAATGCAGCTTTTAATTACACTTTAGTAGACTGGTAATATCATTCCAGGTGGGTAAGCCAACAAATTACATTCATGTGATTATATCCATATTAATAATTTCAGTCCAAACTCATTTCAAATTTTGTCCATATTCTTAAAATTCACTCTCATGCATGTTTCCTCTGACTCCTGCAGATAAAAATTAGTGAGTTCTTGCAGCAACTTTGGTATCTGTGTTATCTTCAAAAGATGACTAGTTCTTCTCTGTCTGGCTTTGCTGAGATCTGATACCCACATAGATCTGGATGCCATGAGGAGTGCTGAGAAAAATTAACATCTCCTTCTGAGGCAATTGTCTTAGATGCAGTCACTGAAAAGACTTTTTGCTGGAGAAAATTGTCCCTCAGACTTGAAGGCAGGAGAGTTGGGTCAGGAGGAAAATCCACTGGAATGTGGGGGTCAAAATCCTCAGCTCTATCTCTATTTGGCCAAAGTCTATCCCGGCATTATTGCTGTATAACAAGATTACTACAAACCTACTGGCTTAAAACAACAGAAATCTGTTGTCTCATGGTTTTTGTGTCAGAAGGTTGGACATGAATTAGCTGGGTTTTCTGCTTCAGGGTCTCACAAGCTACAAGTAAGGTGTCAGCTGGGGTTGCTAGCTATTTCATCTGAGGCTCTGGGGAAGGATCTGGTTCTAAGATCCTGTGGTTGTTGATAGTATTTGTTATAGGCTGCTGGACTAAGAGCCTCAGCCTCTTGCTGGTTATATGTTAGAGGTCACCCTCAGCTCTTTTCCACATGGCCCTCTTCATGTGGTAGCTCACAACATGGCAACTCACTTCTTCAAATTCACACACAGAGAGAGAGTCTCCTAGCAAGACAAATTGCAATGCTTTGAAATGCAATCACATGCATTCTGTCACCTTTGCCATCTTCCAATGTTTGGAAACAGGTCACAGGTCCCATTTACACACAAAGGGAGTGGATTACATAACAGTATGAACACTAGGATATGGTGATCATGAAGGCTAACTTAGCATCCGTCCAGCACAGTCTCTATCCCTCATCTTAGACTCTCATCTTTTTCACCAGTACCTTGATCTTAACACAAGGGACTTGCTGAGGTTGTACATTTAAATGGAAATGGAACTCTTGTGCACTGTCGATGGGAATGTAAATTGGTACAGCCACTATGGAAAACAGTGTGGAGGTTCCTCAAAAATTAAAAATAGAACTACCATATGGCCCACAAATCTCACTTCTAGGTATGTATCTGAAGGAAATAAAATAACTATCTCAAAGAAATATGTGTACCCTCATGTTCATCACAGCATTATTTGCAATAGCCAAGATGTGGAAACAACCTAAGTGCCCATCTATAGATGAATGAACAAATAAAATGGCATGTATGTATACAATGGAATATTATTCAGCCACGAGAAAGAAGGACATCCTCACATTTGCAGCAACATGGATGGAACTTGAGGATAAGTGAAATAAGTCAAAGAAAGATAAATACCTCATGATGTACTTATATGCAAAAACTAAAGTAAAAAGAAACTTATAAAGAAAATAGATTGTGGTGTACAGAGGTGAGTTGAAACGTAGGGGGAATGGGTAAAGGTGATCAAAGTATAAATGTTCTGTTATAAAATAAGTAAGTTCTGGGGACGTAATATACAGCATGGAAACTATAGTTAATAATACTGTGCTGTATATTTGAAAGTTGCCAAGAAAGTAGATCTTAAAAGTTCTCATCACAAGAAAAAAATGTAACTATGTGAGGTGATGGGTGTTAACTAAACTTATTGCAGTGATCATTTTGCATTATATACATATATCAAATCATTATGTTACATGCCTGAAACTAATACAGTGTTATATGTCAATTATGACTCAATAAAACCATGGGAAAAAAGTCATGACCAACCAACAAGGAACTGCAACTCTACAACTAATTGTCGGAAGGTGGGGTTGGTTTTCACATCTGCCCTGAAGTTAAAGAAAGCAAAGATGTCACTCACAGAGACTGGCTGATTTTTCTATCCACGTTCTGAGTTGGGCACATCACATCTTCAAATTCCTCTTTTCCTTTTGTACATTGTCTATGTCCACCTAGAACAGCTAGCTAATTACAACATTGTAATCATCATTGTTGCCATAGTAACTAAGTTTTACAGCTACTGGACTGCTCAATGCCTTGCCTTCATAGTTCTTGATACTTATAATTAAACACGTACTGCATTGTGCAAAATCTTTATATTTGAAACTTTTTCTCTATTCTTTTTATTTTTTTAATATTTTATTTATTTCTTTGTAAGAGAGAATGAGAGAATGATAGAGTGAGAGAGGCAGGCAGAGGGAGAAACAGGCTCCCTGCTGAGCAAGGAGCCTGATAGTGGACTCACTCTCAGGGCCCTGGGATCATGACCTGAGCTGAAGGCAGACACTTAACTGACTGAGCCACCCAGGCATCCCTGTTTCTCTTTTCCAGTACTGAAAATTAAATGTAGACTTATCATAAAACACAGCAACTCAAGGAAATTAATACCTGAGGAAATTTCACTTTCTTAACAAAAAGAACAAACACCTGCAGTTTTATTGATATGGAATGACATCCAGCTATCGTATGCTACAGTTTTTCCAATGAACAGTGGGAAAGAACTTTTAATTCTTAAAACAAGTGCTACTTCCTACATTCCAGAGTAAACCAGGTATGTTTTGTCCTTCCCACAATGTCTCCAAGAAGGGGTAGTAATCTTATAAAGGGAAATCATCTCTGCTTTCCTCCATGGGTCATCTGGTTGAACCCAAGAGGGGAAAGCATGATAAGGAAGAAAGTGGTCCTGGATTTCTGTTCAGTTTTGTGTACAGGGCCATTGTTTGTAGTCAACAAAGTGACACAGCAACAAAAGGTTGAAACACGTGTTCAGCCTTGGGCAGAGGGAAAATGACAAAGGCAGAGCAGTGTCACTGCCCAAGGCTGTCAGAAAGTAGAGTATGGAAGTCAGATTGGGGAAATAACTCTGGAGGTCAGAAGGGCCAAGGGATGCTGCACCGAGATGTTGGGCATTGCTCTAGAAAACAAGAAGTAAATAAAAATAAAACCTGGTTACTAAAAATCAGTAAGACCAGGAATCAAGAGATCTGGGTGCCAGGCCCCATCACTGCACTTCTAAGCTTCACTTTTCTGGGTGTCAGAGGAGTCTAGAACTCGAGGGGCTGTTCTCCCATTCCTCTTCTAAGCCAGCATTTTATATAAAGGATTTAAATGACCCCAGTTGAATGTGCCATGAGTGCCACAATTTTTTGTTTCTCTTTTTGTCTAGAAGTTTCTCCAAGATTGTCAAATAAAGGGACAGCGTGCCTTCCCAGCTAAGATGGTATTCTTGTCACTGTACTTGCTGTTCCATTATGGCCTCATTTTCCATCTTCCTTCATGTTCTGTGGAGCTGAATCAATAAAACATCTCCTTCCATTCTGAATCATCAGCCTGATGGGGTACGAGCTAATTCAAACTTAATATCTGATCTTTTTTTTTTTTTTAAAGATTTTTTATTTATTTATTTGAGAGAGAGAGAGAATGAGAGATAGAAAGCACGAGAGGGAAGAGGGTCGGAGGGAGAAGCAGACTCCCTGCTGAGCAGGGAGCCCGATGCGGGCCTCGATCCCGGGACTCCAGGATCATGACCTGAGCCAAAGGCAGTCGCTTAACCAACTGAGCCACCCAGGCGCCCTGATCTTTTTTTTTTTTAAGGATTTATTTTATTTATTTGAGAGAGAGGGGTGGGGAGGGGCAGAGGGAGAGAGGAACACAAGCATTCTCCACGGCTGAATGCAGAGCCCGAAGCAGGGCTCGATCCCACTACCCTGATATCAGATCTGAGCCAAAGCCAAGAGTTAGATGTTCAACCAGTTGTACCACCCAGGCCCCACAGCATTTGATTTATTGTAAACACTTAAAACAAAATAGCTAAGTGTGCTGTTAGATATTCCAACCTCAGAACTAGGATGTGTTTATAAAAATAATCTCTCTAGATGGTGGCTGTTTTATTCTGAAACAAGTCAGTACTTACTTTGTCTACCAGCGCACCCCATTTCAGTCACATGCTCTGAGTCAGTAGGATGCTCCTTGCTCCCATGGCAGCTGAGTATTCCAGGTAATAAGGGCAGCACTCTCAAGGAGCACAAAACCCCTTTTCCAAGCTTCAGAATTTTTTTCTGAAATTGTAGGTCCCAAGTGAGTTGGCCTTTACCACTAAGTTATTTTGCTCTTGCTTAGTTTGTAAGACATATATATTGGAAGATTCAGTTTGTCGAAAGGCAAGTAAAATCTAAAACCTCTACATAAGGAAAGCTCTAAAATTTAGGGGTCTGGAGTGTCACCAAGCTCTTCCTTGGTGGACTGCCCAACTCCCTGGAAGGGGCATAACCACCAATGGCTTTCTGGGACTCTCTGACTGGGAGCTGTTGCCCACCATGCCTGTGTCTATGTGGGGTTTACACAGCAATGCTCAGGCCTGTAGTATCATCTGTAGTTTACTGGCCCATATCAAATGATTCTATGAAGCAGGAATTACCATCACCCCTACATTATAGGTGAGAATATAATGGTCTTAATAGTAAATAACTGTCACAGGTTAAAGGCAAAGAGGAATGGGGCTGGGGGCCAGATGCAGACTGGACTCTGACTTTCCAAGGCACAACTTGAGCAACTGTGGTCTACCTAGCAGTCCCTGGGCACCATCCATTCAGGTAAGTCCCAAACTTAGCACCCGACCTATTGTCCCCAAAGCCTGTGACTCTGTCTTTTGAGTCTCTTGTAAGTACCAGGAGGCTCAGTCTAAACCAGAAACTTGGGAGTCATTCTTTATTGCCTTTCATCCTCACTCCTTACAATGAAGGAATTAGCAAATTCTGCTGATTTTCCTCCTTTAACAGTCGCCACTACATTATTTGCCCCTTCAATATTTCATTTAAAGGCACTATTGAGGAATGCCTGGGTGGCTCATTCGGTTGAGTGCTGACTCTTGATTCCAGCTCAGGTCACGATCCTCAGGGTCACAGAATTGAGCTCTGCATTGGCTCCACACTGGGCCTGGGGCCTGCTTAACCTGCTTAAGATTCTCTCTCTCCCTCTCCCTCTACCCCTCCCCTACCTGTCTACCCCTGCTCGTGGGTGCACTCTTTCTCTCTAAAAAATAAAGACGATGTTGAGCACAGATTTTTGATTGAGATTATCTTTTTTTAATTGAGAGGAATTTTTATTCAAACTACTCATCCAGAAAATATATTCAGTAAATATGGCAATGTAGCAACAAACTTGGGCTCTTAAACCTTTGAAATAGTCAAGAAATCTTCAATGATGTTGATCAGGAAATTCTTCCACTGGTGGGAAGAAATTACTTCTCCTGTCTTTAGGATTATATCACCTGGGAATATTCTGATACTCCTTTCAATGATGCCTCTAAATGTGTGATCTTGAGTGAGACACTTTCCTTCTCTGTGCTTTAATTTTCTCACCTTTAAAAAGGACAATAACAGGGGTGCCTGGGTGGTTTATCTGGGTAAGTGTCTGCCTTGGGCTCAGGTAGTGATCCCGGAGTCCCGTGATTGAGCCCTGTATCCCTGTATGGTATCGGCCTCCCTGCTCAGCAAGGAGTCTGCTTCTCCCTCTGCCCCTCACACTGCTTGTACTTTCTCTCTCACTATCTCTCTCACACATAAATAAATAAAATCTTTAAAATAAATAAAAAATAAAAAGGATAATAACAGTAGCCACTCTATGCATTTGTATGAAGATTAATATATGTAAAATTCTTAGAATAGTACACACAAAAAGTGAGCATTATATGCATGTTTGCTGCTGTAATTATGTAGTGTGTCTGACTTCTGGAAGGTGTGTTCTTTCTACATTCAGAATGGGATTCAAAATCAAGACCTCTCCAAGCATTTTTCTGAAGAATGGTATTCAACCAATTCAAGAGGACAGGAGTATGTTTGTTATAACCCTGGGCACTTAGCTCAGTGATACAGAACACGTGGACAAACCAGGTTTGCAGAAGACAGGAGCTGGAGGAAGTTGCCTAGAGTACAGGCTAAAGAGTCCAGACAGAGGCAGCACAGCAGGGGGAGAAGAGGAGACAGGCTGGACATCCTTCTAGCCAGGATGGATGTTCTGAAGGATTGGTGCCTACTTTGATAGGGGCAGCTGGCCCCAGTTTTTCTAAAAAAGAATTTGACAATAGGATATCCTCAGGATATCAGGAGGCTGCTACTTCGGAAAAGGGCCACCACCTTAGTAGGACACTAGATGTTGAAAAGAGCAGAAGAATCTGGCAAGAAGTGTATGACTTGGAGGACATGTAGGGGCCAGGGCTCATCCATGGCAGCCAGGACATCAGGACAATGGCAACAAGGGTATTGTGGGCCTCTGAAATGCATCTTTGCCTGGTCAGGATGAGCTCTGGTCATGGACCTCTGGGATGCATCTTTGCTTGCTGAGGATGAGCTCTGGAGTCAGGTTTTTCTTCCTGGCACCTCCCACAGCCTCCCCTGGGACATGGCCCCTTGGCCCCAGATTGCTGAACTTGCCCTAAAGCACCAGCTGCTGTCTCCCTGACCTCTCCAATCACTCCACTGCACTGACCCCCCTCAGCTCTATGGCCTGTCAGAGCCATGAAACCATGGAAAAGCCTAAGATTTCAAGCCACTGTAAACCAGGGTCTTCCGTAATTTCATTTGTCCTTATGGTATGAGTAAAGTTAGAGTCATCCCTTCATGTAGAAGAGTGAAGTCAAAGTTAAGCTGAAAGATGATATTGCCAGTGGAATATCCACAGCTGGACTGGCTGCCAGAGTCCACTAAGGTGGAATATCCACAGCTGGACTGGCTGCCAGAGTCCACTAAGGTGAGAGTTAGTTGTACATCCAGCTTTGCTGAGCCCATATTTAGAGTGAAAGCACTTTTTTGAAAGTTGGGGAATAGAGAAGAAGCAAGCTGGAAAGAGAAAGCACCCTAAATTTCCTCTTTCTTTCTTTATAAATATACAGTAGGGAGAAGGCAATTGGATGGCATTTATTAAAACAGAAAATTTATAACATGTACATAACATAAACACCCCAACAGCGGGAATTTGATTTTCTTCACTGCTATACACTGCTCTGAATTCCAGAATCCAGAACAATAGATTCAAAATATTTTTCTTCAAAATATTTGTGGAATTGACTTAAACTTATGACTCAATCATTCTACCTCTTAGAACTTAGTTGCACTTTTCAGCTTTTGCTATGGTACTGAATGACCCTAATATCGCAGTGTGGTATAGTAAGAAACATCTCTCTCTCCATTACACCCCATGGGGCCTGCAGGTCGGCTCTGGTTCTCTCTGCATGTGCTCTCATTCTGGAGCCATGGGTGGAGGAGAAGCAGCCCTTATCTCAGATATGCTGTTCCTCAGGTGAAGAGAGAAAGAGCCTCAGGTGGAGCTGATCCACACTACCACCAGCAGAGCTTCCCTTCTGATGTGGTGCTCACCACATGTCCAAAGCCAGTAATGGGACAGGGACTGTGCTTTGCTCACTGGGAGGCATGACAAGGATAAGATGGACAAGATGCAGTGTGAATCATTAGAACAATACCTGCCGCACTATTGTAGGGAAACCCAACATGAACAAGAAGGCATGTCCCAGGGTGTTTTTTAGCCTCTTGTTTGTAAACTGTAAAAAATTATAAAATACTATCAATGATGGAATGGATAGTGCATACTCTAGAATACACTCTAGCGGTTGGACATGACAAAGCAGACTTTTACGGAATGAACGAACCCCCAAAACACCCCATTTATGAAAAAAAACAACACTGCATAATGGTATATAAAATAACAAACAGCACAAGACACTAATTTTATTGGGTATGTTTATGTGTCTACAGGCCTTTAAGAAGTATGGCAGTATGGTAGATCTATTTTTAACTTTTTTGAGGCACTGCCATACTGTTTTCCATAGTGGTTGAAGCAATTTACATTCCTATCAACAGTGCACAAGAGTTCCCTTTTCTCCACATCCTGGCCAGCACTTGTTATCTCTTATCTTCTTGATGACAGCCATTCTAACAGGTATGAAGTAATATATCATTGTGGTTTTGATTTGCATTTCCCTGATGATTAGTGATGTTGAACATCTTTTCATGTACCTGTTGACCAAATGAAATATTATTCAGCCATGAGAAAAAAAGGACATCCTGTTGTTTGTGATAACATGGATAGAATATGAGGACATGACTCTAAGTGAGGTAAGTCAGAAAGAAAAAAGACAAGTACTGGATGATATCACTTATGTGTGGAATTTTAAAAAGCTAAACTTGTAAAAACATAGAAAGGGAAATGGTGATTACTGAGACATGTGGGAGGGTAGGATAGATGTTGAAGGGTCCAAACTTGCAACAAGTAGCAAAGAAGCCCTAGAGACTAAATGCACAGTATAGTGAATCTAGAAAACAATATTGTATTATAATCATCAAACCTAATTACTCTAACCCCTAAAGAATTGATAATAATGTAACATGGAAGGTGACAATTATGACTACAATGGCAATCAAATTACAATATGTTAATGTATCAAATTAAGATGTGCACCTTAAATTTACAAATGTTTTATGTCAAGTGTATTTCAATTAAAAAAAGAGAAGAAGTATGGCAAGATATTAGCAAACTGATAGTAGATGTTGGCTGTGTAAAAAGTGAGTGGGAGCAGGAAAAGTCTTCAATAAACACCAGGATAAAACTGCTATTCTTTTCATGTGAGGGGGTTTCCTTAAATTAAACTGTTCTTCCCAAGAAGATAAGAAAAACTGATTTTTATGGTGAATACCTCTTCATCTAGTTAGACAAGAATGGCAACTGAAAAAATGACTCCATGGCTCTGGCTATTAAGGCCAACTCCTATGTTCACAGTTCCTTTAAAATTGAGCCTAAAATTGGTGGTTAAATTTGGTTTAAAGAAATGTTAAAATTTCTGGCAGTGGTTTGCTTTTTTTCCTGAAAATAATCCTGACTTGAGCCCTAGAGGCTGTCTGGGCACCACTAGGTCCTCCACTTAGCTCCCTGGACCCTAGTGGAGCTTCGGACCACTGGGATCCCAGACACTAGATGATCTATGTTCATTCTGCTTTGGTTCTAAGGAAAAAAAAAAAAAAGCAAAGCATATAACACTTTCTATCCTCAATGAACTCTGGCTGAACCTGACAGATGTTGGAGCTTTTCATTTTCTCCTCAAGCAAGGCTTAATGGAAATTTTGTTACCAGGGTAATCGCCATGGCTCTGTTTACTCTATTAATCTATGTTCTCTAAATGTTGACTGTAGATATATAAATGTGGCCTAAGTGTCCATTTTTCTACAGACTTACCAGCTTGGGTTTCCATTTTGCAATTTTACTAATATCAGTCCTCTAATAAAAAAAGAAAAGAAAATCTTCAACTGCCATGGAGGTAAAATCACAAACTTGGAAGAAGGAATTTTACTTCTTTGGTTCACTTTTACATGAGAATATTACTCTAACTAAACACTTCCCAGAAAAAAAAAAATTCAGGGCACCTGTGTGGCTCAGTCGTCAAGCATCTGCCTTCGGCTCAGGTCATGATCCCAGAGTCCTGGGATCGAGCCCCGAATCGGGCTCCCTGCTCTGCAGGAAGCCTGCTTCTCCCTCTCCCACTCGCCCTGCTTTTGTTCCCTCTCTCACTGTGTCACTCTCTGTCAAATAAGTAAATAAAATCTTTAAAAATATAAAATAAAAATAAAATAAAATAAAATAAAATAAAATAAAATAAAATAAAATAAAATAATAAAATAAAATAAAATAAAATAAAATAAAAAACACTTCCCAGGATGTCTGGGATTTGGAATCACACAGACCTGTGTTCATCCACTACCTAAAAGGGAAAAAAAAAAAAAACTCTGGATTTGTGTGAGTCTCTGTTTTCTCCCCTGTAGTGCAGAGATGATTACTACGTTACACAATGTCATTAGGAGGATTAAATAAAATAATGTGTGTTAAGTACTAAGCTACTGTCTTGAATATGAGATGATCCCTGGAAATCTAATCAATGGTATTGTGGTTACATTATATGGTGACAGATGGTAGCTACACTTGTGGTGAGCAGAGCATAAGCATAGAGTTGTTGGACCACTATGTTGTACACCTGAAATTAATATAACATTGTGTGTTAACTACATTTCAAAAAAAAAAAAAAAAGACATGTTCCCTGGGTATTAGATCCCAGTATTCTGTCTCTGATTACATGTGAGAAGACTGGTTATACTGACATGGAGTATACTACTCCCTCTCAGTTGCTACAAAATAAGTGCAGGAGAATGCCTCAAGAGGGAGTAGAGGAATAGCTGTTCCACCCAGGGAGAGGGAAGGATTCTGGGAGGGAAGCAGACCCTTCTCAGACCAACCCTATGCCACACACTGGTACTCTGATTTCAGTCACCACAGACCTCAGAGCAGCAATCCACCCAGCCTGTGGAACCTTCAGTGTTGGCCAGCCCCTGGACTTCGGGCTGAAAATGGGGCATAACATAGGACAAGAGGAATTCAAAACACATGAACTTAGCTAGACATTTTACCTTTCAGGGTCTTAATGTTACAAGATTTTTATTCCCTAGTGCCCACGGTTCTAAGAATGAAGAGGTAGACAGACGAAGAATTGTGGGCAGCAAAGCAAAGTTCATTGAGTGATAGTACAAAGCTCCCAGACAGGGAGGGGACCTGAGAGGGTTGCCATTTTGGTGTTCAAATCTAGGGTTTTTTATAAGCACTTTTGCAGAATGATCTTGAGCATCCTGAGTGTTGGCCCCCTGTGGACTGGCTGCTAAAGTGTGCCAATTAGGGTTTTGATCATGTACCTGTCTACCTATTGAGTTATTATTGTTCATATGTTGAGGTCTTTGGGCTGACATTTGGACACTAACTGCCTTAACTTGTGATAGTAGCCAATGTTTTATGGTTAATTGTTTTGTTTCAGGATGTTTTGCAAAAGTCACTTCTGCAGAGGCTGTTAGACAGGAAGCTATTGTGGTCTTGTCTAAGCTATAAAAGAGGATGTTAGTGTGTTTGTGTCTTAAATGACCCAGCTATTTTGCTTTCTTGTTGGGGACCCTGGCCCTGATGACCTAAGGATTCAGTTAACCCCTAACATTAATGTTCTCATCTGGAAAATTAGGGGGGTAAGTTAGGTTATCTCTGAGATTCCTTCCAGGGTACACCCAGACAAACCATGACCCTGGGGTTCTAATCTGCTGGTTATATAAATAACACAAGTAGTTGGTAGGTGCAGCGTAATTGGATGGTGACCCATCAGTGGTGGATTCTGGGCTTCCTAGAGCTGTTTCTTTCTGGGATCTGTCTTTCAGGAAATTACAATTGCTTTACTGATTCCCAAGTATTCTCCTACAGGCACACTTGCCTCCCAGTATACAAAGAAATGGAACGAGTTATACTGATTAGGCTTATCTTGTTAAAACTTTGACAGGCAAACTGACAAGGAATGGTAGATTCACTGTGCTTAATTAAGTGTTTAGTGGCCATTACTGTGTTGTTGTTGTTGTTTGGCTACCTCTAGACAGAGTACTAGATTTTCACAACCAATTTGTCTAAGACCAGGCAGAAAAGAACACCAATATGTGTTGAGCACCCACAATGGGCCCACTTATATATGGGAAGCTTCAGATATAATATATAATATATATAATATAAATATATAATGATATTAGTACATTAAAAATAAAACAAAAAAATAAACAAGAGTCCCATTAATAAAAGGAAACCTCACTAAAGTGGAGTCAGAATGCTATACAGGGAGGCAGTTTGGGGGAACCATACCCCTCAGTGTCAATCACAGGAAGAATTGTCAATTACAGACCCAAAGGAAGAATCCTTAACAGGAAAGCATCATCAATTACAGGTCCCAAGAGGGGAAGATGTACATCGCATCTTCTACAATAAATTGACTACCCCTGCAACTCAGCCAGTGAGAAACTGGCACCACCCTGAACTCTTGCTTTTCTCCAGTGGACTTTCTTTCAAAATAACCCCTCCCAACTTCCTTCTTCTCTATAAAATGTTCTTCTCTCTCTCTCTCTCTTTTTTTTTTTTTTTTTGGAATCACATGATTTTGCTGTGGCTTGCTAGCCCAGGATTGCAATTTTTTGCTATTCCCAAATAAGCCTATCTTTTTCTAGTAAGATAACTGACAGTTTTATTTTTAAGGTTGACATCATACATTCTGAAGTCCAGTTAACTTGTGTTCAGATTCTGACTTTTCTACTTACTTACTGTGTCATCTTTCTTAAGCTAGTCAGCTTACCGAGACTCAGATTTCTTATCAGTAAAGTAACAATTACCACCTGCTTTACAAGTTCTGTGTGAACTAGAAATAGTAACTGTAAACCATAGCACACAGAGTGCTTTTCTTCATCAGTGGCCATTAGTACATAACTGAGTGTCACATGGAATGTAGGGGATACCCTATGTCACACCTCTGCTTTCTGTACTCCTTGTGTGATAAACAAGGGATTAATTTCTCAAAGTCTATTTCCTCATGTTTAAAAAGGATTAAGGTAGTGTGTACTTCTCAGGCTTGATGTGAAATGCATTTGGCAGAGTGAGTCCTGGCAAACAATTAGTGCTCAGTAAATAATTGCTTCTTACCCCTACACTTTCTATCATGTGCAATAGTGTTACATTTAGAAGAATTTCTTTCAGCTGATCCATATCATTCTCTGAATAATTTTTGTTCAACTCAATGCTTGAAAAAGGCCAAAAGTTAGGAAGCGTTCTGTGATATCAGAGATTGTGCTGGGATTTACAAACACCCCTTTCTACCCTGCTGACATCTCATGCTCAACAGGAAAAATTACGGCACATGTTTTTCTCTATAGAAATACAGAAAATTTACATTTGCCTCTGATTTCTTCCAGGAAGGACTCAGTAGATCTCATTTGCCTCACACAGGACCAGGTATCAGAGGAAAACATGAAAAGCCAGGTGTATGACAAGATGAGATCTAAATAGAAAGTTGCATTTCAAAGGTGGCTCTGAGATGGAAGGACTTTTTAAAGAACAGGTGTTTGGAGGTCCCCCCCTGCATATTTCTACTATGACTTTTCCTCTGAGATTAAAAAGCAGTCAGCTTGCAAGAGGCTTTTCTTTCCACTTTCTGTGCTATTTTTATGTTATTTTTCTAGTGCTCAGCTCTGCAGGTTTTTTTCCCCAGTCTTCTTCACGCTTTTTTGACTGCACGTTATTATCACTCTTCGGTGTTTGGAACTGGTCCCTAGGAAGCTCAGATTCTCGCATTTTCATTTCTAATCTAGGCTATGTGTTCTCACCTTTTGACTGTCTGCCTCTGACTTAACTTTTCACTTACATCTACTTGGGACAGTTGGCATTTATTTTTGTAATCAGCAGACTTTATTTTGTTAAGGCAGTTTTAGGTTTATAGAAAAATTGAGCAGATACTGCACAGAGTTCCCATTTATCTCCTCCCCCAGTACTCAGTTTCCCTATCATTATTTTTTAACAGATTTATTGAGGTATTATGGATATACAAAAAGTTCCATATATTTAATGTACACAATTTGATGAATTTGGACATATGCACATGCATATGCATGGAACCATCACCACAATCAAGGTAATAAACATATCCATCACCTCCAAAAAGTTTCTTTGTGCCCCTTTGTGTTTGTGTATGTGTGGGTGGTGTAAGAACACTTAACATAAGATCTCTCATAATCAATTTGTAAGTGTACAACACAGTACTGTCTACAAGTTTTATGCTGTACAGCAGATCTCTAGAACTTACTCATCTTGCATAACTAGCTTTTTTTTAATTCAATGCATTTTATTTTAAAGTGTTGCCTTCCACTGCTCTGTCGGTGATAAAAGCTAAAATACTTGGGCTGCATTCCCATAAGGTACATTTTAGATCTTGGCTTCCTTGAGATGCTTCCTACAGGGACAATTTAAGAATGAGGCAGTGCTTTATGAGTGACAAACCCTAGAAGGAGAGAGATCGTAGATGCTACACTTCTTACTAAGATGTTCTGTTTAATCTTTTCTTACTAGCATTGCCTTTGGTGTCATCTCACCTTTACACATTTATATTTGTTAAGGAAAGAATAACATCTTAGCTAGGGTTCCCTGGAAAGCAAAGCCTGAAGCAAAAGTTATGCATTTCTACTTAGAAAGTACAATTCCAGGAAAGCTTGAGTGAGGGCAAAAGCAGCAAGACAAGGATGGAGAGAGAACCAGCCACCTCATTCATGCAACATGATTGTTCAACTATGTGGGTTCATCTTCTGAAAGGCAATGTGCATGCTTATATCTCAGGGCAGCTGAAACAGGGAAAGGAAGGAATAAGGATGTATTGACTGATCTTCACTTCATATGGGTTGAAGGATCATCCCAATAGTACTTTGGTGTTCCAGCATTTCCATTTGCACAGACGTGGGTACAGAGCATTTCCTGTGGAATCTTGCCTCAATGCTAAGAGGCAAACCTATGGCAGGTGATGAAAAGTGACTAGTGAAGGCAGGAGGCAAGGTGCTGTTGGGTTATGCCTACATGGAGCTGGCTTCCTATGAGACAGTGAGGCTGGAACAATGCAAAAGGGAGCTAGAGGCAGAAAGGCTGAGAGGATCTGAAGTAGCAGAGTAGAGTAGGTGGCGATATTTGGGCCATTGATGAGGAAGACTACAAATCACAGAAAGGAATAGTGTCTTCACAACAATAGTATGGCTGAAGCACAGCCATAGAGAGATTCAGTATTTTGACAGTCACAAATAAGCTACATAACTAAGTATGCAGTCTCCCTAATAAAGAGTGGTTTGATTCAATAGAAATTGAGTGAAGTTCTGGTTCAAGATGGAGACGTAGGAGGCTCCTGAACTCATCTCCTCACTCTGACAATTGAATCTACAGCTACATACAGAAGAATTCCCTCTGAAAGAAATCCAGAAACTAGATAAGCGACTCCTACACATCAGGTGAACAAGGAGAAAACCCCTATTGAACTGGGTAGGAGAGGCAGACACAATCTCACCACCACACCACCCTGGGGATGGAAACATGATGGGGTGTGAAGTCACAACTCTCAGCTCCTCCCTGAAG
This sequence comes from Callorhinus ursinus, assembly GCF_003265705.2. NCBI lineage: Eukaryota > Metazoa > Chordata > Mammalia > Carnivora > Otariidae > Callorhinus > Callorhinus ursinus. Next base: position 3,242,856 of record NW_027397140.1, read on the forward strand.
AGCAAAGAGTTTAGACCCAACACCCAGCGTCCACTTTTAAGATTTTTACCTGAGGGACAAACCCCCAAAACATCTAGCTCTGAAAGCCAATGGAACTTGTGTCCATGAGACCCACTTACTACAGCAAACAAAGAAATAGTTCTTAAGGGCTCTTGAGGCCTCACTGTTCTAATTTAACACAGATCAAGGGGACTACTCCAATTCTTTCCAGAGACTAGGGAGGCCAATGTATACCATCTTTGTGTTTTCCCCCTTCTCAGCTCCAGATCACTGGTGTCTCCTTGTAAAGATCTTGTGTACATGTTGGGTGCCCTGCTTTGAGAGCTGACACCTCTTAATATCTTGGCCTTGGTAGCCAGCAGAACTTTGGTTTACGGGTACAACAGGTTTGTATCAAACAAAGAAACAGTTCTTAACTACCTAGCCCACAGAGCTCATTGTAGAGACAGCAGTCCAAACCTCCATCTCCCCCTCTTTCCCTGAAACAGGCCTATTTGCATATTCCAATAAAGAGTGCTTCAAAAATCACAACCAGATTCTTCTAATCATTGGCATCATAACTCTGGAAAATGGAGCAGGAAAATGGGCCAATTGTGGATGTTTCATCTGACTACCTCAGCAGCTTAGGATGATGAAATTGAACCACAGAACACACACTCTTTGAGGGCAGGAGTTTTTTTCCTTCTCTTTTGTTCACAAGAGTATTATTCTCCTGGCAATCAGTAGTCAATAAATAATTTGTTGAATGACTAAATGACTAAAACGTGTAAATAATATGTTATACATGATAGGAAGCTAGGCTCCTCTGTGGAAGGGTTGAACTTTGTCGGGTGAAGGGAAAGAAAGCTCTGCTGATAGGAAGCCAATTACTAGGAGACCTGGAAAATTGGCTCACGCCCCCCGAGTTGAAAGCATAAGCAAGACTCCTAAACCCTGGAGGTAGGAGTAATTTCCTTAAGAATGGATAGGCATGAGGACTGGAGGGGCAGATCTTCCCTATGGTTATGCATATACCATTAAGCTACTAGATCTTATTCCACATGCCAACAGCCGGAAACACTTTGTTCTCAAATGCACACAGATCATTCACCAAGATAGACTATATTCTGGGATAAAAAACAAACCAGGACAAAATTAAAAGAATAGAAATTATATAAAGTATATGACAAACCATAATAAAACTAAACTAGAAATCAGTAAGAGTATTTGAAAAACCTTCAAATATTTAAACAACACATTTCTAAATAACTCAAGAATCAAAGAGGAAGTCTTAAGGGAATTTTTTTTTAATAAAGAAGAATGAAAATACAACATGTCAAAATTTGTGGACTGTACCTAAAACATTGTGTAGAAGGAAATTTATAGTATTAAATGAACATAATAGAAATTAAGAAAGTTTTGAAATCAATTATCTAAATATGCACCTTAAGAAACTAGCGGGGGAAAAAGCAAAATAACCCAAAAGCTAGCAAATTATAAATATGTGAGCAGAAATCAGTAAAAGTGAAATGTAGAACATCGGGAGGGGGGTGGGAGGATGGATTAGCCTGGTGATGGGTATTAAAGAGGGCACGTTATGTGGGGGGTGGAGCAAGATGGCGGAGGAGTAGGAGACCTGGGTTTCATCTGGTCTCAGGAATTCAGCTGAATAGGGATCAAACCATTCTGAACACCTACGAACTCAACAGGAGATGGAAGAAGAGAGTAGCAACAACTCTGAACAGAGAAGCGACCACTTACTGGAAGGTAGGATGTGCGAAGAAGTGAATCCGAGGTGATATTCTGGAGGATAGAAGACGGAGGAGGGGGCCTCCGCCACTTCTGGCAAGTGATAGAGCCACGGAGCACAAAATTGGAGCTTTTAGGAGTCAGCTCCGCGGAGGGACGTCTCTTCAGTGGCTAAGCAGGGGGTGGAATCCTCCTGGGGCAGTGTGGTCTCAGGACCCTCGGGGTCACAGAAAGACTGGGGGTGCCTGAGTGCGGCAGAGCTCCCAGGTATCGGAGCGGGGAAGCCAGCTGCAGAGACGGAGCGAAGGCGCGGGCTCTCAGCTCGGGGTTGCCATAACTGTGATCCATGGCCCAATCGGGCCACTTCTCCTCCATCAGGGACCCAACAAGCGGCAGATCCAGGGAGACTCCCCTTCCTCCCCAGGGAGGAGCGGCACGGGAGTGCACCACAGGGATCTGCTGGGTTTGGAGACTCCACACAGGGTCGGGTGCCAGAGATAGAAACACTCGGTCACAGGCCGGGTGAGCACGGAGTGCGGCCGGAGACCAGGGAGATGGGAGTGACTGCTTTTCTCTGGGGGCACCCTGAGGAGTGGGGCACCCTGAGGAGCAGGGCCCCAAGTTCTCAGCTCCTCCAGGTGGAGATTGGGAGGCCACCATTTTCACCCTGGTCCTCCAAAGCTGTACCAAGACCTTGCAGGGAACAAAACCTCCTGAGAGCAAACTGGAGCAGCTTGCTTAGCCCCACCGACAAGGGCGGGGCAGTTCCGCCTCCGGCAAAGACATTTGGGAACCACGGCAACAGGCCCCTCCCCCAGAAGATCAGCAGGAACAGCCAGCAAGCCAAGACCAAGTTTACCCATCAAGGAAAATGGGAGAACTCCAGCGCTAGGGGAATACTGCACATAGAATTCATGGCTTTTTTAACATGATTCATTAGTTTTTCAAAGTTACTTTTTTTTAACTGTTTTTTTTTTAATTTTTCTTTATCCCTTTTTCAACCAACATCTTATCAATCCCTTTTTTAAAAAAACATTTTTTATTTTTCATTTTTAGAGTCATATTTTGTCCCTTCATAGTAGTTACCCTTATTTTTGGCATATATATATAAGTTGTTCCCTTTTTAAAATTTTGAGATACAGTTGTATGGCTGTGTTCTAGTCTCCTGCCTGATCACATTCTCTCCCTTTTTTTTCATTTTTTTCATTTTTTTTAAATCTTCATTCTTTCTTCAAACAACTTCTTATCTTATCAATTCCTTTTATAAAATCTTTTATAATTTTCATCTTTACAGTCATCTTCCATCCCTTCAATGTATCAACCCTTATCTTATACATATTTAAGTCTTTCTTCCTTTAAAATTTTAACAGGCACTTTCTTCTAACAGACCAAAATACACAAAAATCTAGTGTATGGCACTGCTCTATGCACTAGCCTGATCATATTTGATCATATTCTGTTTTTTTTTTTTGTTTTCTTCGGTTTTTGTTTGTTTTTATTTTTTTTTTTTTCCTTTTTTTTTTTTTCTCTGTCTTTTTTCTTTCTTTCCCTTTCTTGTCCCTGGGTTACAGGTCTTTTCTGATTTATATAGAGTATAATTGCTGGGGACATTGTTAACCTGTTAGCATTCTGTTCTCACATTCATCTGTTCTCCTCTGGACAAAATGAAAAAAACAAAAAAAATCACCTCAGCAAAACGAATAAGAGGTAGTACCGTCTGCCAGGGACCTACTCAATACGGACAGTAGTAAGATGTCGGACCTAGAGTTCAGAATCATGACTTTTTTTTTTTAAAGATTTTATTTATTTATTTGAGAGAGAGAATGAGATAGAGAGAGAGAGCATAAGAGGGGAGAGGGTCAGAGGGAGAAGCAGACTCTCTGCTGAGCAGGGAGCCCGATGTGGGGCTCGATCCCGGGACTCCAGGATCATGACCTGAGCCGAAGGCAGTCGTTTAACCAACTGAGCCACCCAGGCACCCCAGAATCAAGACTTTAAAGATACTAGCTGGGCTTGAGAAAAGCGTGGAAGTTATTAGAGAAACGCTTTCTGGAGAAATAAAAGAACTAAAATATAACCAAGTCAAAAAAAAAGGCTATTAATGAGGTGCAATAAAAAATGGGGGCACTAACTGCTAGGATAAATGAGGCAGAAGAGAGAATCAGCAATATAGAAGAACAAATGATGGAAAATAAAGAGGCTGAGAAAAAGAGAGAGAAACAACTACAGGATCACAAGGGCAAAATTTGAGAGATAAGCGATATGATAAGATGAAACAACATTAGAATAATTGGGATCCCAGAAGAAGAAGCAAGAGAGAGAGGGGCAGAAGGTATATTGGAGCAAATAATAGCAGAGAACTTCCCTAATGTGGGGAAGGAAACAGGCATCAAAATCCAGGAGGCACAGAGAACCCCTCTCAAAATCAATAAAAATAGGTCAAGATCCCAACATCTAATAGTAAAACTTATGAGTCTCAGAGACAAGGAGAAAATACTGAAAGCAGCTCGGGAGAAGAGATATGTAACGTACAATGGTAGAAACATTAGATTGGCAACAGACCTATCCACAGAGACCTGGCAGGCCAGAAAGGACTGGCATGAAATCTTCAGAGCACTAAATGAGAAAAATATTCAGCCAAGAATACTATATCCAGCTAGGCTATCATTGAAAATAGAAGGAGAGATGAAAAGCTTCGAGGACAAATAAAAACTAAAGGAATTTGCAAACACGAAACCAGCCCTACAAGAAATATTGAAAAGGGTCCTCTAAGCAAGGAGAGAGCCTAAAAGTAGAATAGATCAGAAAGGAACACAGACAATATAGAGTAACAGTAACCTTACAGGCAATACAATGGCACTAAATTCATACCTTTCAATAGTTACCCTGAATGTAAATGGTCTCAGTGCCCCAATCAAAAGACACAGGCTATCAGATTGGATTAAAAAACAAGACCCAACAATATGCTGTGTGCAAGAGACTCATTTTAGAGTCACCCCCAGATTGAAAGTGAGGGGGTGGAAAACCCTTTACCATGCTAATGGACAACAAAAGAAAGCTGGGGTGGCACTCCTTATATCAGACAAACTAGATTTTAAAACAAAGACTGTAATAAGAGATGAAGAAGGACACTATATCCTACTTAAAGGGTCTATCCAACAAGAAGATCTAACAATGGTAAATATCTAAGCCCCTATCATGGGAGCAGCCAATTGTATAAGGCAATTAATAACAAAAGCAAAGAAACGCATTGACAACAATACAATAATAGTGGGGGACTTTAACACCCCCCTGACTGAAATGGACAGATCATCTAAGCAAAAGATCAACAAGGAAATAAAGACGTTAAATGAAACACTGGACCAAATTGACTTTACAGATATATTCAGAACATTCCATCGCAAAGCAACGGAATACATATTCTTCTCTAGTGCCCATGGAACATTCTCCAGAAGAGATCACATCCTAGGTCACAAATCAGGTCTCAACGGGTACCAAAAGATTGGGATTATTCCATGCATATTTTCAGACCACAATGCTGTGAAACTAGAACTCAATCACAAGAGGAAAGTCAGAAAGAACTCAAATACATGGAGGCTAAAGAGCATCCTACTAAAGAATGAATGGGTCAACCAGGAAATTAAAGAAGAATTAAAAAAATTCATGGAAACCAATGAAAATGAAAACACAACTGTTCAAAATCTTTGGGATACAGCAAAGGTAGTCTTGAGAGGAAAGTATATAGCAATACAAGCCTTTCTGAAGAAACAAGAGGGGCGCCTGGGTGGCTCAGTCATTAAGCGCCTGCCTTCGGGTCACGTCATGATCCCAGGGTCCTGGGATCGAGCTCCGCATCAGGCTCCCTGCTCAACGGAGAGCCTGCTTCTCCCTCTCCCACTGCCCCTGCTTGTGTTCTCTCTCGCTCGCTGTGTCTCTTTCTGTCAAATAAATAAATAAAATCTTTAAAAAGAAAGAAAAAGAAAGAAAGAAAGAAAGAAAGAAAAAGAAAGAAAGAAAGAAAGAAAAAAAGAAAGAAAGAAAGAAAGAAAGAAAGAAAGAAAGAAAGAAAGAGAGAAAGAAAGGAAGGAAGGAAGGAAGAAAAGAAAGAAAGAAACAAGAAAGGTCTGGGGCACCTGGGTGGCTCAGTTGGTTAAGCGACTGCCTTCAGCTCAGGTCATGATCCTGGAGTCCTGGGATCGAGTCCTGCATCGGGCTCCCTGCTCAGTGGGGGTCTGCTTCTCCCTCTGACCCTCTTCCCTCTCGTGCTCTCTGTCTCTCATTCTCTCTCTCTCTCTCTCTCAAATAAATAAATAAAATCTTAAAAAAAAAAAGAAACAAGAAAGTTCTCAAATACACAAACTAACCCTACACCTAAGGGAGATAGAGAAAAAACAGCAAATAAAGGCTAAACCCAGCAGGAGAAGAGAAATAATAAAGATCAGAGCAGAAATCAATGAAATAGAAACCAAAAGAACAGTAGAACAGGTCAATGAAACTAGGAGCTGGTTCATTGAAAGAATTAAAAATATTGATAAACCCCTGGCCAGGCTTATCAAAAAGAAAAGAGAAAGGACCCAAATCAACAAAATCATGAATGAAAGAGGAGAGATCACAACAAACAC